>NC_081434.1:40882805-41182805 GCF_949786415.1 Peromyscus eremicus | reverse complement strand
AGATTGTAGGTTTTCTGTAGTTTTTGTTGTTGTTGAAATCCAACTTGAGACCATGGTGGTCTGATAGAACAGAGGAGGTTATTCCAATTGTTTTGTATCTGTTGAGATTTGTTTTGTGGCCAAGTATGTGGTCAATTTTAGAGAAGGTTCCATGGGGTGCTGAGAAGAAGGTATATTCTTTTTTGTTAGGATGGATTGTTCTGTAGATATCGATTAAGTCCATTTGAGTCATGACATCAGTTAAGTCCTTTATTTCTCTGTTAAGTTTCGATTTGGGAGATCTGTCCAGTGGTGAAAGTGGGGTGTTGAGGTCTCCCACTATTAATGTGTGGGGTTTTATATGTGATTTAAGCTTTAATAATGTTTCTTTTACATATATGGGTGCCCTTATGTTTGGGGCATAAATGTTCAGAATTGAGACTTCATCTTGGTGGATCTTTCCTGTGATGATTATGTAATGCCCCTCTTGATCTCTTTGGATTGATTTTAGTTTGTAGTCTATTTTGCTTGATATCAGGATGGCTACGCCCGCTTGTTTCTTAAGACCGTTTCATTGGAAAGTCTTTTCCCAGCCTTTTATTTTTAGGTAGTGTCTAACTTTGAATTTGAGATGTGTTTTTTGTATGCAGCAGAAAGATGGGTCCTGCTTTTGTATCCATTCTATAAGCCGATGTCTTTTTATAGGTGAGTTAAGTCCATTGATATTGAGGGATATTAATGACCAGTGATTGTTCATTCCTGTTATTGTTTGGTGGTGATGTGTGTGTACTTCTCTTTGTTGGGGTTTAGTACTGTGGTTTTATCTATTGCCTGTGTTTTTGAGGGTGTATCTAACTTCCTTAGGTTGGAATTTTCCTTCTAGTGCTTTCTGTAGGGCTGGGTTTGTGGATAAGTATTGTTTAAATCTGGCTTTGTCATGGAATGTCTTGTTCACTCCATCTATGATGATTGAAAGTTTTGCTGGGTATATTAGTCTAGGCTGGCATCTATGGTCTCTTAGTGTCTGCGCTACAACTGTCCAGATCCTTCTTGCTTTCAAAGTCTCCATTCAGAAATCGGGTGTTATTCTGATGGGTTTGCCTTTATACATCAATTGGTCTTTTTTCTTCTCTGCTCTTAATATTCTTTCTTTATTCTGTACGTTTAGTTGTTTAATTATTATGTGGCAAGGGGACTTTTTTTGGGGGTACAGTCTGTTTGGTGTTCTATAGGCTTCTTGTATCTTCATAGGCATTTCCTATTTTAAGTTGGGAAAGTTTTCTTCTATGATCTTGTTGAATATATTTTCTGTGCCTTTGAGTTGGTATTCTTCTCCTTCTTCTACCCCTATTATTTGTAGGTTTGGTCTTTTCATGGTGTCCCAAATTTCTTGGACATTTTGGTTCATGACTTTGTTGGCTTTAGTGTTTTCTTTGACTGATGAATCTATTTGTTCTACTGTATCTTCAATGCCAGAGATCCTCTCTTCCATCTCTTGCATAATGTTGATTATACATGCATCTGAAGTTCCCAAACGTTTACTCAGATTTTCTATTTCCAGCATTCCCTCTGATTGTGTCTTCTTCATTTTTTCTTTTTCCCTTTTCAGGTCTTGGACTGTTTCCTTTATTTGTTTCATTGCTTTTTCTTATTTTCTTTCAGTACTTCATTGTTTTCTTCCAGGACTTTATTGATTTCTTCTAATTTGTTTGCCCTTTCCTCTAGTTGTTTACAGCATTCTTCCCATTTTTTTGTCTTTTCCTCTACAGAAGCCACTACCTTCTTCATGATGTCATTCATGAGGCTGTTTTCTTCTGCTTCTTCCAATTTCTGATGTTCAGTTCTAGGTGTTGGAGGAGGGCTAGGGCCTGGTGATGCTGTATTGCTATTCATTTTGTTGTATGTGTTTCTGCCTTGACGTCTGCCCATCTCCTTGTGGTTCGTTCTTGGCCTTATCCGCACACTTGGTTCAGACAGAGCTGACAGATTCAGGAAGTCTCTGTCTCTTGTCCAGATGGAAGCTCTCTTGTCCAAATTGGAAGTCCAGGGCAGGATGGGAGCTCTTGTCCAGAAGGGAAGTCTGGGGCAGGATGGAGGATGGGAGCTCTTCTCTCTCTCTCTCTCTCTCTCTCTCTCTCTCTCTCTCTCTCTCTCTCTCTCTCTCCCCTCCAGAAGGGAAGTCCGGGCAAGATGGGAGTTGGGGGCCGGCCTCTAAGTCTCAGGAAGTGGCTGGGGGCTTGGGCAGATGGGCGTGGGGGCAGGGTGTGGAGATTGCAAGGTCTGCCGGGGGTCTTGGACACAAACTGTTTTCCTCCTTTCCCTTCTGCAGGACAGCTCTTATCTTAAAGATCATGAAATCACTCAAACTTATGCTTTTGACATTTCTCAGCCATGAGCCACTAAGTCATTTTACATGCTGAATATTTACCAAATCACTTGGAGAGGTGAATGATAAGAGTGCAGTCCGACTGATGCAATCTCCCTATCCATGCTGAGTCACAGGAACACCAAGCTGGTGACCTGACACAATGTCAACATTATTACATACCACTTCCTCACTGGACTAAACACAGCCAGTTCTGCGGAATAGAAGTCAACTCTAATCTAGCTGTCTGTGGAATTGACTTGACTAGGGTCCCTGTCACATGCAAGCAGCTGTGTGATTTTGAGAAAGTGACTCTCTGGTTGTCATTTTAATTTTCTCCTCTTTGCAATAAAGCAGCGCTATCTGGTGGCCTCCCAGATGGCCAAATGGGTTTTCTGCTCCAGGAAAGAGGATGTGAGGCGAGGTCAGATAGGATGAGGCAAGGTGAGACAGAAAAGAACTATGGGATGGCAGGTGTGCAGCTCTGGCCACAAGGCCTCCCTCTGTAACTCATGAGCAGACCATGGAGAACTGAGCACCCACTTGTCCTGTGCTGAGCGGGAAGCCTGCCATGTGCAGCCCCCAGTGTTGAGAGGCTCCACAACCTTTGTCCCCATTGAGACACTGCAGACCATTCCCACCAAAGCCACATCCCACCAGAAAAGGCCAGCCTCCAAATAGAGCCACATGCAACACATCCAGTCATAAATGGCATGTGAGGCTTAAGCCCGCCCCTGAAGCACTCTGGCCCAATGAGCATCCGGGCAGAGACTCTAAACCTCCCCCATTCCACCATGTTCTTCCAGCCTGGTACATTGAGCATGCTTAGACTTGAGGACATGAAGGAACTGTTGAGGAGCTGCTGAACCGTTGTGGAGCAGGTCTGTGCAGTTCATTCCGGTGAAGGCCGCCCCAGGCCAGGGTGGCCAGGCTCAGGGTCTCTGAGGGGTGGACCACATGGGTGGGAGACCACCATCTCCTCAGAGTCTGGACTTCCTCACAGCCCCGGTTCTGGGGAGGCTGAGGTGAAGGCAAAGGCCTTCTTGGCAGCAGCCTCCTCTTAGGCCAGGTCTAGTGAGGGCTACGGCAGTCTTCTCAGAGCCTGGAGACTCCTCACAGCCCAGTTCTCATGAGGCTGTGATGCCTGCTGTGAAGATCCAGGATGGCAGGATGCAGTTCTGAAAGAATGATTATAGGCTTTCCTCCAAATTGTTATAGGCTTAACGTTTTCTGTATTTCTTTACTTCATCTTAGTGCCTGTGGGATCTGCAATATCCCTTTTCTCATTCCTTATGTGAGTAACTTTAGTATTCTTTCATTTTTCTTCGCTAGTGTGCCTAGAGATTTATCAGTGTTATATAGATATGTATCTTTCTCTTACTTCTTCTCATATTTATTTTCAATTTATTGAATTTTAAAAATTGATTAGAGGCTTCTTAGTCACTTTTTTTTAGTATTTATATAAAATTTATGTCACATATTACAAATTACTTAAGTCAGGTGTTAAGTATTTCATACCTATAATCCAAGCCCTTGGGAAACAGGATTCCATGAGTTTGAGAACAGACTGGGCTCCACACGTAGCCCTGGCTACACTGGGCTATGCTACAGAGTGAGATCTTATTGTAGAACATACACACAAAATCCAAATGTATTCACGTTCATATAAAATCATTTAATGTTTTAGTTTTTTTCTAATTATGGTTTAGCTTTATTCCATAAATTTTGTTATCTTTTATTTCCACTTCGATACTTTTACTCTCACTATGACTTTCTCTTTTAATCTGTTTATTATTATTATTATTATTTTTTTTTTTTTTTGGTTTTTCGAGACAGGGTTTCTCTGTGTAGCTTTGCGCCTTTCCTGGGACTCACTTGGTAGACCAGGCTGGCCTCGAACTCACAGAGATCCGCCTGGCTCTGCCTCCCGAGTGCTGGGATTAAAGGCGTGCGCCACGACCGCCCGGCTATCTGTTTATTATTTTAAGAATGAAATGTTTAATTTTCATTTATTGGGGATTATTAAGATACTATTCTGCTATTGACTTATATTTTAATTTCCCTGTAGTCACATTGCACACATCACTTTATATCGGGTCTTTTATGTTTATTTAAACCTGTTTAGTATCTTGTAACATGGAGTGTGTTGAAAAGTGACTTGCGTGTTCTGGGAATGTTGTCTTAAGCTGTCATTTGAGGAGGTGTTCTGTAAATGTCTCTTAGGTGAAATTGATTGACAGCAGTGTTCATGTTCTCCTTATCCTTAATGACTTTCTCTGCTTCTTTCTTATTTTCTCTTTTTATAGTACAAGAACTTAATTTAATTACAATTTAAATTTTTTCTTATTACCCAATCTTATCCTGTGGATATATTAAGAGTAAAAAATGGAGCCGGGCGGTGGTGGTGCACGCCTTTAATCCCAGCACTCGGGAGGCAGAGCCAGGCGGATCTCTGTGAGTTCGAGGCCAGCCTGGGCTACCAAGTGAGTTCCAGGAAAGGCACAAAGCTACACAGAGAAACCCTGTCTCAAAAAACAACAACAAAAAAGAGTAAAATGGAATTTTCTGTTCCAAATGCATCATCTTTAACCCTTGTTATATAGGAACTTTTGTTCCTATGTCAAAATTGCACTGAATTATTCCATATGTTCATGTTTTTTAAAAGTCAAAAACCTCATTCATTTGACTTCTTATTGTTTAGTTCATGTTAACAAATGGTAGAAAGTGAAATTTGATTTTTTTAACCTATGCATTTTTTCTTTTTTTATTGATTCTTTGGTAATTTCATACCATGTACCCCAATCCCACCCATCTCCCAGTCCCTCCATATCTGCCCCTCACTCTTTTAGAGTACCCCCACAAAGGAAAGAAAAGGAGAATATAAATGAGACAAAATTAACAATAATTAAAAAGAATAAAAAAGTAAAGCACTTCACTCCCCCGACCCCCATCTTTCCCACCTCTCCATCATCTCTTCATCATCTTAGTGGCATTGGGAGCTGCTGTGTATCATGCAGGTCTAGTGTTGATGGTGTTCCGAAGCCAGGGACCTTGAACCTTACCAAAATCTCATTACACAACAAACATTTGCAAGTGAAGCTGTTGGACTTTCCCTCCTTTTGTTCTGTTGACTCCCATCTCCAACTTTAAGTGTAGATTTTTCAGTTCCCATCCACTTTCTCATCCAGGTTGGAGGATTCATAAATACTTTTTAAGTAGAGTGTTCTGTCTGCCTGGAAAATTGATCCCTTTTCACCACACACATGTATATTATAATATTTGTGTTATTCATAATAGATACTTTCCTAGTAAAACTTATTGTTCAGCAGTTTACTTTAGTAGTAACATAGGTACTAGGACATTTTAAAGAACCCTGCCTTTTCCTGCCTCCTTACTCTGACACTCTGCCCATACATTTGTTTTCTATTCATCATAGAGTGAAATCCTTTGTGGTTGTTTATCTAGTCTGGCAATTTCTCCCATCTAGACCTTTATGTTTAATGCAATTACATGGTTAATTTGAGTCTTCTATCTTGATAGTTTTAACTTCACGGGTTCTGTCCAAAATGTCTTTCTGTGTCTGCTTTTGGGTTTTTATTCTATGTATCCCCTCACCTAGCTTGTTATTCAGACATCTTTTAAGAAAATTAATAGCTGTTTTTCATGCACTGAAGGCCCATGGGATACTAAACTCAGAGCTCCTTTCTTAGTAACTTATGTCAGAAGCTGCCAGACCTCTGGAGTTTGTCCATTGTGTGTTGAGTCAGCCAGACCAAATAATAGTTTATAGTTTACAGATTATTCATGCCAAAATTTCTGTCTTTTGTTATGGTGGACTTCAAAGCTTTTGTAATCCTTCTTAATTAAATATACATGATGAATGACAATATGGTGATGGAATTTAGGCACACTGTAACTTTCAGTGACTAAAACTAATGAAATGTTAAGAAAGCCCTTATAATGTTTAAATTTTATGCAGATTTATTTGCATCAACTTTATACAACTCAGATTCTTACATGGTCCATTTAAATTGTCTCTTCAAATTGGACTTCTTACGGTCAACATTGTCTGACCACATATCTCTCATTGGGTTGGCAGGAGCTCCCTTGATTTTTGGGTTTGTGGTTTCTCTTCATCAAGGTCTGTGGTTGGCCTGTAACATTTCCACTTTTGATTTTGCCTGGTTTATTCTTTGAGCTTTGTATGAGCTCTGAATTCTTCCCAGTCAATATTTGCCCCAGACCTGCTTCTGCATTTGGTCCTTGGTGTCTTCAGAATAAGGATTAGAGCTGGGCATGGCTGTTTTCTTGGTTTTCTCTAGGTGTTCCTTCTTTAAGGAGATGGCCCAGTCCCACTTCTCTTCTTTATTAGGACCCAGACATTCATAGTGAGGACTGGACTCAGGCCCACTAATTTTCTTGGTTTTTGCCTGGTATATTTCAGCCTTAAGGTTATGATGTGGCCCACATCTCTTCCTCCTTAGGCCCATACTTCATCAGGGTAAGGATTATAGGCAGACAGTTTTTTTCTTGCTTTGTTCTTGGCCTCTGTCATTTAAGAGAATGTCCCAGGTCTTCTTCTCTCCTTGTTTCGTCTAAGGCTTTTGTCAGGGTAAGTGTTAGGCCCCTGTGTTTCCTTTTCCTGCTTTGTCCCGGCCTCTCATTTGAGTGATTGTTCTGGGCCCACGTCCTTCTTAGTTTGGCCCAGTCTTCTTCAGGGTCAGAGTTATACTAAGGCCAACTTCTCATCTTGGTGGGGGCACTGGCTTCAGTCCAGGTAAAGTTGAGGCATGGATATTCTCCTTTTCTTTCTTTGAGCCAGGTCTTTTTCTTCTGAGGGATAGGGTAGTACTAATTTCCCTTTCAGTTGGGGCCAACCTTCTTCAGGGTCAAGGTTAGGTATGGCTATTCTTTTCTTTTCTTTTTGTTGCATTTCATTTTGTTACTTTTCTTTCTCCTTTGGCCTTGGCTCTTCCATGTAATGGACTGGCCCAGGGATACCTCTGTTTTTCCTCTGGGTCAGAGCTTATTCAGCTTCAGGTTTTGGTGCAGGCCTCTTTTAGGTCAGGGTTTGGCAATTTTATTCTTAGGGTTGGTCCCTGGCCTTTCTGGATGAGGGAAAGCCATTGCTAAGTTAGGCTTTATTCCTGGTCTTCATCAGGTTCATCCTCAGGCCTTGGAATACTTTTGTCTTGACATCTTGGTTTGATGGTTAATCCTGGTCTACTTTCACTTTAGGTACTTAGCATGGGCTTTTTCAGGGACCATGTTGGCCTGGGCTAATTTCAGGGTATGGTGGTATCCAGGCAGTTTTTGTGTTAGAATTAAGCCTGCTTACATTGATATTCTGGGACTGTCTGGTACCTGTTTCTCTTTAGCATTGAAGCAGTGGATACATTTGAGTCCAGGTTTGTCTGAATCTATTTGTAATTTGTAATTAGCCTTGGATTATGCTCAGCATTTCTGAAAAAAATAACATGTGGATATTGATAGAGGACAGTGTTTACAGCCCTTCTCTTACACCTCAAGTATATTCTGAGGAACATTGGCTCTTTCCAAATGAAGTTGGCACAGACACCAGCACACACAGCAGAGACTCCAGATGAAATGATCTTCATATTACACAAACAGAAAGGTGAAGTAGGGAGGAGACAGTGGTGCTTGGGAGAGTCCTTGGTGTTGCATTGGAGACTGTGGCCATGGTAAAGAGGCACCATGGGCTCATGTGAAAAATTATTGCTTCTCAGTAAAGATACCAAAATAGAGTCCCGACAAGGTCTCTGCTACCTTTCCTTCCTTCTGGGGTCTGCTCCCATGTAGGCATATCACAGGCAGTTAATATAACAGCAGAGGCTGGTCCTCCATTGATCTAAGGCTGCCTTGTTAGGCACATGACGGTTGTGCAGACCTTCTTGTTGCCCTTTGTGCAGTGTGGGCATGATGTCCCCTCCTGTATGTCATTCATGGCATGCACTATGAGGGTGCTTCTTTGGTCCTTGCTATGGAAACACTTCTCAATATGTCATTTGACTTCTGCCTTGAAAACCCTTGGAGCAATGAACCATGCCTTAGTGATCTCTTTCAAGAAAGCTCCTTGTCATGTCCATTCACTGACATGCAATCAGGTCTTCCCACAAAGAATGTCTGCACTGACTTAACAGAAATTGATTCCTGCTCACGTTATTACTGTTGTGAATCACAGGCCACTTTAATAGAGTGAGCTGCCAACCTGTCAAAGGCACACATGTAACCATGAAAGTGATTCCTTATGGAAAGTCACAGAAGCCAGGCCTCACTGTGCTCAGGGGAGCACAAATGTGGTCAAACTATTCAGATGGTTTTGGACTGGTAATTAGGGAAGGTGCCCGAAGGCCACAGTTATCATCATTGCTTGGGGACAACTTCCCATCCAATCATCGTCTTCTACTACAGAAGTTCACTGCTGAGAAGAGGAAGGTCATTGGGGATGGGGCAGACTCAGGCCATATGTTCACAGTTCAAATACTGGTCTATCATTTCTGAGACTCAGTTTATCATCAAGATTCTCTTATCATGAGGCTTGTATTGTGCCATCTGCAGTAACTGGGGCTTAGGGAACAGAGCTGTTTGAAATTTGCCCTCCAGCCTGTCCCTTCACCAATATTAAACACAACTTGAGGTGGGATTGACCAGAAAGCAGAAAGCCATGAGGCTTTCCCTACCTCCTCTCATCATGGTAGTTGATGACTTCTGAGGCTGTCACTCACTGGATAGCAGTGTAACAGTAGTTCATCCTGTCCCATTTTGGAAAGTGGAGTCCTGGGACAGGTGCTGACTCTGCCTCAGCTGTTGTCACCTTTTCTAACAAATGCTAGTGGAGATTAGTAGTACAAAATAATAGACATATCTCACTTTGAGCAAACCCCTTCCCAATCTCCCATTGTCCTTTGCCTTCATGCCTCTCTCCTTCCCTGAAATTTTATCTCTCACAGCTGGTCTCAGATATCCTACAATACTTCTAGCTCAAACTCCTTAGTGTTGGGTTTCCTTTTTATTTATTTATTTATTTATTTATTTTACCATGGATGCTTTTTTCTTGCCCTAATATGACATTTAAGGATAGTGGGAAGGAGGCATCTTAGAGATCTGAGGAGTTAGTCAAGGTATCACAGTGTTCCATTCCTCTATCTTATGAGGATGGAAATATACACTTAAGAATTGTAGCATACAAAAAGAAAGAAAACCAAACTGAATTAACATGTTTTTCTACTGGTCCTCAACCAATAACATCTCAGTTATAAAAGAAAAACTCTTGCGAATTTCTTCCTGTTATCTCTAGATGCAACTTAAGCATTGTGCTATCCTCAAAGCCAAACAGGGTTTAGGGAGGGTGGCCTCAATAAAACCAGGTATCTAATCACAGACTTGAAATGATTTTCCTGTCTGCAGCAGCAGAATCCGGAAGAAGAGAAGTTATACAGTTGCCCAGCAGAGACGCCTCTTTGCTGTCTCAGCCTGGAGGCCTGTGGTAACAGTTGCAGTAGGAACACCCCACCTGGAAGTCTTCCAGTGGACATCATTGTATCCTGGGAACCCACAATTTCATGGTCTTCACCAAGTTCTGGATAGCCAGTAAGTGTTTTTAGTTTTACTTGATGGTGATGATTTACTATAATCTGAAAGTGCAGTAGAAGAGGAAGGAGAAACTGAAAACTTACATGTGCTTGGTGTCAAATGTTATCTGAAGGGCTTAATATGTGACATAGATTGTAGATATCCATCTAAGAAAGATCCTGAAACATCTACACATTGTTAGCAACATCTTAGACAACATCAGTATTCTAGAGGCATGGAAATTCCATGCACAAAATGCAGCATGATAAAGCATGCCCCACCCAAAAGTAATAGTGCCACTAGCCCATCATAAAGGATGAGGGCACCATCATTGTTGTGCCACAATACACACATGCTTTTCACACACTATACTCACATATATGTGCCCACATTCATACATTTAGAAACATGTATTTGTCTACACATTTGCATGCACACACACACACACACACAAACACACACACACACACACACACACACACACATGCAGACACATAGAAATATACATTAAATTAATTAGATGTACAATAATTTGGCATAACAAAATATAAAAAGAAACAAACAACCTCTGTGGTATTGGTAAGCATGTGTATGGTATGCATGTTGTATGCAGAGCTATGGGTATAGTTATGTGCATGTTTTTATAAGTACCTATATAGTATACATAATATGTACAACCATATCTAACTGCATATACATGTGTATATAAATATAAAGATAAACTGAAATCCCAACTCCCAGACACCCGCCAAAGAGGCAGCAGAACTTTCCAAGTGGCCACCTTGCTGTGTTAGCTCTTTTCTACCTTCAACTCTGAGTACCTGTTATGTTTGTTTAAAAGGTATAACTTTTTAATTCACAACAGAGACACTTTTTTGCCTTGTTAGAAAATATGTAAAATGTAACTTTCAAAAACAGAAACATGAGAAATAATCTTTGCTTTCAGTATCTAGAAATGAATATCAAAACTTCCTTCAACACTTTTTTCTATAACTGTATATCATTTCAATACTTTAATATTAATCTTATTTTTTAATTTTTTCTCACCTGAATAATGCAGTCTTCCAATATATATAAGTCATGAGGTATCATTCTCCGTGATGGTAGTGGCCACTACTGTCTCTATCTAAAACATCTTCTAGTTGCCTAGAAGTCGAGTTGTTAATTCCTTCATAGACTAGTTTGTTTCTTTGTAGACTTAGGAAACATTAGACATGGAGGTAACTAGGGTGAGTAGCATGGGAAGGAGATGGCTTGGGTGGGCTGACTGTATGTGTTGGGAAAGTTCTAGTTAAATGGGTGAAAGGTTATGGCTGAAGTAATAGGAGGCAAAAAGGCAGAACACAAGAGAAAGGTATTTCTGACTCTGCATGCTGCTACTCAGTATAGAACAACAGATCAGCTCTTACCCACTGCATGACACATGGCTGTTCCAGATTTCCACTTAGCATGGTGAAATGATTGTCCTTGGCTTGCTCTACAGTGATGTCTATAAAGATGATACAGGTCTAAAAGCATTTGTAACAAATACACCTAAATGTACAACCCCTTACAAGGTATTTTGCATCAGAGCTGGTTTATACCAAAGTCCATGCTCAAAGGGTCGTCCAGAAGTAGAATTCTTTCTTGAGTCCATTGTTCTCTGTGATTATGTTGGATACCTACTGTCTTAGTTAGGGTTTCATTGCTGTGAAGGGACACAATGACCACAGCAACAATTATAAAGGAAAACATTTAATCAGGTGGCTTACGGTTTGAGAGGTTTAG
This sequence comes from Peromyscus eremicus, assembly GCF_949786415.1. Classification (NCBI taxonomy): domain Eukaryota; kingdom Metazoa; phylum Chordata; class Mammalia; order Rodentia; family Cricetidae; genus Peromyscus; species Peromyscus eremicus. Next base: position 41,171,101 of record NC_081434.1, on the reverse strand, counting down.
TTCATTATGATCATGGCAGGACATGGAGGCATGCAGACAGACATGGTGCTGGAGAAGGAGAAAAATGTGGAGATGAAGCTACATCTTGATCCACAGACAGCAAAAAGTGCTCTGAGACACTAGGCATGGCATGAGCATAAGAGATCTCAACCCTCCCCCACTGTAACATAATCCTCCAATAAGGCCACACTCTCTCCAACAAAGCCACACCCCCTAATAGTGCCAATCCCTATGAGATTATTGGGTCTTATTGCATTCAAATTAACAAACCTCCAAGATATCCTTAGAAGGCATAATAAAACAGATTATGGTGGGGCTAATAGAAGATGTTTTTGAGAGGAGAGTACTTTTTTTTAAAAAAAGGAGAGTCTTATCATTTGTTTCTCCCCATCTTAGGTTCCTTTTTAAGGACTCCACAACAAAACAGAGATTACCAAAAGAAAAGCATATTCACTTACCTAGTGCAAACTTTCACAGCACAAGTCTTCCTAAGGTAGAAAAAAACCCACCAAAATTGCTTAGACTTGAGATGATTTTTTCAAGATTGTTTTCATCCAGAATTGTCATTCCACAGAATATCCTGTGCTTAAGAAGTAACCCTTAAATGTACATATTTTCACATAATATTAAGTAAATATTCTAATTTACAATTGAAAGAGTCAGGTACTTTAAATGTACATTAATAGCAACATTTTGACTTCACTTAATCAGTATCAAATTAATTAAATGTAAAAGCATATAGTATTGTTGCTCAGCCATTGAGTGAACAAGGGAGTTGGGAGAAGACAAACACAGCATCATCAGCTGCCATCCATCCCCACCTCACTGTCATTTGCCCTGGGGTGCCTCTAACCCTGAATCCCGGATCCCCGTGCACCCAGCCAGGCACCATACTCATTTGGAGAGGTCCCTCTTAGACCCAACTTAATGAGCTTCCAGCTATCAGGAAAAGGATGGAAAGAGTTATCTCTCACTGAAACTGTTTGATACGTATGAAAGTCTAAGAGCAACTGCTACCACTGTACATGCCTGCACTGTCTTTGAACAGGTCTCATTCCCTGGTCTATGCTACCCCTAGTCAGGCTACCAAGCATGAAAGACAAGAACAAAGCCTTTGACACCAACATCTCACTTGTGCCTAAAGTCTCAACAGGAAGAGCAAGCAAACAGAATTAATCCATCCCCAGAGGTCCCCATGTCTCATCCAAATGGCAGCCACAACAAGCTTCACTCCTGCCAAAAACTGTCCCAAGTGACACCCAGCAGCCCCAGAACACTCCTTAGTTTAGAAGTGGGGTAACATCCCAGCACAGGTCAGAGTGACCCATGGAGCACATGGAGATGGTGAAAGGGCATCAATCCTGCTGTGGAGATTATCTCTAGAGGAATTACTGACCCTGCAGGCAGTTAGAAACCAGAACAAGGCTACCAAAGAAAGTGAGTCTTCGAAACACTCATCTGGTCTCATATCAGGCCAGGGTCCCCACATTCTACAACATGTAGGGACAGAGGTGCACATGGCCCCAAAATTATGGGCCCTTACTCTAGATTTCATTATGGTCCTGATCCTTGGAGTGGGCTACAGCCTTCATGTTCACCAGAGTTCCTTCCCTACCACAAAATGATGCCTTTATGTATCTTCCATGTTTCCTAATACCCTTACCCTTCTCACCTCGGAGAAGTTTCCTGATACTCAACTCCTGGTGGGCCCAGTCATTTCACCCATGCGGCATGACATTGAGCCGTGGACATGCACCATGGCTCAGGGCCAGCACTCTGTCTCTGAGAGCATGTAGTAGACCTGAGCTTTTGTTCTAGAGTTGATGGAAAGAGGAATGTTATGAAACGTGTCTCAAAATGAAAGCAATAGGAGTCAAGCAGATGAATGGCAAATAGTGAGGGCTTTTGGATCATGTCCTCTCTGTGTGCCTTCATCAGTCTTCAGATATGAGGCTGCACGTTTCCTCCATGGAGAGACATGTGGTGCTTCTGATCTGCTTAAGGAAATTGTCAGGAAATCCTTTCTAGATTTTATGAGCAGTTTCAGGGGAAGATCTGAGTCCTTCCTCACATTCATTCATCCACTCAAATACCTGCCTATGTCAAGCCCCATGTTTTGATATAGCATATTCTGAATGCCAACAAGTATGAAATAAAGCAAAAGTCTGGGTATAATTAATGACTGTGCTCATATTTGATCCTGAAGTGTAACTTTTATATAAATTTAAAGATGAATCTCAGTATATCATGTTCTGTGCATGTCATTTTGCATCAACTTTTCAGTAATTCTTGTTTTAAAAGTATCTAGAGATTGAAATGTACAAGGTACTTCATCTAAGTGGAATGTTTTTCACTGAGTCTTTGAGACCTTAGTATTCTAAAATGTTTAGTAAACGTGAAGCCTATTTAACTTCTGAAGAGCCTTGGAAATTTTGACTTTTGTAAGAATGTTATATTTGGATAACTATGTGATGATTGCTTTAACTGGTTAAATGCTAAAACCTGAACTGTCAAGAGGGCCCTACAGAGCAATAGTGACCAATAGTCTTATTCCAGAGAAGTGCACGGGGCACATAGGATAGACTCTCAAAGGCACAATGCCAAGAAGGAACATGACATTTCAATGACTCACTCTGGAACCTTCCTTGGTGCTTTTTCGCTGGTTATTTCCAGTGAACTCACTGACCTGCATGGCAGAGTAACTTCACTTTTGCTTTTTCCCATGAGTTACTCTGGACAAGCAGTTTCTTCAAGCTAGACACACCGCAACCCTCATCCCATCAAGAATTCTTACCTCTAGGGTGAAAAGTTATTAAGTGTATCAATCATTTGAAACAAAATTCTGCACAAATTTTCCAATGCACTTTAATATTAAAATATGCTCTAAGTTTCAGAACCACAAGAAAATCCTCTAAGTTAGAAAGCCACGAGTTGATCATGAAAAGTACCAGGGAAGGGCCAATGAGATGCCTAGTTGGGTGGGAGGAAAGAGCTTACTCCTCCAAATTTGCTCATTGACCTCCATATGAACAGAATGTCAAATTCGCATGGTGTGTATTGTATGTTCATTCTCTCTCTATCATATGTATGTATGTATGTATGTATGTATATATATATGTAGGTATTTCCCCCTCTCAAAGTAAGTAAATGGATATATGTTATTATTTTAAATTCCGATCAGTAGATTTCCATACCCTATGCATATGAAATAATTAATTTTTAAAATAATGAAAGAAATCGATGCAGCTCACAACTGTTTGTAACTCCAGTTCCAGAGGATTTGACACCCTCACACAGGCATACATGACGGCAAAACGCCAATGCATGTAAATTAGTGAATAAACAATTAAATTTTTGTAAGTGATAGTGGGGTCAGGAGCCCCGCAAGCATGCCACAGAACTAAATAACCTAGGCTCATAGTGACTCAGAGCCTGACCCACCAACCAGGGAACTTGTATGGGACTGACCTAGGCCCTCTGCATATATTTTCAGTTGTATAACTTGGTGGTCTTGTGAGACTCCTAACAGTGGGAGCAGGGCTTGTCTCTAATTCCTGCTTTGGGGACCCATTCATCCTACTGAGTTGCTATATCCAGCCTTAATAGAAGAAGTCATGCCTAGTCCCACCACAACTTGATATGACATGGCAGGCAGATATCCATAGGAGGCCTGCACATTTCTGAAGAGAAGAAAGAGAAAGAGGAATGGATGTGGATCAGGAAGAGTGGAGGTGGGCGGAGGGTTGAGAGGAGAGGATGGAGGTGAAATTTTGGTTAGGACGTAAAAACAAAAATAAACAAATAAATAAAATCATTCATTCTAAAAGAAGGGAGAATATTGATGTTTATCATATTTAAATTTGAGATTTAATAAATGTTTAATAAATGTCCCTCAAGGAACATTGCCACTTATTCTAACTTTTTATTGTGTTTGTAGTTGTACAGGGATAGTTAAATCATGCTAGGCATAATTTTGAGCTGGTCTAATACATAATGTGTTTGCTTTGTACTTGGAATAATTATATCATGTTTAGGCATTATTATGACCTGGTTATTGTTTTACATTTAGAAATTAATCATGATATAAAAAGATATAATTGTGTGTCAAGTTGACATGGGGTGAAGTTGTGATAGATATTATTAGTTGTCAATTTTATTACATCTGGAATTAACTAAGACCCAAAAATGGAGGGGCACACCTGTGAGGTATTTTGCTTAATTTGAAGAGAGAAAATCCATCTAGAATCTAGTTCTTTGTGGTTCGAAGACATTATCTGGATGTTAATGAGGAAAGAAACACCTTTAACTCAGACGTTTTGAGCCCCAAAACCTCATCTGTAATCTGAGCCAGGCCTTGTGCTGGAAGCCCATATACAGAAATGGAGGAAGGGAGCTTTTGCTCTTTAGCTGCTTGCTCTCACCTTGCTAGCAAGTCCATTCCTTCATGGCATTGGAGCCATCTTCTTTGGGATACCAGACTATACTACTGATGGGCTGAGACATCAAGCATTGTGGACTGAGCAACTACTGGATTCTTGGACTTTGCCATTATAGCCAGCCAATGTTCAATTAGCTGGACCACAGCCTCTAATTCATTCTAAAAAATAGGCTTTTGTATGTATAGAAATGCATTCTATAAGTTGTTACCCCATAGAACCATGACCAAGAGTAGTTTGGTCCTCACAACAGCATTATCTCAGTTATGAGTTGCACAGAATCACTGGGCAAGAAAGTAAAATAACACAAGTCTGAAATTTCTCAAAAGGAACACACAGTAATCAAATTAAATGAGTAATTATATGAGATGGACAGATTCTAGCTTAAGTGAGGAATGAAAAACCAGATGTCTTAGCTTTTGTGGGCCTAGACCTGGCAACACACACACACACACACACACACACACACACTAAGATCAGAAGACATTAGGTACCTTTTGCTCTTGATAGTGATAGTTCTAGCCTGGAGGCACACGGAATTATTTCCTTTACACATTAAATATCTGCCTCACTCTCAGTCTCAGAACTTAGATCTATCCCAGAGAAGCTTCACCAGAGTAAATCAGTCATCTCGAAGAACTTTCTCGATATAATCAAGATCTGCTGTGGTAGCAGAGCAGCTTCAACCACTTCTCACCTTTTATAGTTTTGCCCAGAATCACTCTGCACCAGAGACATGTGGCCCTGATGAAAACTCTATCCACTCCATCTAGTCATGAGGTTCCTCCTAACATTGCTTATCTGGACCATCAAGAGGAATTCCTCATCCTACCTCTACCCCCCGGAGGGTCTTCTCAATTCTGCATTTCAACAGGCTTAATAGGTGTTGTCAACCTAGAAGAGATCTAGCAAATCTGTTCCATTCTGACAGTCAGTGAGACTGGGGCAGGATCCTGAACCTATGAGGGCCCTGAATGGATGTGTGGCAGCCTAAGACAATTAGCATGCCTGTCCCTACAGTTTTCAATAAACTTCAGTCTTTGGTGGGGAGTGATCCAATCCACCTAATACAGCACACGTCACTGGGAGGACAAAGTTCAATTGCAGGGACTGGGGAGATGGCTCATCCTTTAAGAGCATTTATTGCTGTCTCAGAAGACCCACAGGACAGCTAACAAACCTCTTTAACTTAAAATGCAGGTGGACTATGCCCTCACCTGGCCTCTGTGGGAATTGCATGTATGTGGTGGTAAAACACCCCTAAGTATAAAGAAAACACCACAAAATATCCCAGCGTGTCTTGCAGGAAATTATCTCTACTGATCTATTATCACTCATGATATATTTTAAGAAAACCAGAGGCATATTGCTTTACATTTCCTGATTTCTTTTATATAGTTTTAATGAACATTCTTATTTCCTGAGAAGCCTGGAACAATATATTTTTGTTTCCCTTAATTTGGTCTACATGATGATTTTGTGAACAAGTGTGTACAGTGTACCACATTTTACTGGTAGCTAAATATATGACCTCAAAGATACAATATGTCTAGTTTTTCTCTTATGTAGTTGTTATCCATGGAGTAGGCTATGCCATCCATATCCAGGGTGCCATTCCCCTGTGTAGTCCTGAGACCCATGACTGGGAAATCCTTGTGCAGCCCAAGCTTCTTAGAACTTACTGAGATACATCCAAGCCTGTGATTTCTGGGTTTACAGGGGTATGAAACCTCACCTGACTAAAGAAGAGTCTCAGAGTGAAAAGTTTGAAATTGTATTTTATTCATAAAATACATTCATTTTACTCAATGGGGCCTTTAAAACAGTATCATTATATACAGTGTATAGCCTTAGCAAACTATTAAAACAATGACAAGAATAAAAGTAATAACAAAGGTTAACAAAACCTTAAATGAAAATGAAGAAACCCAAAAACCAAAGCATAAATATCCCAAGATATAAAACAAAAATATTAAGGAAATTACAGTTTCCTTTGTAATTTCATTATGGAAGAGCAAAAGAGGTGAGGAACTGGCTTATTCTCTGTAGTGAATTATCTTCAGCTACACTTGCCCATGACATGGCGTCAGCTTCTGCACTGCAGTAGAGAGACTCTTGTGCTTTTGGTGTGTTCTGTCTAGATGGCAGTGTGACATAAACACAGTCTTCCTCATCAGATTTCCCATCACATATGGAGCCAGGGTTCTTAATAATTTGTCTTGTGTTCTCTGTATTTTAGACTTATTTCTGACACAAAATTTTCTCCAGTGATAGTGAGCCCACTGACATGGATCAGATTGAGGCTGGATCGCCTGATGGTAGGTTGATATTTGCCTCACTATTGAGTTCAAAGCTGAAAAGAGGTGGCATTTTCTGAGGAGGCCTTGAACCTGGAGTGTAGAATGTCATGCCTTCAAGGTGTTCCTGGCTTCATCCAGCCTTCTCAGTCTTCTTAAGAGGTGCTGTCAGGTAAAATCAGTAAAGAAAGTATGATTTAGAAACAGTTTTGCTGTGCCACTGGCATGAAAAATCAGGGCCTATTCATCCCTAGTAAACAAAAGTTAAGGAAGGAAACACACTCTATGATCCCTGGCTCCTGGGGATGGGTCTCAATGGTAACTTTCTTGCCAGGGACATAGTGTTTCTGCTTCAGCAGCTCCATCTGCAGGAGGCTCTCATCCTGGGCTGTGGTCTGCTCCAGTTCCTGCGGGAGGTTTTCAAACCTAGGGGAGGAAGACAGATGGGATACAAGCCTGGTGGGGACCTGCCATGTCAGCTTTTGAGCCCCAACCAGATCTACTCAGCTAGACAATCGAGCATTACCTTTCAGCTGAGTTCATTCCCTGCTTCCCCAAGGGAAAAGGGTCAGAGAGCTACTGGGCAGGATTTTTTCTCAACTTTTAAAAACTGATAGAAGTTGATCAGGAAAATACACACTGCTGGATTAGAAAAAACAGCATATTTCTCCAACAGTCCAAAGACATCATTTTGGAGAAATATCAGTATGACAAGGTCTGAGGCACAGGTCAGGGAGGATGTACCTGGTCTTGATTAGATACCAGGTGAATGTGAACCTCCTGGAAAACTCTACGCTTGCCCTCTAGTGGAGCCTACACAGCAATGCAGAGAAGGCTCTGATGATTCCTACAGCTCAGACCCCTGCATGGGATTAACTTGTCAACTCCTACTCTGTTTGTGACCAGAGTAAATCTTCTCATGAGAAACTGATAAACAGTGAAGAGAGCCAGCAATCAGCTGTAGGCTGCTGTATGCAAATCTGCCAAAGTGTAGACACTTATCTCTAAACATAATGTTCATGATGGAAAATAAAGTTGCAGGAGGACACACTTTCCTTCACGATTGATGATCCCCCTCTAGGTTTCTGGCTACCATGTGAATATTTGTGAGGAGATCTAATCTAAGAGATGAGATACTCAGAGGATACTAGAGGTCTCAGAAGGGAAGAAGAGGACACAATCCCCATAAGACCAAGGAGAAAGCATATTGCTTCCAGGACAGAATTTCCTATTGACTGAGCCAGTAAAGACACTGTGAGGTGTTCTTTCCCTGGCTGTGGCTGGGAGCTTTGCCAGTTGAACAGAAACTCAAAGAGGACAGAGATCCAGGTACAGCGGACCCACTTGGATCCACCTGCTTCTGGAATCCTGGGTTCCTACCTCATCTGGGACACAGTGAAATGATCCTGCAGCTTTACTGCCAAGTCCCTTTGCTGGGTGAGCAGCTCCTTCTGCTTCCTCAGGGACTGAAGATTTTCCTTAAGTCTTTGATGTTCCTGTTCGTTAGAACGTTGTGTTTTTAGGAGAGGATTGTGTGCACCCCTTTAAATACACACTTGTGCAAGCACACACACACACATGCATGCACACATGCACACACTCTTGAACACACACATGTGCATGGATGCACGCATACAAACACACTACATTGCATCCATGTTTAGTTTCCCAGATAACACTATTGTAAGAAGAGATCATCTAGGATAGTATGTAGAAGAAAGTTACCTTTTATTAACCCATACCCACTTTACCCATATTCCAGCCCAGAGGCATTTCCATTCTAGAATCAATGGTCCACCTAGAGTCTGTATTTCAACTTTCTGTATAACTGTACATAGCTTCTCACAGGCCTGCACCATTTTACACTACTACCAATATCGGAGAGTTCTCATTTCTGCCAACCCTCCATCAGGACAAATTTTAACTCAGTATGAAGAAGTTTGGAATAAAAGCAGGTTCTGAATGCTGCAGACACAACATGGAGTGGGTGCTTTAGAGTATGGTGAGTCTAAGGGGTGCACTGAGACAGCTTCTCCTCACACCTCAGCATAGCTGTGGGACTTCTGCTGGGCTGAGATGCAGCCACAAGCACCTCTGCAGTGCAGATTTTCTCAGGGAATAAAATCCAGGCCAAGCTCCAAGGACAAGGTTAGCTGAACCAAGGTTAGGCAAAGGTGAAAGGAAAATGTCAGCAGGTGATGAGGAGGGAAGTCATCAGTGGTCAGCCACCATTCACCCAGAGCAGAGAAGGACACAAACCCTCAGGCAGCCTTTCCTGCCTCTCAGTAGCCTCTTTCTCACCTTCATGGACACCATTACTTTGTTTTTCTCCAAAGGATTTCTTTGCAGATAAATAATTCTGCCTCTACAAAGACCTGAAAAAATTTTACCTTGCATCAATTTTCTGTCTTTTGTTGTTGTTAGTTTATGGACATGCCGAATGATGAGCAGCTCCGTCAGTTCTTTGACTGATGCAAAGTGGTACTAACCAGGTTAGGCACAGTACTTTCACATTGAAGTCTGTCTCCATCATTCTTAAAGATGTTCCATTGTTCCATGAGTGAGTGAACATACACATACAGGCTCAAACACATATTCCCATACCCATATAGATACACATAAGACAGCACATAGACACACACACACACACACACACACACACACACACATACACACACACACCTTTCTTGAACCCAGAAGAGCAAGGGAGAAGACTAGAATGTTACAGCACCTTTTCTACTCTAGGGAGAGGTAGTGTGTCCTCCCTGTTGTCTACAAGACTCAGACTCATCCAGGCTCTTCTGCCCTGGCCTGAACTTATTTCCCCTTTTAGGGAACTTTTTATTGCCAGACTCACTGATTGTACAGAAAAGTAACAACCTCTGCACAACTGAGTTTAACCACACAAGACCAAGTGCCCATGGATGATGGCTGGACATGAAGCCTTCCAACAGATGCAATTTGACCCATCATAGACTCCTCACTAAACCTACCCAGACTCCTCCACAGAAGACAGTGATTGACCAGTGAATGGAGGTCACCCATTGTCCTTACTTTACCCAATAACTTTTGACCAGATTTCAGTGCATATTATGTGAAAACAGTCCCAAGGAAGTCACTAGGAGGCTACTCAGGTCACCTACAGCACTTTTCTGAAATGCGCACTCTATACAACTATGAGGAGGAATCTGTCCTAAGACACAGTCATATACATGATAGAGTGAGCATCAAAATATCAGGTTCCATATTGTGTAGCCAGTAAGACAAACTAGAAATGTCCTGGGATGTTACCTCTATGCTGTGAAAGAAAAGTCTATGTTGATTTTTCAAATAGCTCCATTGTTTGATTTTTGCTATTTATTACAAAATGCATTAATTTCAAAGTAATAAAAATGTATAAAAATGAAGAGAAACCAACAAGTCAATTCTTTTTCTGACCAAAATGAATCATTTAGCAATGAGATGAGACAGAAAAAGACATGAAGCTCTACTGTGAGGAGACAGGAGATCCAAAGATCTGTGGCTATCCAGCTTAGGCAGAAGAGAAAATTTCAGGTTCAGTGAGAGACCCAGGCTAAAGGGAATAAGGGAGAAAGCAACAGAGGTCACTTGATGTGGCCTTCCAACAAACTCACTAATGTGTGCACCCTCAAGCTTGCATACAACACACACACACACACACACACACACACACACACACACACACACCCCTCAAATCATAAGTGAACAGAACACAATGAGGAGGACATCAACCTATTGAGGATGACATTACCAGTTGAATTTAGACTCCTCACACTAGCTGTTTCAAGTGAGACCCACAAATCTGCTTTCCATCATTTTGAGACTAAACATGCCTGGGAAAGCATGCTGTGCTTCTGCAGGCTATGTTGGTGCAGTTGGAGAAATAATTTTCTTAAAATCTCAAGTCTGCCACCCTGACGCCCACCTGTCATAAGCCCTTGCCACATCCCTGGTCATCCAGTGAGCTTCTGAGTGTAAGATCCAGGATGGGAGAACTGGCCAATGCTAGTCACAGGAAACAGTATTGACAAACTGTTACTTAAGTTTCTGTCAGTGTGAACCAAGACCTTGACCACGTAAAGAGAACACCATGGCAGTCTGGGAACAAGAGGGTAAAATGTCATATGACACCCAAAAAGATGTCCACAAGACACAGTCAGAGAAGTGGATATTTGTGAAGAACTCAGAAGTTTTTCTTCAACATCTGTAGCCCTTTGAATCTGGACAATTCTGTGACTTCTGATTCTCAGAAACAGCCCTCAAGTTTAGTTCCATTCCAATTGTCTCTCAGTGGTTCCACTTTTTCTTTATGCTGATATGTCAGGTGGGGGATAAACGCTTATCATCCAGGGGGCCCTGTCATTCAAGTCCCCCAAGAACCTTTCTAAATAAATGCTCTCGGTTTTTTGTAGAACTCTAGAAAAGGAACAAGGAATCCTGGATACAGGAGATGATACAGAGATGTTGTGACAAAACAGGTTAAGTTCTAGAATGATGATATGGATTATTGTGATGGAGAGGCAAGAATTTCTGGTCCAGAAATATGTCACAGTCTAGATACTCTGAAGATTACATTCAGACCCCTTTTTTCTCAGAGCTGAGGACCAAGCCCAAGGCCTTCTAGGCAAGTACTCTACCACTGAGCTAAATCCCCATTGCAAATTTTTTAAGGACATATTTTAGAGAAAAGTCATGTCATAGACTTTCCAGAATGTGATGGACTGATCGTGATTGCCTTTGGGGATGTTATTTTTATAAAGACAACAAAATTAGTTGGGGGTCCTTAGCACTGAGCTCAGCAGCTCGAGGACACCCTACTCAATGATTTGTCTGGAATCCTTTAAGTAAAGTGGAGATGTAGCAAGTTGATGAAATGAAATGTAAAAGTGCCTGCAGTTGAAAGGTCAGGATGAGATGGTTCATTCCAGAATGTTAAGAAAAGTCAGAATAAGGAAAATTAAATATAGGAGGAACTCTGACAATGTGTGAGAAAAGTCTTTATTTGTTAATGCTTAGGTGATTGGCATTACACATCATACTGGGAATTTAAAAAAAAAATAATACAATGGGATCCTTCTTTGAGAAATCATTTCCACCCTTGATCTAATTTTTTATATTAAGTTCAACTCTCTCAAATCTTGTAAGAAAAAAGAAACTTTATGGACCATGTTTCTGTTAAAGAAGTAAAAAAGAATTACTGAAGCAAATTTTTGGTTAGTCTAAGCTTCTTGGTAGGAAGGGTTATTCCTATGTTACTTTTGAGACTTGTTTGTTCCTAAAAATATCAGCTGAATTCAAGATATGGAGTTATATCAGGCCACAACAGCATGCAGTATAACACCATTTGTGTTATGGTATGTCCATATTCATTGGTTACTCAAATGAGAGCTTGGATCACATGGTGAGTGGCACATTCTGGCGTGCATGTATTGAGGATAGTTTGTGTTGTAAATGAAATGTCTGTGATCCACACAGTTGGTACTCAGGATGTCAACTTATATGTGTACATGAAGTCTGTGAGTCTAAGATTTTCAACAAATGTTCTTCTGTATGTCTCTTTTGAGGCCTTGATTGACTGTAAAATATCAAGTGAAATCAAGATCTGGGATCAGAATGCCTCAAGGTTCCCTCTAACTATGAAATATGTTAATGATTTCCATTTGCTTTCATCTATAAGGGAGCCATTGGCTCTATTGAGAACATGGTGTTTCTGGCTCCCTTTTGGTTAGGGTGTTGGATGAGGAAGAGAGTATTCTGCCCATACATCCTTAATGTTCAGGGCTCCTGGACTTAATTCTTGCTCAGTAGGCTGCAGGTCTCCACTGATAGCAGTTTATGGTCAGGCGTGTTTCTCTTCTGGGATTGACTGGACTCCTTTCACACAGAGCTTAGTCCTTGGCTACTTGATATCAGTGTTTGGTCTGGGAAGAGTTCTCCATTGTGGTTGAAGCAGGCTCCATTTAAATTGTCTCTTCAAACTGGACTTCCTAGGGTCAACATTAAGTCTGACCACATATCTCTCATTGGGTTGGCAGGAGCTCCCTTGATTTTGGGGTTTGTGGTTTCTCTTCATCAAGGTCTGTGGTTGGCCTGTAACATTTCCACTTTTGATTTTGCCTGGTTTGTTCTATGAACTTTGTATGAGCTCCAAATTCTTCCCAGTCAATATTTGCCCCAGACCTATGCTGTGAGATGTTCTGAATATTAAATGTGTTGCTCTGATTGGTTAATAAATAAAACACTGATTGGCCTGTAGTCAGGCAGGAAGTATAGGCGGGACAAGGAAAGAGGAGAGTTCTGGGAACAGGACAGCTGGGGCAGAGGAGACGCCACCAGCCGCCGCCATGAGAAGATGTTAAGATACTGGTAAGCCACAAGCCACGTGGGCAACTTATAGATGAATAGAAATGGGTTGATTTAAGATATAAGAACAGTTAGCAAGAAGCCTGCCACAGCCATACAGTTTATAAGTAATATAAGTCTCTGTGTGTTTACTTGGTTGGGTTTGAGCACCTTCGGGACTGGCATGTAGAGAGACATGAACTGACCGTGGGCCAAGCAGGACTGGAGAAAACTCTAGCTAAAGACCTACTTCTTCATTTGGTCCTTGGTGTCTTCAGAATAAAAATTAGAGCTGGGCATAGCTGTTTTCTTGGTTTTCTCTGGGTGTTCATTCTTTAAGGGGATGCCCCAGTCCCACTTCTCTTCTTGATTAGGGCCCAGGCATATGCACAGCTAGAATGGGACTCAGGCCCACTACTTTTCTCGGTTTTGGCCTGGTCTTTGTCAGCATTAAGGTTATGATGTGGCCCACATCTCTTCTTGCTTAGGCCCATACTTCATCAGGGTAAGGATTATAGGCAGACAATAGTTTTATCTTGGTTGGTCCTTGGCCTCTTTCATTTAAGAGAATGTCCCAGGTCTTCTTCTCCCCTTGTTTTATCTCAGGCTTTTGTCAGGGTTAAGTGTTAGGCCCCTGTCTGTGTTCCCTTTTCCTGCTTTGTCCCAGCCTCTTTCATTTGAGGGATTGGTCTGGGCCTGTGTCCTTTCTTAGTTTGGCCCAGTCTTCAGGGTCAGAGTTATGCTGAGGCCAACTTCTCATCCTGGTGAGGGCCCTGCCTTCAGTCCAGGTAAAGTTGAGTCATGGATACTCTCCTTTTCCTTCTTTGAGCCACATCTTTTTCTTCTGAGGGATAGGGTAGAACTCATCTCCCTCTTGGTTGGGGCCATCCTACTTCAGGGTCAGGATAGATATGGGCGTTCTTTTCTTTGCTTTTTGTTTCATTTCATTTTGTTACTTTTCCTTTTCTCCTTTGGCCTTGGCTCTTCCATTTAATGGACTGGCCCAGGGATACCTCTGTTTTTCCTCTGGGTCAGAGCTTATTCAGCTTCAGGTTTGGGTGCAGGCCTCTCTTAGGTCAGGATTTGGCACTTTTATTCTTAGTGTTGGTCCATGACCTTTCTGAAATAACATGTTTTTCTACTGGTCCTCAACCAATAAAATCTGTTATAAAGGAAAAACACTTTGGAATTTCTTCCTGTTTTCTAGATGAAGTGTAAGCGTCTTGCTACCCTCAAAGCCAAAGAGGATTTAGGGAGGGTGGCCTCATTTAAACTAGCTATCTAATCACAGACCTTGAAATCCTTTTCCTGTCTGCAGCAGCAGAATCTAGAAGATGAGAAGTTATACAGTTGCCCAGCAGAGATTCCTCTTTGCTGTCTCAGCCTCAAGGCCTGTGGTAACAGTTGCAGTAGGAACATCCCACCTGGAAGTCTTCCAGTCAACATCATTGTATCCTGGGAACCCAAAATTTTCTGCTCTCCATCAAGTTGTGGATGGTCAGTAAGTGTTTTTAGACTTACTTGATGGTGGTGATTTACTATAACCTGAAAGTGTAGTGGAAGAGGAAGGAGAAACTGAAAACTTACATGTTTTGGTGGCAAATGGTATTTTAGGAACTTAAAGTGTGACATAGATTGTAGATATCCATCTAAGAAAGATCTTGAATTGTCTACACATTGTTAGTAACATCTTAGACAACATCTGTGCTCTGGAAGCATGGAAGTTCCATGCACAGAATGCAGCATGATCAAGCATGCCCCACCCCACTGCAATAGTCCATCATAAAGGATGAGGGCACCATCATTCTTGTGCCACAATACACACATGCTTGTTTCCACACAGTACACACATACATGTGCCCACAATCATAAATTTAAAAACATGTATTTGTCTACACCTTTGCAGGCACACACACACACACACATAGAAATAAACTTTGAAATTAAATTAGATGTACAATAAATTGGCATAATAAGAAAATAAAAAGAAACAAACAAACTTTGTGGTATTGGTAAGCATGTGTATGGTATGCATGTTGTATGCAGAGCTATGAGTATAGTTATTTGCATAATTTTTATAAGTATCTATATAGTATACATAATATGTACAACCATATCTAACCGCATAAATATGTGTCTATAAATATAAAGATAAACTGACATCCCAACTCCCAGACATCAGCCAAGGAGGCAGCAGAACTTTCTGATTGGCCAGCTTGCTGTGTTAGCTCTTTTCTGCCTTCATCTCTGAGTGCCTGTTATGTTTTTTTGAAAGGGATAACTTTTTTTTTTTTAAGATTTATTTATTTATTATGTATACAGTGTTCTGTCTGCATATACACCTGCAGGCCAGAAGAGGGCACCAGATTTCATTACGGATGGTTGTGAGCCACCATGTGGTTGCTGGGAATTGAACTCAGGACCTCTGGAAGAACAGCCAGTGCTCTTAACCGCTGAGCCATCTCTCCAGCCCAAAAGGGATAACTTTTTAATTCACAACAGAGACACTGCATTTGCCTTATTAGAAAATATGTAAAATGTAACTTTCAAAAAGCATAAATATCAGAAATAATCTTTGCTATCAGTATCTAGAAATGAATATCAAATCTTCCTTCAGTTCATTTTTCTATACCTGCATATCATTTCAGTAGTTTAATATTAATACTATATTTTTATTTTTTTCTCCCTGAGTAATGCATATATATACATATGTCATGAGGTATCATACTCCACGATGGTGGCGGCACTATGGTCTCTATCTAAAACATCTTCTAGTTGTCTAGAAGTCGAGTTGTTAATTTCTTCATGTACTAGTTTATATTTCTGTGTAGACTTAGGAAGCATTTATTACACTAGGCTTTGAAGACATGGAGGTAACCAGGGTGAGTAGCATAGGAAGGGGTTCATTTGGGTCGGCTGACTTCATGTGCTGAGAAAGTTCTAGTTAAATGGGTGAAAGATCATGTCTGAAGTAATAGGAGGAAAAAAAGGCAGAACACAAAGAGAAAGGTATTTCTGACTCTGCACACTGCTACTCAGCATAGAACAACACATCAGCTCTTACCCACTGCATGACACATGGCTGTCCCAGATTTCCACTTAGCAAGGTGAATTGATTGACCTTGGGCTTGCACTGCAATGATGTCTACGTAGATTATACAGGTCTAAAAGCATTTGTAACAAATACACCTAAATGTACAAACCCTTACAATGTATTCTGCATCTGATCCATGCTCAAAGGGTGGTCCAAAAGTAAAATTGTTTTGAGTCCATTGTCCTCTGTAATTATGTTGGATACCTGCTGTTTTAGTTAGGGTTTCTATTGCTGTGAAGGGACACCATGACTGCAGCAACAATTAAAAAGGAAAACATTTAATCAGGTTGCTTACAGTTTCAGAGGTTTAGTCCATTATGATCATGGCAGGACATGGAGGCATGCAGGCAGACATGATGCTTGAGAAGGAAAAGAAAGTGGAGAAGAAGCTACATCTTGATCCCACAGGCAACAAAAAGTGCTCTGAGACACTAGGCATGGCATGAGCATAAGAGATCTCAACACTCCTCCACAGTAACATACATCCTCCAACAAGGCCACACTCTCTCCAACAAAGCCATACATCCTAATAATTCCACTACCTATGAGCTTATAGGGGCTTATTACATTCAAATAAAAAATCTCTAAGATATCCTTAGATAGCATAAGAAAACAGATTATGGTGGTGTTAGTAGACGATGTTTTTGATGTGAGAGTATATTTTTTTTTTAAAAAAGGAGAGTCTCATCATTAGGCTCTACCTATCTTAAATTCCTTGTTAGGGACTCCACAACAAAACAGAGATTGCCAAGAGAAACACATGAACACTCACCGAATACAAACTTTCACAGCACAAGTCTTCCTAAGGAAGAAAAGCCCCCAACAAATGCTTAGACCTGAGATTTTGTTCAAGATTGCTTTCATTCAGAATTAATTGTCGTTACATAGAATATCCTTTGCTTAAGAAGGAATCCTTAAATGTCAATATTTTCAAATAATATTAAACTAATATTCTAATTTACAATTTAAAAAGTTAGGTACATTAAATGTACATTAACAACAAAATTTTGGACTTCACTTAATCAGTATCAAATTACTTAAATATAAAAGCATATAGTATTGAAGCCCAGCCACAGTGTACAGGGGAGATGAAAGAAGATGAACACAGCATCATCAGCTGCCATCCATCCCCACCTCACTGTCACTTGTCCTGGGGTGCCTCTAACCCTGAATCCCAGACCCCTGTGAACCAATCCAGGCACCACGCTCATTTGGAGAGGTCCCTCTTGGACACAACCTAATGAGCTTCCATCTCTCCGGGTAAAAGATGGAAAGAGTTATCTCTCACTTGAACTGTTTGATATGTATGAGGGTATAAGAGCAGCTGTTACCCCTGTACATGCCTGCGCTGTCTTTGAACAGGTCTCATTTCCTGGTCTATGCCACCCCTAGCCAGGCTTCCAAGTGTGAAAGACAAGAACAAAGTCTTTGACACCAACATCTCACTTGTGCCTAAAATCTCAACAGGAAGAGTAAGCACACCAACATCTCCCTTGTACCTAAAGCCTCTAGAGTCCCAGAACACTCTTTAGTTTAAAGATGGGGTACCATCCCAGGCACAAGTCAGAGGGACCCATGGAGCACATGGAGATGGTGAAGGGCATCAGTCCTGCTGTGGAGATCATCTCAAGAGGAATTACTGACCTGCAGGTGCTAGAGACCTGAAAAGGCTACCAAAGAAAGGGAGTCTTCCAAACACTCATCCGGGCTCATATCAGGTTTCTGTCCCCAAATTCTACAATGTGTAAGGACAGAGGTGCACACGGCTCCAGAACAGATGGGCCCTTACTCCAGATTTCATTATGGTCCTGATCCTTGGAGTGGGCTACAGCCTTCATGTTCACCTGAGTTCTTTCCATACCACAAAATGATGCCTTTATGTATTCCCCCATATTTCCCAATACCCTTACCCTTCTCACTTCAGGGGCATTTCCTGATACTCAACTCCTTGTGGGCCCAGTCATTTCACCCATGCAGCATGGCATTGAGCCATGGACATGCACCACTGCTCAGGGCCAGCACTGTGCCTTTTAGAGCATGTAGTAGACCTGAGAGTTTATTCTAGAGTTGATGGAAAGTGGAATGATATGAAACGTGTGTCAAAATGAAAGCAATAGGAGTCAAGCAGATGAATGGCAAATAGTGAGGGCTTTTGGATCATGTCCTCTCTGTGTGCCTTCATCAGTTCAGACATGAGGCTGCACGTTTCCTCCATGGAGGGACATGTGGTGCTTCTGACCTGCTTAAGGAAATTGTCAGGAAATCCTTTCTAGGTTTTATGAGCAGTTTCAGGGGAAGATCTGTGTTCTTCCTCACATTCATACATCAACTCAAATAACTTCCTATGTCAAGCCCCATGTTTTAATATAGCTTATTCTGAATGTCATCAAGTATGAAATAAAGCTAAAGTTCTGGGTATAATTAATGATTATGCTCATATTTGATCCTGAAGTGCATTAAAGAAGAACCTCAGTATATCATGTACTGTGCATGTCATTTTGCATCAATTTTTCAGAAATTCGTGTTTTAAAAGTATCTAGAGATTAAAATATACAAGGTAATTCATCTAACTGGTATGTTTTTCACTAAGTCTTTGAGACCTTAGTATTCTAAAATGTTTAGCAAACATGAAGGCTATTTAACTTCTGAAGTGCCTTGGAAATTTTGACTTTTATAAGAATGTTATATTTGGATAACTGTGATGATTGCTATAACTGGTTAAATGCTAAAACCTAAACTGTCAAGAGGGGCCTACAGAGCATTAGTGACCAATAGTCTTAGTCCAGAGAAGTGCACGGGGCACATAGGACAGACTCTCAAAGGCACAATGCAAAGAAGGAACATGGCATTTCAATGACTCACTCTGGAACCTTCCTTGGTGCTTTTTCACTGGTTATTTCCAGTGAACTCACTCACCTGCATGCCAGAGTAACTTCACTTTTGCCTTTTCCCATGAATTACTCTGGACTAGCAGTTTCTTCAAGCTAGACACACAGCAACCCTCCTCCCATCAAGAATTCTTACCCCTAGGGTGAAAAGTTATTAAGTGTATCAATCATTTGAAACAAAATTATGCACAAATATTTCCTAATGCAGATTAATATTAAAATATTCTTTAAGTTTCAAACCACAAGAAAATCCTCTAAGGCAGAAAGCCACAAGTTGATCATGAAAAGTACCAGGGAAGGGCCAATGAGATGCCTAGTTGGGTGGAAGGAAAGAGCTTACTCCTCCTAATTTGTTCATTGACCTCCATATGAACAGAATGTCGAAATGTCATGGTGTGTATTGTATGTTCATTCTCTCTCTCTCATATATATGTATATATGTATTTTATCCTCTCTAAATAAGTAAATGGATATATGTTATCATTTTAAATCCCCACCAATAAATTTCATTCTCTCTATATCGTATGTATGCATGTTTGTATTTCCCCCTTTCTAAATAAGTAAACATATAGATGTTATTATTTTAAATACCCAGCGGTACATTTCCATAAACTCAGATGAAATAATTTTTAAAATAATGAAAAAATTGATGCAGCTCACAACTGTTTGTAACTTCAGTTCCAGAGGATTCGACACCCTCACACAGGCATACATGAAGGCAAAACTCCAATGCACATACAATAATGAATAAACAGTTAAATTTTTGTAGGAGCTAGTGGGGTCAGGAGTCCCACAAGCATCCCACAGAACAAACTAACCTAGGCTCATAGTGACTCAGAGCCTGAAACACAAATCACGGAGCAAGAGTGGGACTGACCTAGGACCTTTGGATATATTTTACAGTTGTATATCTTGGTCTTCTTGTGAGACTCCTAACAGTGGGAGCAGAGCTTGCCTGTAATGCCTTCTTTTGGGACCCATTCCTCCTACTGAATTGCTACATATAGCCTTAATAGAAGAAGTCATGCCTAGTCCCACCACAACTTTATATAACATAGCAGGCAGATATCCAAAGGAGGCCTGCCCATTTCTGAAGAGAAAAACGAGAAGGAGGAATGGATGGGGATCAGGAAGAGTGGAGGTGGGTGGATGGTTGAGAGGAGAGGATGGAGGTGAAATTTTGGTTAGGATGTAAAAATAAAAATAAACAAATAAATAAAAACATTCATTCCAAAAGAAGGGAGAATATCGATGGTTATCATATTTAAATTTGAGATACTAAAAGAATGTCCCTCATGAGACATTGCCACATATTCGAACTTTATAATATGTTTGCAGTTATACAGGGATAGTTAAATCATGCTAGGCATAATTTTGAGCTAGTCTAAATCATAATGTGTTTGCTTTGTACTTGGTATAATTTTATCATATTTGGGCATTATTATGACCTGGTTATTGTTTTACATTTGGAAATTAATCATGACATAAAAAGATATAATTGTGTGTCAAGTTGACATGGGGTGCAGTTGTGATAGCTACTTTTAGTTGTCAAATTCATTACATCTGGAATTAACTAAAACCCAAAAATGGAGGGGCATACCAGTGAATAATTTTTGCTTAATTTGAAGAGAGAAGATCCACATGGAATTCACCTCTTTGCAGTAGGAAGACATTCCTTTAATCTGGATGTTGATGAGGAAAGAACCACCTTTAAATTGAATGTTTTGAGCCCCTAAACCCTACCTGTAATCAGCCAGTCCTTGTGCTGGAAGCCCATATACAGAAATGGAGGAAGGGAGTTTTGCTCTTTAGCTGTTTGCTCTCACCTTGCTAGCAAGTCCATACCTTCACTGGCATTGGAGCCAACTTCTTTGGGATTCCAGACTATACTACTGATGGGTTAGGATATCAAGCGTAGTGGACTGAGCAACTACTGGATTCTTGGACTTTGCCATCATAGCCAGCCAGTGATAAATTAGCTGGACCAAAGCTTCTAAGTCATTCTAAAAAATAGCCTTCTGTATATATAGAAATGCATTCTATAAGTTGTTACCCCACAGAATCTTGACCAATACACCAGACATGTATAGAACTTTTAGAGTAGTTTGGGCCTCACAACAGCCTTATCTCAGTTATAAATTGCACAGAATCACTCTGCACCAGAGACATGTGGCCCCTGAATAAGCCTCCATCCACTCCACCCTGTCATAATTTCCTCCCAACATTGCTTATATGGACCATCATGAGGGATTCCTCATCCCACCTCCATCCCCAGGAGGGTTTTCTCAATTCTGCATTTCATCAGACAGGCTTAATAAGTGTTGTCAACCTAGAAGAGATCTAGGAAATCTGTTCCATTCTGACAGTCAGTGAGACTGGGCCAGGATCCTGAACCTATGAGAGAGCCCTGAATGGATGTGTGTCAGCCTAAGACAATTAGTATGCCTGTCCCTACAGTTTTCAAGAAACTTCAGTCTTTGATGGGGAGTGATCCAATTCACCTAATACAGCACACATGGATGGGAGGACAAGGTCAATTGCAGGGACTGGAGAGATGTCTCATCCATTAAGAGCATTTATTGCTATCTCAGAAGACCCACAGGACAGCTAACAAACCTCTTTAAATTAAATTCTTGGTGGAATCTGCCCTCACCTGGCCTCTGTGGGAATTGCATGTACGCGGTGGCAAAACACCCATAGGTCTAAAGAAAAGCATCACAAAAAAAAGTCCCAACATGTTATGCAGGAAATGATCTCTGCTGTTCAGTTGCCACTCATGTTATATTTCAAGAAAACCAGAGGCAGAATGATTTTCATTTCCTGATTTTGTTTATACAATTTTAATGAATGTTCTCATTTCCAGAGAAGCCTGGAGCAAAATATTTTTGTTTCCCTTTAATTTGGTCTACATGATGATTTCTTGAACATGTGTGTACAGTGTACCACAGTTTACTGGTAGCTAAATATACGACCTCAAATATACAATATATCTAGTTTTTCTATTATGTAGTGGGTGTCCATGGAGTAGGCTATGCCATCCACATCCAAGGGGCAATCCCCCTGTGTAGCCCTGAGACCCATGAATGGAAAATCCTTGTGCAGCCTGAGCTTCCTGGAACTTACTGAGATAAGTACAAGCCTGTGAGTTCTTGGTTTACAAGAGTGTGAAACCTCATCTGACTAAAGAAGAGTCTTAGAGTGAAAAGGTTGAAATTTAATTTTATTCATAAAAATACATTCATTTTATTCAATGTGGGCTTTCAAAACAGCATCGATATATACAGTGTATAGCCTTATCAAACTATTAAAACAATGATAAGAACAAAAGAAATAACAAAAATTAACACAACCTTAAACAAAATGAAGAAAACACAAAACCAAAGCATAAATATCCCAAGAAATAAAACAAACAAAAAAAAAACAAACAAATTTCAGTTTCCTTTGGAATTTCACTATGGAAGAGCAAATGAGGTGAAGAACTGGCTTATTCTCTGTAGTAAATTATCTTCAGCAACACTTGCCCATCACATATGGACTCAGGGTTCTTAGTAATTTGTGTTGTGTTCTCTGGATATTATACTTATTTCTGACACAAACTTTTCTCCAAGGATAGTGAGCCAAAAGACGTGGATCATATTATGGCTGGATCACCTGATGGTAGATTGATATTTGCCTCACTATTGAGTTCAAAGCTGAAAAGAGGTGGCATTTTCTGAGGAGGCCTTGAACCTGGAGTGTAGAATGTCATGCCTTCAAGGTGTTTCTGGCTTCCTCCAGCCTTCTCAGTACTCTTAACAGGTGCTATAGGGAAAATCAGTTAAAAAAAATATGATTCAGAAACAGTTTTGCTGTGCCACTGGCAAGAAAATCAGGACCTATTAATCTCTAGTAAACAAAAGTTAAGGAAGGAAACACACCCCATGAATACCCTGCTGTTGGGGATGGGGCTCAATGGTGGCTGACTTGCCTGGGACATAGTGTTTCTGCTTCAGCAGCTCCAACTGCAGGAGTCTCTCATCCTGTACTGTGGTCTGCTCCAGTTTCTGCCGGAGGTTTTCAAACCTAGGGAAGGAAGGCAGCTGAGAGACAAGCCAGGTCATGGTGGGGGGAACCTCCATGTCAGCTTTTAGCCTCCATCTGCTCTACTCATCTAGACAATCAGCATTACCTTTCAGCTGAGTTCATTCCCTGCTTCACCAATGGAAAAGGGTCAGAGAACACCTGGGCAGGATTTTTTCCTCAAATTTTAGAAACTGCTAGAAGTTGAACTGGAAAATACACACTGTGCTGGATTAGAAAAAACAGCATGTTTCTTCAACAGTCCAAAGACATCATTTTGGAGAAATATCAGTATGACAAGGTCTGAGGCACAGGTCAGGAAAGATGTAGCTGGCCTTGGTTAGATACCAGATGAATGTGAACCTCCTAGAAAACTCTATGCCTGCCCTCTAGTGGAGCCTACACAGCAATGCAGAGAAGGCTCTGATGATTCCTACAGCCCAGACCCCTGCATGGGATTAGCTTGTCAACTCCTACTCTGTTTATGACCAGAGTAAATCTTCTCATGAGAAACTGATAAACAGTGAAGAGAGCCTGCAATCAGCAGTAGGCTCCTGTGTGCTATCTGCTAAAGGGTAGAAACTTATCTCTAAACTTGATGTTCCTGATGGAAAATAAATTTGCAGGAGGACACACTTTCCTTCATGATTGATGACCCTCTCTAGGTTTCTGGCTACCATGTGAATATTTGTGGGGAGATCTAATCTAAGAGATGAGATACTCAGAGGATACTATAGGTCTCAGAAGGGAAGAATGGGACACAATCCCCATAAGACCAAGGATAAACCATATTGCTTACTGGACATAAGTTCCTGTTGACTGAGCCAGTAACGACAAGGTGTTCTTTCCTTAGCTGTGGCTGGGAGCATTGCCAATCAAACAGAAACTCAAAGAGGACAGAGATCCAGGTACAGTGGACCCACTTGGATCCACCTGCTTCTGGAAGCCTAGGCTCCTACCTCATCTGGGACACAGTGAAGTGTTGCTGCAGTTTTACTGCCAAGTCCCTTTGCCGGGTGAGCAGCTCCTTCTGCTTCATCAGGGACTGAAGATTTTCCTAAAGTCTTTGATGTTCCTGTTCATTAGAAGATTGTGTTTTTAGGAGAGGGTTTCCTGCACCCCTGTACATACACACACATGCACATACACAAACACACACCACACACACACACACAATTGAGCACACACATATATGTGGATGCATACTACATTACATCTATGTTTAGTTTCCCAGATAACACTAAGGTAAGAAGAGACTACCTGGTACACTATGGAGAAGTTAACTTTCCTTAACCCACACTCCCTCTACCCATATTCCAGCTGAGAGTCAGGAAAACACAGGATGCTCTGAGCACAGGGATGGGGAGAAGATTGTGTACTTTTACTCTGTTTTAATATTTTTTCATTTCATTTTTACTTTAAATGTGCAGGTGTTCTGCCTGCCTGTGTGTCTGTATAACACATGCATGCCTGGTGCTCTGGAAGAACTCAGTGTGCAGATCAGTCAATGTAGTGCTTGCCTTATAAACCTGTCCACAGACAGGTGAACCCCAGGGTTCCTTGACCAGTAATTCAAGCTCTCCTAGCAAGTTCCCCATCTGTGCATTGAAGGCTTAGTTCCCCAGCACAGGACCACTGGATGGCAGTGGACCAGCCCCTTGCTCTCTCTCAGTGCTACCCAGTGCCTCCAAGGAGGGCAGTTTTCTCCTATGAAAGTTCTCTATACCACAGGTTACCTCAATTTAGGCCCAAAGCAACATGCTCAGAAAACTAGAAAACCTCTAAAATCAGGAGTCTATGTTACCATTTCTTCCAAGTAAGATGATTGTGTCAGGGATTTCTTTAAGTAACAGAAGGTTGACTAACTCAGCCAAATGATTGCATGTATTATTCCATGCTTCACTATATTCCATGGACCACATTGCATGTTTTCACTCATCAACGATGGGCATCTGAATAGTTTCTTGTTGGGAGTGCTGTGATGAGTCCTGCTGTAACCCTATTGTCCCCTATTCTCTGTGGACACCTACTTTCCATTCTGGAATCAATGGACCACTGGAGTCTGCATTCAACATTCTGAATAATTATATATAGCTTCTCACAGGGCTGCACCATCTTACACTACTAGCAATGTCTGAGAGTTCTCATTTCTCTCACCCCTCCATCAGGCCAATTTTAACTCAGTATGAAGAAGTTTGGAATAAAAGCAGGTTCTGAGTGCTGCAGACACAACATGGAGTGGGTGCTTTAGAGTATGGTGAGCCTAAGAGGTGCACTGAGACAGCCTCTTACACCTCAGCATAGCTGTGGGACTTCCGCTGGGCTGAGATGCAGCCACAAGCACCTCTGCAGTGCAGAATTTCTCAGAGAATAAAATCCAGGCCAAGCCCCATGGTCAAGATTAGCTGAACCAAGGTTAGGCAATGGTGAAAGGAAAATGGCGGCAGGCGATTAGGAGAAGAACAAAACAGGATGCAGGGAAGTCATCAGTGGTCAGCCACCATTCACCCAGAACAGAGAAGGACACAAACCCTCAGGCACCTTTCCTGCCTCTCAGTAACCTCTTTCTCACCTTCATGTACCCCATTACTTTGTTTTTCTCCAAAGGATTTCTTTGCAGATAAATAATTCTGCCTCTACAAAGACCTGAAAAACTTTTACCTTGCATCAATTTTCTGTCTTTTCTTGTTGTTAGCTTTATGGGTATGCCAAATGATGAGCTGCTCCGTCAGTTCTTTGACTGATGCAAAGTAGTACTAACCAGGTTAGGCACAGTACTTTCACATTGATGTCTGTCTGCATCATTCTTAAAGATGTTCCATTGTTCCATGAGTGAGTGAACATACACATAGAGGCTCAAACACATATTCTCATACCCACATAGATACACATAAAGACAACACACAGACACACACACACACACACACACACACACACACACACACACACACACACTCCTTTCTTGAACCCAGAAGAGCAAGGCAGAAGACTAGAATGTTACAGCACCTTTTCTACTCTAGGGGGTGGTAGTGGGTCCTCCCTGCTTTCTACAAGACTCAGACCCATCCAGGCTCTTCTGCCCTGGCCTGAACTTATTTCCCCTCCTAGGGAAGTTTTTATCACCAGACTCACTGATTGAACAGAAAAGTAACAACCTCTGCACAACTGAGTTTGACCACACAAAACCAAGTGCCCATGGAAGATGGCTGAATAGGAAGCCTTCCGACAGATCCAAGTTGACCCATCATAGACTCCTACTAAACCTACCCAGACTCCTCCACAGAAGGCAGTGATAGACCAGAGAGTGGAAGTCACCAATTGTCATTACTTTACCCAATAACTTTTGACCAGATTACTGTGCATATTATATGAAAACAGTCCCAAGGAAGTCACTAGGAGGCTACTTAGGTCACCTACAGCACTTTTCTGAAATGTGCACTTTATACACTATGAGGAGGAATCTGTCCTAAGACACAGTCATATACATGATAGAGTGAGCATCAAAATATCAGGTTCCATATTGTGTAGCCAGTAAGACAAACTAGAAATATCCTGGGATGTTACCTCTATGCTGTGAAAGAAAAGTCTATGTTGATTTTTCAAATAGCTCCATTGTTTGATTTTTGCTATTTATTACAAAATGCATTAATTTCAAAGTAATAAAAATGTATAAAAATTAAGAGAAACCAACAAGTCAGTTCTTTTTCTGACCAAATGAATCATTTACAATGAGATGAGACAGAAAAAGACATGAAGCTCTACTGTGAGGAGACAGGAGATTCAAAGATCTGTGGCTATCCAGCTTAGGCAGAAGAGAAAATTTCAGGTTCAGTGAGAGACCCAGGCTAAAGGGAATAAGGGAGAAAGCAACAGAGGTCACTTGATGTGGCCTTCCAACAAACTCACTAATGTGTGCACCCTCAAGCTTGCATACAACACACACGCATACACACACACACACACACACACACACACACACACACATGAAATCATAAGTGAACAAAACACAATGAGGAGGACATCAACCTATTGAGGATGACATTACCAGTTGAATTTAGACTCCTCACACTAACTGTTTCAAGTGAGACCCACAGTTCTGCTTTCCATCATTTTGAGACTAAACATGCCTGGGGAAGCATGCTGTGCTTCTGCAGGCTAAGTTGGTGCAATTGGAGAAATAATTCTCTTAAAATCTCAAATCTGCCACCATGATGCCCATCTGTCATAAGCCCTTGCCACATCCCTGGTAATCCAGTGAGCTTCTGAGTGTAAGATCCAGGATGGGAGAACTGGCTCACAGAAAACTGTATTGACAAACTGTTACTTAAGTTTCTGTCAGTGTGAACCAAGAGGTTGACCAGGTAAAGAGAACACCATGGCAGTCGGGGAACAAGAGGGTAAAATGCCATATGACACCCAAAAAGACGTCCACAAGACGCGGTCATTTGGATTTTGTAGGGGACGTTCCTCCTTCCATACTGTTTCTGCCTCTGATCTCATATGACCTGTGCAAAGCAAGTGAGAACAAGACCCTTGACCTCACTCACTCAGATCTCTGTGCTACTCCCTGAGTGGCTCCCATCATAGCACCGCTCCTTCCATACTAACATATTGGTGAGTGACATGTGATTTACCCATCTCCCTTGATGGACTGCAGCTTCTAGCAGAGCAGTGGGGTTTTCTTGCCAGTGATGCAGTGCCTTCCAAGAGGCTAACTCCCCAGAAAGACTTGTGAATGATCACAGAAATGAACAATTCGATGGGATGGGTCAGGTGGATAAGTGAGTAGATGGTTACATGGGTGTGTGTATATGTGTGTGTATGGTTAGACAAGTGGGGGCTTGGCCCTGCTGCTTCAACCTACCTGCTGCTGCTTTGTCCAGAGATCATAGATCTTCCCATAGGCCTCCTCACAGAGCCTCCTCGCCTCCTCGCAGGACTCTTGTAGTAAAATCTGTTCCCCCTGCAGCTTTCTGTTGTCCTCTTTCAACATGCTCACTTTTTCCTCAAGCTGAGTCCATTCACTCAGGAGCTGACTGTAGAGGGTGCTGAAATATCACCAAAGATGATGAGCTCCACCTCCATCTGCCACTCCTGCCTCCTAATACCATCCTTCCTGCAAGGTCCCATGTCCCCATCCCCAGATCCCTGGGATGAACGCACACTAGCCATGCCAGCATGACTCAGGTGCAGACTAAAGCCAGAGAATAGCCAAATTACAGAAAGATTCAAACTACTTCTGAATACCCTGATAGCAAAAGGGATCCATGTAACTCTGAAAACTGGATCTCCTACCTCTCCATCGCACACCCTGGTGCTTCCCTATTCACAGTATTGAGAAAACATGAGCAGGTAGAGGGAAACCATGCTCTGAGGGGTTAAAATACCCGATGTAAATACATTCCATGTTTCCCATAGAAACCAGCTCTGTAAGCTCCTGCCAGAGCCACAGAAAACATTCATGGTGCAAACCATGTTTTCTCTCTAGAAGCTCCAGAAGGTGACAGGAAAATGTTAGGAGGGGCTCTCAGACTCTTCACTCTTAGGAGAACTCAGTTTCAGAGGCACAAGTCCAAGAGCTATCAGACAGGCTGCTTGCTAAGAGGTAAACAGGCTAAAACTACAGCCCAACTTTGTTCAAAGGTGAAGAAGGGGAGAAGCTGCTGTGGAATGTCTTTCTGTATGCTGTGAATATGTATTGCTCCCATTGGTTAATAAATAAGCTGCTTTGGCCTATGGCAAAGCAGGATGGAGCCAGGCAGAAAAATCCAGGAGAGTCAGAGAAGAAAGTCAGATGTGGAGGAGATGCCAGCTGCCACCCAGGAAAGGCTGAGTGTCAAAAGGGAAGGAGACAGCGCTACATGAGCTCCCTCAGTACACCTAGAGGGGCAGACTAGCTGGCTAAGAGGATCTGAGGAGTCTGTGCCACAGAATGGGGTCTATCTGAAATCTGCAATGACATTCCCACTGTCTTGAGAACAGAGATTCTTTCTCCTTACAAGATACCCAGAACTCATAATCAGTATTTCTATGGAGGAGGCACTACATGAGGATGGCTTTATAAACACCCAAGGGGATTCCAATGAGGGACCAGGATGAGCACAAAGGCTGAGAGCAGTGATATTCAATGTGGGGCTCCCTGGCCTCAGCACCTACATCACCTGAAATCTTTGAGACATGTGAATATTCAGGCCTACTATCAAGCTCTGTCTCTCAGGATCAGGAAGGACACACACACACACACACACACACACACACACTCACTCACACTGTAAGTGAGCCTCTCAGAGACAATACAGAACACACAAAGACACCCAATCCTCAGCAAAAGGAGATTTATTAACCCAGCAGGGCAAGCATAGTTTGGGAGCCTGTCTCTTGATCAGACGAAGGCAAACAGCAAGCAGCAGGCTTTTTTAACAGTGGGGTTTTAAGTAGAAAAGGTTAAGTCTGTGCTGGGTAAATTGTTGAGCTCTGAAGGGACAGGTTAGCCAGTGTAACCAGGTAATGAATTTAAATTGTTGGACTTTGGTGTTTAGCTTCAAGAATGAGTCAGACTCCACAAAAGGAAATGGACTTTGGGGACTAAATTTGGAATGTAATCTAATGGTTTATCAAGGGAGAGGGAAGTGAAAAGGGAAAAACCTGCCACTGCCATGTTTCCAACGTTTGGGCCCCTTAGAGAGCAGTTCACAAACATAATTCCACACACAGTTAGGATGTCAAAGAAATGCAGGTAGGGGGCATTGTCTCATAGTAAAAGGAACAAGACTAGAGAGGAGCAGGGATGAAATCCAGGCCTTCCAGACACACAGATGGACCGAGTAGGACCACAAGGCCTTTCAGGCTGTTCCCAGAGCAAAAAGCAATAAAGTAAAAAATAAAAAATAAAAATAAAAATAAAAAATAAAAAAAATAAATACTCAAATATAAACACTCAACCCAGAGTACCAAGCAACTCCTAAAAGCCAATGTCTGTCAAGGCCTCTTGAAATGCATGTTGTGATCTTACACACTACTGCCCCTCTGTAGATTGTGATTCAGGCCACAAGCTCTGGTTTTCATTTGGAGGAATCAGAACAGCCTTTGTCCTATCTCACTCCTACAGGCTTCAGTTCTGCCTCTCAGATGCACTCAGGACACAGTAGGGCCAATACAGTCACCAGAGAACAGGGCGAGATGAATACCTGTTGTTCAACTCATTGTTGTTATAAAGAGCCAGGAATTCAAGCAGTTCAATCCTCTCATTGGTCATCATCTGTAGCTGAAGGGTCAGTTTATCCACCTGGTTCAGCTGTTGCTGATTGGTGAACCCTATACACAGTTAATGAATGCCTCAAGGGCAGTTGGCATGGCCACAACACTGGTGATTTCACAAAAGATGCCAAGGACTCTCCAGGATACAACAGAATTTCCAGAGAAGGGACTGTTAGGGTCACTGCCAACAGCCTTCACCTATCTTATAACAAGCTCTTCCCCAATTCACCAAAAGCCAAGCTGCCCTTTCCAGGGGCCTTCCCTGAGACACAGGGGAAGGCCTTCAGCACCTCCTCCTTCCAATCCAGAGATCTCTCTGATTCATTAGAATCTAGTATATTCTAATTCAATAGTTCATCATGTATGGAGGGCAAGACTCATTTTCCAAACTGTGCCAGGAATGGCTGTTCTCATCTTGATGATCTCTAACTAACAAGATGAGAAATAAGGATGCTAAGAACTTAACTCAGTATAATATGGAAGCACAACGGATGTGCTCGCTATCAGTTCCACGAGGTGAATAAGCACATCAGAGAAGATCCACAGGGTAGTTACAATATGAGGATAGTGGAGGATTATGTGGTTCCTGTCAGAATAATGATAAGTAAAATAGGTAAAGATGAAACTTTTACCTAAAGCTTCAGGAGAATACATTCCATCCATCATGATGTTAGCAAAGTTGTTATCAACCATTGAAAGTGTGACTGAAAATACCTATGAACTGGGCATCCACAGGTGAGCCCTCTGACACCAAGAACAAATACTTACAGGAAGAGTGATGTCCCAGTTTGCACTCAAGGTAGAGGGAAGAGGACTGGCGAGTGAGAGGAAAGAAACTCAGAAACCTTAGGGGTCACTGACATGCAGCAATACTTGGTGGCTCCTGCCCTGCTAGTGGGTTGTTATTTAAACTGTGAGAACCTCTAGCTCTGGCCAGAGGACTTTACTCTCCTTGTTATTAGTGATACACACCAAAAGACATCCAGTGTGGGTGAAGTGCATGGCTGGTACTGAAACCTCTTTAGTCCCTCTGTGCTTCCTTCCCACTCAGAGGGAAAGCAGAGGGCCCTCAACAGAACAGCTGCAGCCTTGACCATCCCTGGCTCTCTGCCAAACTAACCTTGAAAAATCCTCAACTTTGTTCTGCTCTTGAAGAACTCAGAGGACTAGATAGGCCCATGGCTTCTCAGAAACTCTCACCCCCTTAGCCCCACTCCTTGAAGGATCAGCTGAAGCCTTCCTCCTTCAGGAAGCTCCCCATCCCTTTCCCAGGACTCACTGCGCTTTCCCCAGAACCATTTATTTCTTGATGTGTGACATGGAGACTGAAGGGCATCTTCCTTCTGCCTCCCTTTGGTCTCCCTGTGCTCGCCATCCTGTCTCCCAAGAATCCTGTTCAGTCTAGTCAGCATGTATGTAGATGGAACACGAGACACTGCACAAATTCCCCAATGACAGTTGGTGTTGCCACAACACTGGTGACATCACATGGAATACCAGGGGACAGCTCCAGTCTGGAGAGCGAGGGGATAAATTTCTTTACAATCAAATCTCTGCCTCACTGTCAGTCTCAGGAGTCAGATCTATCCCAGAGGAGCTTCACAAGAGTAAATCAGTCATTTGGAGGAACTTTCTCAATATAACCTGAGATCTGCTGTGATAAAAGAGAAGCGTCAGTCACCTCTCACCTTTTTAGTCTTGCACAGAATCACTCTGTACCAGAGACATGTGGCCCCTGATGCAGTCTCTATCCACTCCACCTAGTCATGAGGTTCCTCCCATCATTGCTTATCAGGACCGTCATGAGGGATTCCTCATCCTACCTACACCACCAGGAGGGTCTATTCTATTCTGCATTTTATTAGACGGGCTTAATAGGTTTTGTCAACCTAGAAGAGATCTAGCAAATCTGTTCCAATCTGACAGTCAGTGAGACTGCGGCAGGATCCTGAACCTATGAGAGCCCTAAATGGATGTGTGGCAGCCTAAGACAATTAGCATACCTGTCCCTACAGGTTCCAAGAAACTTCAGTCTTTGGTTGGGAGTGAACCAATCGAACTAAAACAGCACACATGGCTGGGAGGACCAAGGTCAATTGCAGGGACTGTGGAGATGGCTCATCCATTAAGAGCATTTATTGCTATCTCAGAAGAGCCACAGGACACCTAACAAACCTTTTTAACTTAAATTCCAGGTGGACTCTGCCCTCACCTGGCCCCTGTGGGAATTGCATGTACATGGTGGCAAAACACCAGAAGTATAAAGAAAAGCACCACAAAATATCCCAACATGCATTAAAGGAATTATCTCTGCTGTTCGGATATCACTCATGTTATATTTCAAGAAAACCAGAGGCAGAATGCTTTTCATTTCTTTATTTCTTTTATACAATTTTAATTTATTCTTATTTCTGGAAATGCCTGGATCAATATACTTGTGTTTCCCTTTAATTTGGTGTACATTATGATTTCATGAACATGTGTGTATAGTGTACCACATTTTACTGGTAGCTAAATATATGACCTCAAGCATACAATACATCTAGTTTTTCTCTATTATGTAGTGGGTATACATGGAGCAGGCTATGCCATCCACATCCAGGTGCAATCCTTCTGTGTATCCCTGAGGCTCATGAATGGAAAATCCTTGTGCAGCCTGAGCTTCCTGGAACTTACTGAGATAAGTACAAGCCTGTGAGTTCTGGGTTTACAGGAGTGTGAAACCTCATCTGACTAAAGAAGAGTCTTAGAGTGAACAGTTTGAAATTTATTTTATTCATAAAATACATTCATTTTACTCAATGGGGGCTTTCAAACAGCATCATTATATACAGTGTATAGCCTTAGCAAACTATTAAAACAATGACAAGATAAAAGCAATAACAAAAATTAACACAACCTTAAATGAAAATGAAGAAAACCAAAAACCAAAGCATAAATATCCCAAGATATAAAACAAAAAAAATTGTGGAAATTACAACTTTCTTTGGAATTTCATTATGGAAGAGCAAGAGCGATGAGGAACTGGCTTATTCTCTGTAGAGAATTATCTTCAGCAACACTTGCCCATGACATGGCGTCAGCATCAGCACTGCATTAGAGAGGATCTTATGCTTTTGGTGTGGTCTGTCTGGATGGCAATGTGACATTAACACAGTCTTTCTTGTCAGATTTCCCATCACATATGGACTCAGGGTTTTTAGTAATTTATTTTGTGTTCTCTGTATCTTAGACTTATTTCTGACACAAACTTTTCTCTGGGGATAGTGAGCCAACAGATGTGGATCAGATTATGGCTGGATCCCCTGATGGTAGGTTGATATTTGCATCACTAGTGAGTTCAAAGCTGAAAAGAGGTGGCATTTTCTGAGGAGGCCTTGAACCTGGAGTGTAGAATGTCATGCCTTCAAGGTGTCCTGGCTGCTTCTTGCCTTCTCATTCTTCTTAACAGGTGCTGTTATGGAAAATCATTAGAAAAATATGATTCAGAAACAGTTTTGCTGTGCCACTGGCAAGAAAATCAGGGCCTATTCATCCGTAGTAAACAAAAGTTAAGGAAGGAAACACACCCCATGAACACCCTGCTGTTGGAGATGGGGCTCAATGGTGGATTACTTGCCTGGGACATAGTATTTCTGCTTCAGCAGCTCCATGTGCAGGAAGCTATTATCCTGGACTGTAGTCTGCTCCGTTCCTGCTGGAGGTTTTCAAACCTAAGGGAAGAAGGCAGCAAGAGCAGAAGTCCATGGGGGCGGTGGGGACCTGCCATGTCAGCTTTTGAGCCCCAACTAGATCTACTAAGCTAGACAATCAAGCAGTACCTTTCAGCTGAGTTAATTCCCTGCTTCCCCAAGGGAAAAGGGTCAGAGAGGTCCTGGGCAAGATTTTTTTCTCAGATTTTAAAAACTGCTAGAAGTTGAACTGGAAAATACACACCGTGCTGGATTAGAAAAAACAGCATATTTCTCCAACAGTCCAAAGACATCATTTTGGAGAAATATAAGTATGAGAAGGTCTGAGGCACAGGTCAGGATAGATGCAGCTGACCTTGATTAGATACCAGGTGAATGTGAACTTCCTGGAAAACTCTATGCCTGCCTTCTAGTGGAGCCTATACAGCAATGCAGAATAGCCTTTGATTATTCCTAAAGCTCAGACCCCTGCATGGGATTAAATTGTCAACTCCTACTCTGTTTATGACCAGTGTAAATCTTGTCATGAGAAACTGATAAACAGTGCAGAGAGCCTGCAATCAGCAGTAGGCTGCTGTGTGCTATCTACCAAAGGGTAGAAACATCTCTGAAGTGATGTTCCTGATGAAAAATAAAGTTGCAAGAGGATGCACTTCCCTTCATGATTGATGATCCCCTCTAGGTTTCTGGCTACCATGGAAATATTTGTGAAGAGATCTAACTTAAGAGATGAGATACTCAGCCGGGCGGTGGTGGCGCACGCCTTTAATCCCAGCACTCGGGAGGCAGAGCCAGGCGGATCTCTGTGAGTTCGAGGCCAGCCTGGGCTACCAAGTGAGTTCCAGGAAAGGCGCAAAGCTACGCAGAGAAACCCTGTCTCGAAAAACCAAAAAAAAAAAAAAAAAAAAAAAAAAGAGATGAGATACTCAGAGCATACTAGAGGTCTCAAAATGGAAGAAGGGGACACAATCCACATAAGACAAAGGAGAAAGCATATTGTTTCCAGGACATAAGTTCCTGTTGACTGAGCCAGTAACGACACTCTGAGGTGTTCTTTCCCTGGCTGTGGCTGGAAGCTTTGCCAATGGAACAGAAACTCAAAGAGGACAGAGATCCAGGTACAGTGAACCCACTTGGATCCACCTGCTTCTGGAAGCCTAGGCTCCTACCTCATCTGGTACACAGTGAAGTGATGCTGCAGCTTTACTGCCAAGTCCCTTTGCCAGGTGAGCAGCTCCTTCTGCTTCAGCAGGGACTGAAGATTTTCCTCAAGTCTTTGATGTTCCTGCTCATTAGAAGATTGTGTTTTTAGGAGAGGGTTTCCTGCACCCATGAACATACAGAAGCATGGAGACACACACACACACACACACACACCCACACACACACACACACATACACACACGAGAACACATATATGTACATGGATGCATACATACAAGCACACTACATTGCATCCTTTTTTAGTTTCCTAGATAACACTGATGTAATAGGACATCACCTGGGATAGTATGGAGAAGAAAGTGACCTTTCATTGACCCACAGACTCTCTACTCATATTCCAGCCCATAGGCAGGAAAACACAGGAAACTCTGAGCACAGGGATGTGGAGAAGATGGTGTTCTTTTACTCTGTTTTGA
Source organism: Peromyscus eremicus (assembly GCF_949786415.1). Lineage (NCBI taxonomy): Eukaryota > Metazoa > Chordata > Mammalia > Rodentia > Cricetidae > Peromyscus > Peromyscus eremicus. The sequence continues at coordinate 41,135,375 of NC_081434.1, read as the reverse complement.
TAATTTTCATTTTATTTTTAATTTATATGTGCAGGTGTTTTGCCTGCCTGTGTGTCAGACTAGCACATGGGAGAAAAACTCAGTGGACCGATAAGTCAATGTAGTGCTTGCCTTATAAACCTGTACACCGACAGGTGAACCCCAGGGTTCCTTGACCAGTAATCTAAGCTCTCCTAGCAAGTTCCCAAGTCTGTACATTGAAGGCTTAGTTCCCCAGCAAAGGACCACTGGATGGCAGTGGACCAGCCCCTTGCTCTCACTCAATGCTTCTCAGTGTCTCCAAGGGCGGCAGCTTCCTCCTAAAAAAGCTCTCTAAACCACAGGTTGCCTCAATTTAGGCCCAAAGGAATGAGCTCAGAAAACAAAACAAAACAAAAATGTCTAAAGTCAGAAGTCTATATTAACCTTTTCTCCAAGTAATATGATTATGTCAGGAATTTCTTTGAGTAACAGAAGGTTGATTAACTCACATCCAAAGGATTGCATGTATTATTCCATGCTTCACAATATTCCATGGACCACATTGTATGTTTTTCCTAATGAAGGATGGGCATCTGAATAGTTTCTAGCTGGAGGTGTTCTGATGAGTCCTGCTGTAACCCTGTTGACCCTATTCTCTGAGGACACCTACTTTACATTCTGGAATCAATGGACCACTGGAGTCTGCATTCAACATTCTGAATAATTATATATAGCTTCTCACAGGGCTGCACCATCTTACACTACTAGCAATGTCTGAGAGTTCTCATTTCTCTCAACCTTCCATCAGGCCGATTTTAACTCAGTATGAAGAAGTTTGGAATAAAAGCAGGTTCTGAGTGCTGCAGACACAACATGGAGTGGGTGCTTTAGAATATGAGGAGCCTAAGGGGTGCACTGAGACAGCCTCTCCTCACACCTCAGCATAGCTGTGGGACTTCTGCTGGGCTGAGATGCAGCCACAAGCACCTCTGCGGTGCAGAATTTCTTAGAGAATAAAATCCAGGCCAAGCTCCATGGTCAAGATTAGCTGAACCAAGGTTAGGCAAAGGTGAAAGGAAAATGGCGGCAGGCGATGAGGAGAAGAACAAAACAGGATGCAGGGAAGTCATCAGTGGTCAGCCACCATTCACCCAGAGCAGAGAAGGACACAAACCCTCAGGCACCTTTCCTGCCTCTCAGTAACCTCTTTCTCACCTTCATGTACCCTATTACTTTGTTTTCTCCAGAGGATTTCTTTGCAGATAAATAATCCTGCCTCTACAAAGACCTGAAAAAATTGTTAGCTTGCATCAATTTTGTGGCCTTTTGTTGTTGTTAACTGTGTGGACATGCAGAATGATGGGCAGCTCCATCTGTTCTTTGACTGATGAAAAGCGGTACTAACCAGGTTAGGCACAGTACTTTCTCATTAAGTCTCTCTCCATCATTGTTAAAGATGTTCCATTGTTCCATGAGTGAGTGAACACACACATAGAGGCTCAAACACATATTCCCATACCCCATAGAAACACATAAGACAACACATAGGCACACACACACACACACACACACACACACACACACACACACACACCCCTTTCTTGAACCCAGAAGGGCAAGGGAGAATACTGGAATCTTGCAACACCTTTTGTACTACAGGGAGAGGGAGTGTGTCCTCCCTGTTGTCTACAAGCCTCTTAGACTCAGCCAGGCTTTTCTGCCCTGGCCTGAGCTTGTTTCCCCTCCTAGGGAAGTTTTTATCGCCAGACTCACTGATTGTACAAATAAATAACAACCTCTGCACAACTGAGTTTGACCACACAAGACCAAGTGCCCATGGAAGATGGCTGGACAGGAAGCCTCCCGATAGATCCAAGTTGACCCATCATAGACTCCTCCCAAAACCTACCCAGACTCCTCCACAGAAGGCAGTGATAGACCAGAGAATGGAAGTCACCCATTGTCATTACCCAACAACTTTTGACCAGATTATAGTGCATGTTATATTAAAACAGCCCAGGTCAGACAGTAGGAGGCTACCTATGTCACCCACAGCACTTTCCTGAACTACAGCACTCTATAAAACTATGAGAAGGGATCTTTCCTAAGAACACAGCCATATACATGTTAGAGTGAGCATCAAAATGTCAGGTTCCATGTGTGAAGCTAGTAAGACAACCCAGACATTTCCTGGGAAGTTACTTCTATGCCGTGAAAGAAGAGAAGTCTACTTATTAATTTTAAAATAGATCCATTGTTTGGCTTTTGTAGGGGATGTTCCTCCTTCCATACTGTTTCTGCCTCTGATCTCATATGACCTATGCAAAGCAAGTGAGACCCAGACCCTTGACCTCACTCACTCAGATCTCTGTGCTACTCCTTATGTGGCTCCCATCATAGCACTGCTCTTTCCATACTAGCATATCAGTGAGTGAAATGTGATTTACCCGTCTCCCTCGATGGACTGCAGCTTCTAGCAGAGCAGTAGGGTTTCCTTGGCAGTCATGCAATGCCTTCCAAGAGGCTAACTCCCCAGAAAGACTTGTGAATGATCACAGAAATGAACTGTTGGATGGGATGGGTCAGGTGGATAAGTGAGTAGATGGTTACATGGGTGTGTGTATATGTATGTGTATGGTTAGACAGGTGGGCAACTTGGCCCTCCTGCTTCAACCTACCTGCTTCTGCTTTGTCCAGAGGTCATAGGTCTTCCCATAGGCCTCCACATTGAGCATCCTCGCCTCGTCACAGGATTCTTGTAGTAAAATATGCTCCCTCTGCAGCTTTCTGTTGTTCTTTTTCAACATGCTCACTTTTTCCTTTAGCTGAGTCCATTCCCTCAGGAGCTGACTGTAGAGGGTGCTGAAATATCACCAAAGATGATGAGTTCCACCTGCTTCTGCACTCCTGATTCTAATACCATTATTCCTGCAAGGCCCCACATCCCCATCCCCATGACCCTGGGCAGGAACCCACATTAGTCATGCCAGCATCACTCAGGTGCAGGCCAAAGCCAGAGAATAGCCAAATTCCAGATAGATTCAAACTGCTTCTGAATACCCTGACAGCAAAAGGGATCCATGTACCTATGAAAACTGGATCCTCCACCTCCCCCACACACACTCTGGTGTTTAACTGTTCACAGTATTGGGGAAACATGAGCAGGTAGAGTCAAACCATGCTCTAAGGCGGACAGAGGACCCAATGGGAATACATTCCATGCACGCTTCCCATAGAAACCAACTCTGTAAGCTCCTGCCAGAGCCACAGCAAACATTCATGGTGCAAACCATGTTTTCTCTCTGGAAGCTCCAGACTTTGACAGGAAAATGTTGGGGGTGGGGGGGCTCTAAGACTCTTCACTCTTAGGAGAACTCAGTTTAGGAGGCACAAGTCCATGAGCTATGAGGCAGGCTGCTTGCTAAGAGGTCAGACTAGAACCACAGCCCACCTTTGTTCAAAGGTGTAGAAGGGGAGAAGCTGCTGTGGGATGTCTTCTGTATGCTGTGAATATTTGTTTCTCGCATTGGTTAATAAATAAGCTGCTTTGGCCTATGGCAAGGCAGGATGGAACCAGGCAGAAAAATCCAGGAGAGACAGAGAAGGAAGTCAGAGGTGGAGGAGATACCAGCTGCCACCCAAGGAGCAACATGCCAGCAGCCTGGCCATGCAGCAGCCATGTGGCAAACATAGATTAACAGAAATGGGTTAATTTAAGATGATAGAGCTAACTAGCAAGAAACTTAAGCCATTGGCCATACAGTTTGTAAGTAATATAAACCTCTGTGTGTTTATTTGGGACTATTTGACTTCAGAGGTGAGTAGGACAGATTTCTCCTGACAGCTGGGTCAGGCAGGACTGGAGAAACTTCAGACTAACAGAAGCAGTCCCTACCAATTTTTGGAGTCCCATCTAAGTTAGACACTCACCGGTAGGAGGTGGTCTGCTCACTCAGCTCCTTGCACTTGTACGAGGCCTCACAGATCTCCTTGGGGAATTTCTTGACATCTGACATCTCCTTCTCATGCTGTGTTTTCAGCATCTCAAGCTCAGATATCAGCCTGTGGTAGGGCATGGCCCCAGGAGCAAAGAACCCCATGAACACGGGTGTCAGGGACCACATGAATTAAGGTTCTGATTTATACTACCCTAGCCCACTGGATTTCACACCCTGAATTCTATGTACTGGACCTCCTGATGTGCATTAGACTTGCCTCACTGTCCCAGGGCCAGGAAGGAGACAGGACTACATGAGCTCCCTCAGTAGGCCTGGAGGGGTAGACTAGCCAGCTAAGAGGGTCTGAGGAGTCTGTGCCACAGATCGGGGTCTATCTGAAATCTGCAATGACATTTCCACTGTCTTGAGAACAGAGATTCTTTCTCCTTACAAGGATATCCAGAACTCAAAATCAATAGTGCCATGAAGGAGGCACTACATGAGGATGGCTTTATAAACTCCCAAGGGGATTCCAATGAGGCACCAGGGTGAGCACAAAGCTGAGAGCAGTGATGCTCAATGTGGGGCTCCCTGGCCTCAGCACGTACATCACCAGAAATCTTTGAAACATGTGAATATTCAGGCCTACTATCAAGCTCTGACTCACAGGATCTGGAAGGACACACACACACACACACACACACACACACACACTGTAAGTAAGCCTCTCAAAGACAGTACCGAACACACTCAGACACACAATCCTCAGCACAAAGAGATTTATTACCCCACAGGACAAGCATGGCATTGGGAGCATGTCTCTTGATCAGGCAAAGGCAGACAGCAAGCAGCAGGCTTTTTTCAGCAGTGGGTTTTTAAGAAGAAAACGTTAATCTGTGCTAGGGTGAGTTGTTGAGATCTGATTGGATCAGTTAGCCAGTGTAGCCAAGTAATGAATTTTGATTATGAGATTTTGGTGTTTAGTTTCAAGAATGAGTCAGTGTCCACTAAAGGGAATGGACTTTGGGGACTAAATTTAGGAATGTAATCTAATGGTTTATCAAGGGAGAGGGAAGTGAAAAGGGAAAAACCTGCCACTGCCATGTTTGGGCCCCTTAGAGAGCACTTCACACACATAAACAAACACACAGTTAGGATGTCAGAGAAACACAGGTAAGTGGCATTGTCTCATAGTATAAGGAACAAGCTGAGAGGAGAGGAGATGAATTCCAGGCCTTCTGGTGACACACAGATGGACTGAGTAGGCCCACCAGGCCATTCAAGCTGCTGCCATAGCAAAAAGCAAAAATAAATATCAATTCAGAGCACTGAGCATCTCCTAAAAGCCAATGCCTGTCAGGGCCTCTTGAAATGCATGTTGTGATCTTACACCCTACTGCCCCTCTCTGTAGATTGTGATTCAGGCCACAAGCTCTGGTTTTCATTGGGAGGATTCAGAACACACTATGTCCTATCTCAATCATACAGGCTTCAGTTCTGCCTCTCAGATGCACTCAGGACACAGTAGGTTCAAGACAGTCACCAGAGAAAAGGGCATGTTGAGTACCTGTTGTTCAACTCATTGTTGTTATAAAGGGCCAGGAGTTCCAGCAGTTCATTCCTCTCATTGGTCATCATCTGTAGCTGAAGGGTCAGTTTATCCACCTGGTTCAGCTGTTGCTCCTGCTCAGTGAGGAAGAAGGGTGTGGATGATGCCTTCCTAGTAGTCCCTGTAGGTACATAAACACAAGTGAATTTGTCCAGATGAATGACATAGGGCCAAGAGAGATCATGTGGAGTCCCAAGAGGAGTCCTGAGGAAGAGGAAATGCATGGCACCCAGTGAAGCCCTCAAAAATCCGAGCAGATATCCTTAAACTGGGGACCATAAGCCATGTGTCTATCTCCAATCTCTAGGGATAGATATATGCCTCAGGCCCTACTGCAACCCCACTGTCCCTGAAAGGCATAAGCAAGACCAGTCATGTTGGTTTGGAATTCTCACCAGATACCTAATGTGATGCGAGAAAGTTCTGAACTGCCTGGTGCTTTGCATCTCTCAGCCCTGATAATCTGTGTGCTGGACTAAAAGCAACTGAATGTCTCAGACCTGGGTACATGGATGGAAAGTTTCCCTTCCTGGTATTTATATCAGATATCCATGAAATCTACAGAAATCCACTGAGAATAAAGTGTAGCAACATGCTACCCTGATACCTCATTAGTGGTTCTGGGCCTCCTTTAGCATTATTTGCCAATCATAATGAACTGGAAAAGGTCCCAGCACAGCAGCTGCATCCCTGACATTTCCTGGCCCTCTGCCCTCAGAAATCCTCCACTTTGGATCTGCTCTTTAGCAAGCCAGGTAAGCTGCATAGGGCCATTGCTTCAAATGTTCACAGCTACTGCACCCCATTAAGAGAAGTACCAATTGTGGCATCAACTCCTGCTTAGAAAACCAGTGTTTTCTATGTGAATCAGTGTGCTCAGTTTTGCCAACATGTCAATTGGTGAACCCTGTGAGCTCTTAATAAATGCCTCAAGGGCAGTTGGCATTGCCACAACACTGGTGATTTCACAGAAGATGCCAATCACTCTCCAGGATACAATAGAATTTCCAGAGAAGGGACTGTTAGGGTCACTGCTAACGTCATCACCTATCTGATAACAAACTCTTCCCCAATTCACCAAAAGCCAAGCTCCTCTTTCCAGCAGCCTTCCCTGAGACAGAGCAGGGCCTTCAGCACCTCGTCATTTCAATCCAGAGATCTCAATGATTCATTAGAATCTAGTTCATTCTAATTCAATAGTTCATCATGTATGGAGGGCAAGACTCAATTTCCTAACACTGCCCAGGAATGGCTCTTCTCATCCTGAAGAATGCTAACTAATAAGATGAGAAATAGAGGATACTAAGAAATTAGCTCAGGATAATGAGGAAGGAAGATCAGTTCCACAAGGTGAACAAGCACATTAGAGAAGATCCACAGGGCTGTTACAATGTATGGGGATGGTGAAGGATTATGTGGGTCCTGTCAGAACAATGATAATCATATAGGTAATGATGAAACTTTTGCCAAAAGCTTCAGCAGAATACATTCTAACCATCATGATGTTAGCAAAGGAGTTATCAATTATTGAAAGGTATGACTGAAAATACCTATGAACTGGGCATCCACAGGTGAGCCCTCTGACACCAAGAACAAATACTTACAGGAAGAGTGATGTCCCAGTTTGCACTCAAGGTAGAGGGAAGAGGACTGGCGAGTGAGAGGAAAGAAACTCAGAAACCTTAGGGATCACTGACATGCAGCAATACTTGGTGGCTCCTGCCCTGCTAGTGGGTTGTTATTTAAACTGTGAGAACCTCTAGCTCTGGCCAGAGGACTTTACTCTCCTTGTTATTAGTGACACACACCAAAAGACATCCAGTGTGGGTGAAGTGCATGGCTGGTACTGAAACCTCTTTAGTCCCTCTGTGCTTCCTTCCCACTCAGAGGGAAAGCAGAGGGCCCTCAACAGAACAGCTGCAGCCTTGACCATCTCTGGCTCTCTGCCAAACTAACCTTGAAAAATCCTCAACTTTGTTCTGTTCTTGAAGAACTCAGAGGACTAGGATAGGCCCATGGCTTCTCAGAAACTCTCCCTCCCCCTTAGCCCCACTCCTAGAAGGATCAGCTGAAGCCTTCCTCCTTCAGGAAGCTCCCCATCCCTTTCCCAGGACTCACTGCGCTTTCCCCAGAACCATTTATTTCTTGATGTGTGACATGGAGACTGAAGGCCATCTTCCTTCTGCCTCCCTTTGGTCTCCCTGTGCTCGCCATCCTGTCTCCCAAGAATCCTGTTCAGTCTAGTCAGCATGTCTGTAGGTGAAACACGAGACACTGCACAAATGCCCCAATGACAGTTGGCGTTGCCACAACACTGGTGACATCACATGGAATGCCAGGGCTCTCCAGGATACAGTAGAATGTCCATGTACTGATGTCACATGGTATAGCTGTTATATCCCTGTCTCATACCTCACCCAAAAGTGACTTGAAACCAAGGTGCCATTTGCAGGAGCCTCTGGGTTCACAATGGAAGCCTTTACGTAGATCCTCCTTTCAAAGCCAGAAATCTAGGCCTCTGCTTCATTAGAAACTTCATCTAAGTGAAATTGAAAGCTCATTTTGCATGCGCTGTCTAGGGTTGGACTTTCCCCTCCTCAAGATTAATAATCAATAATTTGAGAAAGAAAGGATGCTTAGACATGAGATCAAGATAATGGGGAGTAGTAGGGATGAGACCTCTGAAGTGAACATTCACCCAGGGAAGATCCTCAGAATTTTAGAGATTGGTGGGCTCAAAAAAAGTCACATGGTTATGAAGATTCTCCCAGTGTCAGTAGAGCTCACTCAAGCTGTGAGTTTGTTAGTGGGATGGTATCTTAGTGTCATTTGATTTGCATTTTCCTGATGGCTAAGGATTTTGAGCAATTCCTTAAATGTCTTTTGGCCATTTAATATTCTTCTGTTGTGAATTCTCTGTTTTGAAATGTACCCCATTTTTTTTTAAGTTGGATTCTTTGGTTTTTTGATGTCTAGTTTCTTGAATTCTTTATATATTTTGGAGATCAGCCCTCTGTCAGATGTGGGTTTGGTGAAGATCTTTTCCTATTCTGTAGGCTGTCATTTTGTCTTGTTGACCCTTTCCTTTGCCTTACAGGAGCTTCTCAGTTGCAGGAGGTCCCGTTTATTAGGTGGTGCTCTCAGTGTCTGTGCTGCTACTTTTCTATCAGGTTCAGTGTAACTGGATTTATGTTGAGGTCTTTGATCCATTTGGACTTGAGTTTTGTGCATGGTCATAGATAATGGATCCATTTGCATTCTTGCATGTGTCAACATACAGTTATGCCAGTACACCAGCACCATTTGTTGAAGACGCTTTCTTTTTTTCATTGTATAATTTCAGCTTCTTTGTCAAAAATCAGGTATTCGTATGTCTTTGGATTAATGTCAGGGTCTTTGATTCAATTCCATTGATCTATGTGTCAATTTTTATGCCAATACCAAGTTATTTTTATAATATAGCTCTATAGTAGACCATGAGATCAGGGATGATGATGCCAGGCATGCCTTCATTGTACAGGATTGTTTTGGCTATCCTGGGTTTTGGTTTTTATATGAAGTTGAAAATTGTTCTTTTTAGGTCTCTGAAGACTTTTGTTGGGTTTTGATGGGGATTAAATTGAATCTGAAGATTGCCTTTGGTAAGATCTCCATTTTTACTATGTTGATTCTACCTATCCAAGACCATATGAGAGCTTTCCATTTTCTGATATCTTCTTCAATTTCTTTTTTAAAAACTTAAAGTTCTTATCAGACAGGTTGCCCCAATGTATATTATGTTTTCTGTGACTTTTGTAAAGGTGGAGGTTTCTCTGATTTCATTCTCAGCACATTCATCATTTGTATATTTTAGGTCTACTGATTGTTTTTTGGTTTGTTTATCTTGTATCCTTCCATGTTACTGAAGGTGTTTATCAGCTGAAGGAGCTCCCTGTTAGAATTTCTGGGGTCACTTATGTATATTATCACATCATCTGAAAATAGTGAATGTTTGACTTATTCCTTTCCAATTTGTACCACCTTGATCTCCTTTTGTTATCTTATTGCTCTAGCTAGAACTTCAAGTCCAATATTGATAGATTTGGAGAGAGTGAGAAGCCTTGTGTTATTCCTGATTTTAGTAGAATCCCTTTGAGTTTCTCTTCATTTAGTTTGATGTTGGCTGTAGGCTTCCTGTATGTTGCCTTTATTTATATTTTGGTATACAATATGCATATCTATTTTTTAATTTTATTTTATAATTTAATTTCATTTTACATATTAGCCACCGCTTCCCTTGTTCTCCCCTTTCCCGCCCCCCAGCCTTTCCCCCAGCATACCCCCCATTCCCATCTCCTCCATGGCAAAGACTCCCCTGAGGATTGTGTTCAACTTCGTAGATTCAGTCCAGGCAGGTCCAGTCCCCTCAAATCTCTGCCTCACTGTCAGTCTCAGGAGTCAGATCTATCCCAGAGGAGCTTCACAAGAGTAAATCAGTCATTTGGAGGAACTTTCTCAATATAATCTGAGATCTGCTGTGATAAAAGAGAAGCGTCAGCCACCTCTCACCTTTTTAGTCTTGCACAGAATCACTCTGTACCAGAGACATGTGGCCCCTGATGCAGTCTCTATCCACTCCACCTAGTCATGAGGTTCCTCCCATCATTGCTTATCAGGACCGTCATGAGGGATTCCTCATCCTACCTACACCACCAGGAGGGTCTATTCTATTCTGCATTTTATTAGACGGGCTTAATAGGTTTTGTCAACCTAGAAGAGATCTAGCAAATCTGTTCCAATCTGACAGTCAGTGAGACTGCGGCAGGATCCTGAACCTATGAGAGCCCTAAATGGATGTGTGGCAGCCTAAGACAATTAGCATACCTGTCCCTACAGGTTCCAAGAAACTTCAGTCTTTGGTTGGGAGTGAACCAATTGAACTAAAACAGCACACATGGCTGGGAGGACCAAGGTCAATTGCAGGGACTGTGGAGATGGCTCATCCATTAAGAGCATTTATTGCTATCTCAGAAGACCCACAGGACACCTAACAAACCTTTTTAACTTAAATTCCAGGTGGACTCTGCCCTCACCTGGCCCCTGTGGGAATTGCATGTACATGGTGGCAAAACACCAGAAGTATAAAGAAAAGCACCACAAAATATCCCAACATGCATTAAAGGAATTATCTCTGCTGTTCGGATATCACTCATGTTATATTTCAAGAAAACCAGAGGCAGAATGCTTTTCATTTCTTTATTTCTTTTATACAATTTTAATTTATTCTTATTTCTGGAAATGCCTGGATCAATATACTTGTGTTTCCCTTTAATTTGGTGTACATTATGATTTCATGAACATGTGTGTATAGTGTACCACATTTTACTGGTAGCTAAATATATGACCTCAAGCATACAATACATCTAGTTTTTCTCTATTATGTAGTGGGTATACATGGAGCAGGCTATGCCATCCACATCCAGGTGCAATCCTTCTGTGTATCCCTGAGGCTCATGAATGGAAAATCCTTGTGCAGCCTGAGCTTCCTGGAACTTACTGAGATAAGTACAAGCCTGTGAGTTCTGGGTTTACAGGAGTGTGAAACCTCATCTGACTAAAGAAGAGTCTTAGAGTGAACAGTTTGAAATTTATTTTATTCAGAAAATACATTCATTTTACTCAATGGGGGCTTTCAAACAGCATCATTATATACAGTGTATAGCCTTAGCAAACTATTAAAACAATGACAAGATAAAAGCAATAACAAAAATTAACACAACCTTAAATGAAAATGAAGAAAACCAAAAACCAAAGCATAAATATCCCAAGATATAAAACAAAAAAAATTGTGGAAATTACAACTTTCTTTGGAATTTCATTATGGAAGAGCAAGAGCGATGAGGAACTGGCTTATTCTCTGTAGAGAATTATCTTCAGCAACACTTGCCCATGACATGGTGTCAGCATCAGCACTGCATTAGAGAGGATCTTATGCTTTTGGTGTGGTCTGTCTGGATGGCAATGTGACATTAACACAGTCTTTCTTGTCAGATTTCCCATCACATATGGACTCAGGGTTTTTAGTAATTTATTTTGTGTTCTCTGTATCTTAGACTTATTTCTGACACAAACTTTTCTCTGGGGATAGTGAGCCAACAGATGTGGATCAGATTATGGCTGGATCCCCTGATGGTAGGTTGATATTTGCATCACTAGTGAGTTCAAAGCTGAAAAGAGGTGGCATTTTCTGAGGAGGCCTTGAACCTGGAGTGTAGAATGTCATGCCTTCAAGGTGTCCTGGCTGCTTCTTGCCTTCTCATTCTTCTTAACAGGTGCTGTTATGGAAAATCATTAGAAAAATATGATTCAGAAACAGTTTTGCTGTGCCACTGGCAAGAAAATCAGGGCCTATTCATCCGTAGTAAACAAAAGTTAAGGAAGGAAACACACCCCATGAACACCCTGCTGTTGGAGATGGGGCTCAATGGTGGATTACTTGCCTGGGACATAGTATTTCTGCTTCAGCAGCTCCATGTGCAGGAAGCTATTATCCTGGACTGTAGTCTGCTCCGTTCCTGCTGGAGGTTTTCAAACCTAAGGGAAGAAGGCAGCAAGAGCAGAAGTCCATGGGGGCGGTGGAGACCTGCCATGTCAGCTTTTGAGCCCCAACTAGATCTACTAAGCTAGACAATCAAGCAGTACCTTTCAGCTGAGTTAATTCCCTGCTTCCCCAAGGGAAAAGGGTCAGAGAGGTCCTGGGCAAGATTTTTTTCTCAGATTTTAAAAACTGCTAGAAGTTGAACTGGAAAATACACACCGTGCTGGATTAGAAAAAACAGCATATTTCTCCAACAGTCCAAAGACATCATTTTGGAGAAATATAAGTATGAGAAGGTCTGAGGCACAGGTCAGGATAGATGCAGCTGACCTTGATTAGATACCAGGTGAATGTGAACTTCCTGGAAAACTCTATGCCTGCCTTCTAGTGGAGCCTATACAGCAATGCAGAATAGCCTTTGATTATTCCTAAAGCTCAGACCCCTGCATGGGATTAAATTGTCAACTCCTACTCTGTTTATGACCAGTGTAAATCTTGTCATGAGAAACTGATAAACAGTGCAGAGAGCCAGCAATCAGCAGTAGGCTGCTGTGTGCTATCTACCAAAGGGTAGAAACATCTCTGAAGTGATGTTCCTGATGAAAAATAAAGTTGCAAGAGGATGCACTTCCCTTCATGATTGATGATCCCCTCTAGGTTTCTGGCTACCATGGAAATATTTGTGAAGAGATCTAACTTAAGAGATGAGATACTCAGCCGGGCGGTGGTGGCGCACGCCTTTAATCCCAGCACTCGGGAGGCAGAGCCAGGCGGATCTCTGTGAGTTCGAGGCCAGCCTGGGCTACCAAGTGAGTTCCAGGAAAGGCGCAAAGCTACGCAGAGAAACCCTGTCTCGAAAAACCAAAAAAAAAAAAAAAAAAAAGAAAAAAGAGATGAGATACTCAGAGCATACTAGAGGTCTCAAAATGGAAGAAGGGCACACAATCCACATAAGACAAAGGAGAAAGCATATTGTTTCCAGGACATAAGTTCCTGTTGACTGAGCCAGTAACGACACTCTGAGGTGTTCTTTCCCTGGCGGTGGCTGGAAGCTTTGCCAATGGAACAGAAACTCAAAGAGGACAGAGATCCAGGTACAGTGAACCCACTTGGATCCACCTGCTTCTGGAAGCCTAGGCTCCTACCTCATCTGGTACACAGTGAAGTGATGCTGCAGCTTTACTGCCAAGTCCCTTTGCCAGGTGAGCAGCTCCTTCTGCTTCAGCAGGGACTGAAGATTTTCCTCAAGTCTTTGATGTTCCTGCTCATTAGAAGATTGTGTTTTTAGGAGAGGGTTTCCTGCACCCATGAACATACAGAAGCATGAAGACACACACACACACACACACACACACACACACACACACACACACACGAGAACACATATATGTACATGGATGCATACATACAAGCACACTACATTGCATCCTTTTTTAGTTTCCTAGATAACACTGATGTAATAGGACATCACCTGGGATAGTATGGAGAAGAAAGTGACCTTTCATTGACCCACAGACTCTCTACTCATATTCCAGCCCATAGGCAGGAAAACACAGGAAACTCTGAGCACAGGGATGTGGAGAAGATGGTGTTCTTTTACTCTGTTTTGATAATTTTCATTTTATTTTTAATTTATATGTGCAGGTGTTTTGCCTGCCTGTGTGTCAGACTAGCACATGGGAGAAAAACTCAGTGGACCGATAAGTCAATGTAGTGCTTGCCTTATAAACCTGTACACCGACAGGTGAACCCCAGGGTTCCTTGACCAGTAATCTAAGCTCTCCTAGCAAGTTCCCAAGTCTGTACATTGAAGGCTTAGTTCCCCAGCAAAGGACCACTGGATGGCAGTGGACCAGCCCCTTGCTCTCACTCAATGCTTCTCAGTGTCTCCAAGGGCGGCAGCTTCCTCCTAAAAAAGCTCTCTAAACCACAGGTTGCCTCAATTTAGGCCCAAAGGAATGAGCTCAGAAAACAAAACAAAACAAAAATGTCTAAAGTCAGAAGTCTATATTAACCTTTTCTCCAAGTAATATGATTATGTCAGGAATTTCTTTGAGTAACAGAAGGTTGATTAACTCACATCCAAAGGATTGCATGTATTATTCCATGCTTCACAATATTCCATGGACCACATTGTATGTTTTTCCTAATGAAGGATGGGCATCTGAATAGTTTCTAGCTGGAGGTGTTCTGATGAGTCCTGCTGTAACCCTGTTGACCCTATTCTCTGAGGACACCTACTTTACATTCTGGAATCAATGGACCACTGGAGTCTGCATTCAACATTCTGAATAATTATATATAGCTTCTCACAGGGCTGCACCATCTTACACTACTAGCAATGTCTGAGAGTTCTCATTTCTCTCAACCTTCCATCAGGCCGATTTTAACTCAGTATGAAGAAGTTTGGAATAAAAGCAGGTTCTGAGTGCTGCAGACACAACATGGAGTGGGTGCTTTAGAATATGAGGAGCCTAAGGGGTGCACTGAGACAGCCTCTCCTCACACCTCAGCATAGCTGTGGGACTTCTGCTGGGCTGAGATGCAGCCACAAGCACCTCTGCGGTGCAGAATTTCTTAGAGAATAAAATCCAGGCCAAGCTCCATGGTCAAGATTAGCTGAACCAAGGTTAGGCAATGGTGAAAGGAAAATGGCGGCAGGCGATGAGGAGAAGAACAAAACAGGATGCAGGGAAGTCATCAGTGGTCAGCCACCATTCACCCAGAGCAGAGAAGGACACAAACCCTCAGGCACCTTTCCTGCCTCTCAGTAACCTCTTTCTCACCTTCATGTACCCTATTACTTTGTTTTCTCCAGAGGATTTCTTTGCAGATAAATAATTCTGCCTCTACAAAGACCTGAAAAAATTGTTAGCTTGCATCAATTTTGTGGCCTTTTGTTGTTGTTAACTGTGTGGACATGCAGAATGATGGGCAGCTCCATCTGTTCTTTGACTGATGAAAAGCGGTACTAACCAGGTTAGGCACAGTACTTTCTCATTAAGTCTCTCTCCATCATTGTTAAAGATGTTCCATTGTTCCATGAGTGAGTGAACATACACATAGAGGCTCAAACACATATTCCCATACCCCATAGAAACACATAAGACAACACATAGGCACACACACACACACACACACACACACACACACACACACACACACCCCTTTCTTGAACCCAGAAGGGCAAGGGAGAATACTGGAATCTTGCAACACCTTTTGTACTACAGGGAGAGGGAGTGTGTCCTCCCTGTTGTCTACAAGCCTCTTAGACTCAGCCAGGCTTTTCTGCCCTGGCCTGAGCTTGTTTCCCCTCCTAGGGAAGTTTTTATCGCCAGACTCACTGATTGTACAAATAAATAACAACCTCTGCACAACTGAGTTTGACCACACAAGACCAAGTGCCCATGGAAGATGGCTGGACAGGAAGCCTCCCGATAGATCCAAGTTGACCCATCATAGACTCCTCCCAAAACCTACCCAGACTCCTCCACAGAAGGCAGTGATAGACCAGAGAATGGAAGTCACCCATTGTCATTACCCAACAACTTTTGACCAGATTATAGTGCATGTTATATTAAAACAGCCCAGGTCAGACAGTAGGAGGCTACCTATGTCACC
Source organism: Peromyscus eremicus (assembly GCF_949786415.1). Classification (NCBI taxonomy): domain Eukaryota; kingdom Metazoa; phylum Chordata; class Mammalia; order Rodentia; family Cricetidae; genus Peromyscus; species Peromyscus eremicus. The sequence goes on along the minus strand of NC_081434.1, from coordinate 41,119,669 downwards.
CACAGCACTTTCCTGAACTACAGCACTCTATAAAACTATGAGAAGGGATCTTTCCTAAGAACACAGCCATATACATGTTAGAGTGAGCATCAAAATGTCAGGTTCCATGTGTGAAGCTAGTAAGACAACCCAGACATTTCCTGGGAAGTTACTTCTATGCCGTGAAAGAAGAGAAGTCTACTTATTAATTTTAAAATAGATCCATTGTTTGGCTTTTGTAGGGGATGTTCCTCCTTCCATACTGTTTCTGCCTCTGATCTCATATGACCTATGCAAAGCAAGTGAGACCCAGACCCTTGACCTCACTCACTCAGATCTCTGTGCTACTCCTTATGTGGCTCCCATCATAGCACTGCTCTTTCCATACTAGCATATCAGTGAGTGAAATGTGATTTACCCGTCTCCCTCGATGGACTGCAGCTTCTAGCAGAGCAGTAGGGTTTCCTTGGCAGTCATGCAATGCCTTCCAAGAGGCTAACTCCCCAGAAAGACTTGTGAATGATCACAGAAATGAACTGTTGGATGGGATGGGTCAGGTGGATAAGTGAGTAGATGGTTACATGGGTGTGTGTATATGTATGTGTATGGTTAGACAGGTGGGCAACTTGGCCCTCCTGCTTCAACCTACCTGCTTCTGCTTTGTCCAGAGGTCATAGGTCTTCCCATAGGCCTCCACATTGAGCATCCTCGCCTCGTCACAGGATTCTTGTAGTAAAATATGCTCCCTCTGCAGCTTTCTGTTGTTCTTTTTCAACATGCTCACTTTTTCCTTTAGCTGAGTCCATTCCCTCAGGAGCTGACTGTAGAGGGTGCTGAAATATCACCAAAGATGATGAGTTCCACCTGCTTCTGCACTCCTGATTCTAATACCATTATTCCTGCAAGGCCCCACATCCCCATCCCCATGACCCTGGGCAGGAACCCACATTAGTCATGCCAGCATCACTCAGGTGCAGGCCAAAGCCAGAGAATAGCCAAATTCCAGATAGATTCAAACTGCTTCTGAATACCCTGACAGCAAAAGGGATCCATGTACCTATGAAAACTGGATCCTCCACCTCCCCCACACACACTCTGGTGTTTAACTGTTCACAGTATTGGGGAAACATGAGCAGGTAGAGTCAAACCATGCTCTAAGGCGGACAGAGGACCCAATGGGAATACATTCCATGCACGCTTCCCATAGAAACCAACTCTGTAAGCTCCTGCCAGAGCCACAGCAAACATTCATGGTGCAAACCATGTTTTCTCTCTGGAAGCTCCAGACTTTGACAGGAAAATGTTGGGGGTGGGGGGGCTCTAAGACTCTTCACTCTTAGGAGAACTCAGTTTAGGAGGCACAAGTCCATGAGCTATGAGGCAGGCTGCTTGCTAAGAGGTCAGACTAGAACCACAGCCCACCTTTGTTCAAAGGTGTAGAAAGGGAGAAGCTGCTGTGGGATGTCTCCTGTATGCTGTGAATATTTGTTTCTCGCATTGGTTAATAAATAAGCTGCTTTGGCCTATGGCAAGGCAGGATGGAACCAGGCAGAAAAATCCAGGAGAGACAGAGAAGGAAGTCAGAGGTGGAGGAGATACCAGCTGCCACCCAAGGAGCAACATGCCAGCAGCCTGGCCATGCAGCAGCCATGTGGCAAACATAGATTAACAGAAATGGGTTAATTTAAGATGATAGAGCTAACTAGCAAGAAACTTAAGCCATTGGCCATACAGTTTGTAAGTAATATAAACCTCTGTGTGTTTATTTGGGACTATTTGACTTCAGAGGTGAGTAGGACAGATTTCTCCTGACAGCTGGGTCAGGCAGGACTGGAGAAACTTCAGACTAACAGAAGCAGTCCCTACCAATTTTTGGAGTCCCATCTAAGTTAGACACTCACCGGTAGGAGGTGGTCTGCTCACTCAGCTCCTTGCACTTGTACGAGGCCTCACAGATCTCCTTGGGGAATTTCTTGACATCTGACATCTCCTTCTCATGCTGTGTTTTCAGCATCTCAAGCTCAGATATCAGCCTGTGGTAGGGCATGGCCCCAGGAGCAAAGAACCCCATGAACACGGGTGTCAGGGACCACATGAATTAAGGTTCTGATTTATACTACCCTAGCCCACTGGATTTCACACCCTGAATTCTATGTACTGGACCTCCTGATGTGCATTAGACTTGCCTCACTGTCCCAGGGCCAGGAAAGGCCGGGTGTCAATAGGAAAGGAGACAGGACTACATGAGCTCCCTCAGTAGGCCTGGAGGGGTAGACTAGCCAGCTAAGAGGGTCTGAGGAGTCTGTGCCACAGATCGGGGTCTATCTGAAATCTGCAATGACATTTCCACTGTCTTGAGAACAGAGATTCTTTCTCCTTACAAGGATATCCAGAACTCAAAATCAATAGTGCCATGAAGGAGGCACTACATGAGGATGGCTTTATAAACTCCCAAGGGGATTCCAATGAGGCACCAGGGTGAGCACAAAGCTGAGAGCAGTGGTGCTCAATGTGGGGCTCCCTGGCCTCAGCACGTACATCACCAGAAATCTTTGAAACATGTGAATATTCAGGCCTACTATCAAGCTCTGACTCACAGGATCTGGAAGGACACACACACACACACACACACACACACACACACACACACACACTGTAAGTAAGCCTCTCAAAGACAGTACCGAACACACTCAGACACACAATCCTCAGCACAAAGAGATTTATTACCCCACAGGACAAGCATGGCATTGGGAGCATGTCTCTTGATCAGGCAAAGGCAGACAGCAAGCAGCAGGCTTTTTTCAGCAGTGGGTTTTTAAGAAGAAAACGTTAATCTGTGCTAGGGTGAGTTGTTGAGATCTGATTGGATCAGTTAGCCAGTGTAGCCAAGTAATGAATTTTGATTATGAGATTTTGGTGTTTAGTTTCAAGAATGAGTCAGTGTCCACTAAAGGGAATGGACTTTGGGGACTAAATTTAGGAATGTAATCTAATGGTTTATCAAGGGAGAGGGAAGTGAAAAGGGAAAAACCTGCCACTGCCATGTTTGGGCCCCTTAGAGAGCACTTCACACACATAAACAAACACACAGTTAGGATGTCAGAGAAACACAGGTAAGTGGCATTGTCTCATAGTATAAGGAACAAGCTGAGAGGAGAGGAGATGAATTCCAGGCCTTCTGGTGACACACAGATGGACTGAGTAGGCCCACCAGGCCATTCAAGCTGCTGCCATAGCAAAAAGCAAAAATAAATATCAATTCAGAGCACTGAGCATCTCCTAAAAGCCAATGCCTGTCAGGGCCTCTTGAAATGCATGTTGTGATCTTACACCCTACTGCCCCTCTCTGTAGATTGTGATTCAGGGCACAAGCTCTGGTTTTCATTGGGAGGATTCAGAACAGACTATGTCCTATCTCAATCATACAGGCTTCAGTTCTGCCTCTCAGATGCACTCAGGACACAGTAGGTTCAAGACAGTCACCAGAGAAAAGGGCATGTTGAGTACCTGTTGTTCAACTCATTGTTGTTATAAAGGGCCAGGAGTTCCAGCAGTTCATTCCTCTCATTGGTCATCATCTGTAGCTGAAGGGTCAGTTTATCCACCTGGTTCAGCTGTTGCTCCTGCTCAGTGAGGAAGAAGGGTGTGGATGATGCCTTCCTAGTAGTCCCTGTAGGTACATAAACACAAGTGAATTAGTCCAGATGAATGGCATAGGGCCAAGAGAGATCATGTGGAGTCCCAAGAGGAGTCCTGAGGAAGAGGAAATGCAAGGCACCCAGGGAAGCCCTCAAAAATCGGAGCAGATATTCTTAAACTGGGGACCATAAGCCATGTGTCTATCTCTAATCTCTAGGGATAGATCTATGCCTCAGGCCCTACTGCAGCCCCACTGTCCCTGAAAGGCATAAGCAAGGCCAGCCATGTTGGTTTGGAATTCTCACCAGATACCTAATGTGATGCAAGAAAGTTCTGGACTGCCTGGTGCTTCTCATCTCTCAGCCCTGATAATCTGTGTGCAGGACTAAAAGCAACTGAATGTCTCAGACCTGGGGACATGGATGGAAAGTTTCCCTTCCTGGTATTTATATCAGATATCCATGAAATCTACAGAAATCCACTGAGAATAAAGTGTAGCAACATGCTACCCTGATACCTCATTAGTGGTTCTGGGCCTCCTTTAGCATTATTTGCCAATCATAATGAACTGGAAAAGGTCCCAGCATAGCAGCTGCATCCCTGACATTTCCTGGCCCTCTGCCCTCAGAAATCCTCCACTTTGGATCTGCTCTTTAGCAACCCAGGTAAGCTGCATAGGGCCATTGCTTCAAATGTTCACAGCTACTGCACCCCATTAAGAGAAGTACCAATTGTGGCATCAACTCCTGCTTAGAAAACCAGTGCTTTCTATGTGAATCAGTGTGCTCAGTTTTGCCAACATGTCAATTGGTGAACCCTGTGAGCTCTTAATAAATGCTGCAAGGGCAGTTGGCATTGCCACAACACTGGTGATTTCACAAAAGATGCCAATGACTCTCCAGGATACAATAGAATTTCCAGAGAAGGGACTGTTAGGGTCACTGCTAATGTCATCACCTATCTGATAACAAACTCTTCCCCAATTCACCAAAAGCCAAGCTCCTCTTTCCAGCAGCCTTCCCTGAGACAGAGCAGGGCCTTCAGCACCTCGTCATTTCAATCCAGAGATCTCAATGATTCATTAGAATCTAGTTCATTCTAATTCAATAGTTCATCATGTATGGAGGGCAAGACTCAATTTCCAAACACTGCCCAGGAATGGCTCTTCTCATCCTGAAGAATGCTAACTAATAAGATGAGAAATAGAGGATACTAAGAAATTAGCTCAGGATAATGAGGAAGGAAGATCAGTTCCACAAGGTGAACAAGCACTTCAGAGAAGATCCACAGGGCTGTTACAATGTATGGGGGTGGTGAAGGATTATGTGGGTCCTGTCAGAACAATGATAATCATATAGGTAATGATGAAACTTTTGCCAAAAGCTTCAGCAGAATACATTCTAACCATCATGATGTTAGCAAAGGAGTTATCAATTATTGAAAGGTATGACTGAAAATACCTATGAACTGGGCATCCACAGGTGAGCCCTCTGACACCAAGAACAAATACTTACAGGAAGAGTGATGTCCCAGTTTGCACTCAAGGTAGAGGGAAGAGGACTGGAGAGTGAGAGGAAAGAAACTCAGAAACCTTAGGGGTCACTGACATGCAGCAATACTTGGTGGCTCCTGCCCTGATAGTGGGTTGTTATTTAAACTGTGAGAACCTCTAGCTCTGGCCAGAGGACTTTACTCTCCTTGTTATTAGTGACACACACCAAAAGACATCCAGTGTGGGTGAAGTACAGGGCTGGTACTGAAACCTCTTTAGTCCCTCTGTGCTTCCTTCCCACTCAGAGGGAAAGCAGAGGGCCCTCAACAGAACAGCTGCAGCCTTGACCATCCCTGGCTCTCTGCCAAACTAACCTTGAAAAATCTTCAACTTTGTTCTGCTCTTGAAGAACTCAGAGGACTAGGATAGGCCCATGGCTTCTCAGAAACTCTCACCCCCTTAGCCCCACTCCTAAAAGGATCAGCTGAAGCCTTCCTCTTTCAGGAAGCTCCCCATCCCTTTCCCAGGACTCACTGTGCTTTCCCCAGAACCATTTATTTCTTGATGTGTGGCATGGAGACTGAAGGCCATCTTCCTTCTGCCTCCCTTTGGTCTCCATGTGCTCTCCATCCTGTCTCCCAAGAATCCTGTTCAGTCTAGTCAGCATGTCTGTAGGTGAAACAGGAGACACTGCACAAATGCCCCAATGACAGTTGGCGTTGCCACAACACTGGTGACATCACATGGAATGCCAGGGCTCTCCAGGATACAGTAGAATGTTCATGTGCTGATGTCACATGGTATAGCTGTTACATCCCTGTCTCATACCTCACCCAAAAGTGACTTGAAACCAAGGTGCCATTTGCAGGAGCCTCTGGGTTCACAATGGAAGCCTTTAGGTAGATCCTCCTTCCAAAGCCAGAAATCTAGGCCTCTGCTTCATTAGAAACTTCATCTAAGTGAAATTGAAAGCTCATTTTGCATGCGCTGTCTAGGGTTGGATTTTCTCCTCCTCAAGATTAATAATCAAAAATTTGAGAAAGAAAGGATGCTTAGACATGAGATCGGGATAATGGGGAGTAGTAGGGATGAGACCTCTGAAGTGAACATTCACCCAGGGAAGATCCTCAGAATTTTAGAGATTGGTGGGCTCCAAAAAAGTCACATGGTTATGAAGATTCCCCCAGTGTCAGTAGAGCTCACTCAAGCTGTGAGTTTGTTAGTGGGATGGTATCTTAGTGTCATTTGATTTGCATTTTCCTGATGGCTAAGGATTTTGAGCAATTCCTTAAATGTCTTTTGGCCATTTAATATTCTTCTGTTGTGAATTCTCTGTTTAGAAATGTACCCCATTTTTTTTAAGTTGGATTCTTTGGTTTTTTTGATGTCTAGTTTCTTGAATTCTTTATATATTTTGGAGATCAGCCCTCTGTCAGATGTGGGTTTGGTGAAGATCTTTTCCTATTCTGTAGGGTGTGATTTTGTCTTGTTGACCCTTTCCTTTGCCTTACAGGAGCTTCTCAGTTGCAGGAGGTCCCGTTTATTAGGTGGTGCTCTCAGTGTCTGTGCTGCTACTTTTCTATCAGGTTCAGTGTAACTGGATTTATGTTGAGGTCTTTGATCCATTTGGACTTGAGTTTTGTGCATGGTCATAGATAATGGATCAATTTGCATTCTTGCATGTGTCAACATACAGTTATGCGAGTATGCCAGCACCATTTGTGGAAGACGCTTTCTTTTTTTTTTATTGTATAATTTTAGCTTGTCAAAAATCAGGTATTCAGCCGGGCAGTGGTGGCGCACACCTTTAATCCCAGCACTTGGGAAGCAGAGCCAGGTGGATCTCTGTGAGTTCGAGGCCAGCTTGGCCTACCAAGTGAGTTCCAGGAAAGGCGCAAAGCTACACAGAGAATCCCTGTCTCAAAAAAACAAAACAAAAAAAAAATCAGGTATTCGTATGTCTTTGCATTAATGTCAGGGTCTTTGATTCAATTCCATTGATCTATGTGTCCATTTTTTGCCAATACCAAGTTATTTTTATAATATAGCTCTATAGTAGACCATGAGGTCAGGGATGATGATGCCAGGCATGCCTTCATTGTACAGGATTGTTTTGGCTATCCTGGGTTTTGGTTTTTATATGAAGTTGAAAATTGTTCTTTTTAGGTCTGTGAAGACTTTTGTTGGGTTTTGATGGGGATTAAATTGAATCTGAAGATTGCCTTTGGTAAGATCTCCATTTTTACTATGTTGATTCTACCTATCCAAGACCATATGAGAGCTTTCCATTTTCTGATACCTTCTTCAATTTCTTTTTTAAAAACTTAAAGTTCTTATCACACAGGTTGCCCCAATGTATTTTATGTTGTTTGTTGCTATTTTAAAAGTGGATGTTTCTCTGATTTCATTCTCAGCCCATGCATCATTTGTATATTTTAGGTCTACTGATTTTTTTTAGTTTGTTTATCTTGTATCCTGCCACGTTACTGAAGGTGTTTATCAGCTGAATGAGCTCCCAGGTAGAATTTTTGGGGTCACTTATGTATACTATCATATCATCTGAAAATAGTGAATGTTTGACTTATTCCTTTCCAATTTCTACCACCTTGATCTCCTTTTGTTATCTTATTGCTCTAGCTAGAACTTCAAGTAAAATGTTGATAGATTTGGAGAGAGTGAGAAGCCTTGTGTTATTCCTGATTTTAGTAGAATCCCTTTGAGTTTCTCTTCATTTAGTTTAATGTTGGCTGTAGGCTTGCAGTATATTGCCTTTATTTATTTTTTGTATACAATATGCATATCTATTTTTAATTTTATTTTATAATTTAATTTAATTTTACATATCAGCCACCGCTTCCCTTGTTCTCCTCTTTCCCGCCGCCCAGCCTTTGCCCCAGCCTACCCCCATTCCCATCTCCTCCATGGCAAAGACTCCTCTGAGGATTGTGTTCAACTTGTTAGATTCAGTCCAGGCAGGTCCAGTCCCCTCCTCCCAGGCTGAGCCAAGTGTCCCTGTATAAGCCCCAGGTTCCAAACAGCCAGTACATGCACTGAGGACAGGTCCAGGTCCCATTGCCTGGATACCTCCCAAACAGATCAAGCTAATCAACTGTCTCACTTCTCCAGAGGGCTTGATCCAGTTGGGGGCTTCTCAGCCATTGCTTCCCAGTCTATGTGTTTCCATTCGTTTGGCTATTTGTCCCTGTGCTTTTTCCAATCTTGGCCTCAACAATTCTTGCTCATACAAACCCTCCTCTATCTCGCCAATAGGACTCCTGGAGCTCCACCTGGGGCCTGGACATGGATCTCTGCATCCGATTTCCTCAGTCATTGGATGAGGTTTCTAGCACGACAATTAGGGTGTCTGACCATCCTATCACCAGAGTTCAATGTTCATGAGGGAGATCGGTCTGTAGTTCTCTTTCTTTGTTGTATCCTTGTTTGGTTTAGGAATCAGGGTAATTGTATCCTCATAGAAGGAGTTTGGTAATATTCCTTTTGTTTCTATTGTGTGGAACAATTTAGAGAGTATTCGTATTAACTCTTCTTTGAAGATCTGGTAGAATTCTGCCCTGAAACCATCTGGTCTTGGGCTTTTTTTGGTTGGGAGACTTTTAATGACTGTATCTATTTCATTAGGGGTTATTGGACTATTTAAATAGTTTATCTGGTCTTGATTTAACTTAGGTATGTGGTACCTATCCAGAAAGTTATCCATTTCTTTTAGGTTTTCCAGTTTTGTGGAGTAGAGGTTTTTGAAGTATGACCTGATGATTCTCTGGATTTCCTCAATGTCTGTTGTTATGTCCCCCTTTTCATTTCTGATTTTGTTGATTTGGTTGCTCTCTCTCTGTCTTTTGGTTAGTTTGGATAAGGGCTTGTCTATCTTGTTGATTTTCTCAAAGAACCAACTCTTTGTTTCATTAATTTTTTGTATTGTTCTCTTTGTTTCTATTTTATTGATTTCAGCTTTCACTTTGATAATTTCCTGGCATCTATTTTTCCTGGGAGCTTCTTCTTGCTCTAGAGATTTCAGGTGTGCTATTAAGTCACTAGTGTGAGATTTCTCCAACTTATTTATGTGGACATTTAGTGCAAAGATTTTCCGTCTTAGTACTGCTTTCATAGTGTCCCATAGGTTTGGATATGTGGTGTCTTCATTTTCATTGATCTCTAGGAAGTCTGTAATTTCTTTCTTTATTTCTTCCTTAACCCATTGGTGATTCAGTTGAGTATTATTCAGTTTACATGAGATTGTAGGTTTTCTGTAGTTTTTGTTGTTGTTGAAATCCAACTTGAGACCATGGTGGTCTGATAGAACAGAGGAGGTTATTCCAATTGTTTTGTATCTGTTGAGATTTGTTTTGTGGCCAAGTATGTGGTCAATTTTAGAGAAGGTTCCATGGGGTGCTGAGAAGAAGGTATATTCTTTTTTGTTAGGATGGATTGTTCTGTAGATATCGATTAAGTCCATTTGAGTCATGACATCAGTTAAGTCCTTTATTTCTCTGTTAAGTTTCGATTTGGGAGATCTGTCCAGTGGTGAAAGTGGGGTGTTGAGGTCTCCCACTATTAATGTGTGGGGTTTTATATGTGATTTAAGCTTTAATAATGTTTCTTTTACATATATGGGTGCCCTTATGTTTGGGGCATAAATGTTCAGAATTGAGACTTCATCTTGGTGGATCTTTCCTGTGATGATTATGTAATGCCCCTCTTGATCTCTTTGGATTGATTTTAGTTTGTAGTCTATTTTGCTTGATATCAGGATGGCTACGCCCGCTTGTTTCTTAAGACCGTTTCATTGGAAAGTCTTTTCCCAGCCTTTTATTTTTAGGTAGTGTCTAACTTTGAATTTGAGATGTGTTTTTTGTATGCAGCAGAAAGATGGGTCCTGCTTTTGTATCCATTCTATAAGCCGATGTCTTTTTATAGGTGAGTTAAGTCCATTGATATTGAGGGATATTAATGACCAGTGATTGTTCATTCCTGTTATTGTTTGGTGGTGATGTGTGTGTACTTCTCTTTGTTGGGGTTTAGTACTGTGGTTTTATCTATTGCCTGTGTTTTTGAGGGTGTATCTAACTTCCTTAGGTTGGAATTTTCCTTCTAGTGCTTTCTGTAGGGCTGGGTTTGTGGATAAGTATTGTTTAAATCTGGCTTTGTCATGGAATGTCTTGTTCACTCCATCTATGATGATTGAAAGTTTTGCTGGGTATATTAGTCTAGGCTGGCATCTATGGTCTCTTAGTGTCTGCGCTACAACTGTCCAGATCCTTCTTGCTTTCAAAGTCTCCATTCAGAAATCGGGTGTTATTCTGATGGGTTTGCCTTTATACATCAATTGGTCTTTTTTCTTCTCTGCTCTTAATATTCTTTCTTTATTCTGTACGTTTAGTTGTTTAATTATTATGTGGCAAGGGGACTTTTTTTGGGGGTACAGTCTGTTTGGTGTTCTATAGGCTTCTTGTATCTTCATAGGCATTTCCTATTTTAAGTTGGGAAAGTTTTCTTCTATGATCTTGTTGAATATATTTTCTGTGCCTTTGAGTTGGTATTCTTCTCCTTCTTCTACCCCTATTATTTGTAGGTTTGGTCTTTTCATGGTGTCCCAAATTTCTTGGACATTTTGGTTCATGACTTTGTTGGCTTTAGTGTTTTCTTTGACTGATGAATCTATTTGTTCTACTGTATCTTCAATGCCAGAGATCCTCTCTTCCATCTCTTGCATAATGTTGATTATACATGCATCTGAAGTTCCCAAACGTTTACTCAGATTTTCTATTTCCAGCATTCCCTCTGATTGTGTCTTCTTCATTTTTTCTTTTTCCCTTTTCAGGTCTTGGACTGTTTCCTTTATTTGTTTCATTGCTTTTTCTTATTTTCTTTCAGTACTTCATTGTTTTCTTCCAGGACTTTATTGATTTCTTCTAATTTGTTTGCCCTTTCCTCTAGTTGTTTACAGCATTCTTCCCATTTTTTTGTCTTTTCCTCTACAGAAGCCACTACCTTCTTCATGATGTCATTCATGAGGCTGTTTTCTTCTGCTTCTTCCAATTTCTGATGTTCAGTTCTAGGTGTTGGAGGAGGGCTAGGGCCTGGTGATGCTGTATTGCTATTCATTTTGTTGTATGTGTTTCTGCCTTGACGTCTGCCCATCTCCTTGTGGTTCGTTCTTGGCCTTATCCGCACACTTGGTTCAGACAGAGCTGACAGATTCAGGAAGTCTCTGTCTCTTGTCCAGATGGAAGCTCTCTTGTCCAAATTGGAAGTCCAGGGCAGGATGGGAGCTCTTGTCCAGAAGGGAAGTCTGGGGCAGGATGGAGGATGGGAGCTCTTCTCTCTCTCTCTCTCTCTCTCTCTCTCTCTCTCTCTCTCTCTCTCTCTCTCTCTCTCTCCCCTCCAGAAGGGAAGTCCGGGCAAGATGGGAGTTGGGGGCCGGCCTCTAAGTCTCAGGAAGTGGCTGGGGGCTTGGGCAGATGGGCGTGGGGGCAGGGTGTGGAGATTGCAAGGTCTGCCGGGGGTCTTGGACACAAACTGTTTTCCTCCTTTCCCTTCTGCAGGACAGCTCTTATCTTAAAGATCATGAAATCACTCAAACTTATGCTTTTGACATTTCTCAGCCATGAGCCACTAAGTCATTTTACATGCTGAATATTTACCAAATCACTTGGAGAGGTGAATGATAAGAGTGCAGTCCGACTGATGCAAGCTCCCTATCCATGCTGAGTCACAGGATTGCCAAGCTGGTGACCTGATACACTGTCAACATTATTACATACCACTTCCTCACTGGGACTAAACACAGCCAGTTCTGCGGGATAGAAGTCAACTCTAATCTAGCTGTCTGTGGAATTGACTTGACTAGGGTCCCTGTCACATGCAAGCAGCTGTATGATTTTGAGAAAGTGACTCTCTGGTTGTCATTTTAATTTTCTCCTCTTTGCAATAAAGCAGCGCTATCTGGTGGCCTCCCAGATGGCCAAATGGGTTTTCTGCTCCAGGAAAGAGGATGTGAGGCGAGGTCAGATAGGATGAGGCAAGGTGAGACAGAAAAGAACTATGGGATGGCAGGTGTGCAGCTCTGGCCACAAGGCCTTCCTCTGTAACTCATGAGCAGACCACGGAGGCCTGAGCACCCACTTGTCCTGTGTTGAGCTGGAAGCCTGCAATGTGCAGAACCCCAGTGTTGAGAGGCTCCACAACCTTTGTCCCCATTGAGACACTGCGGACCATTCCCACCAAAGCCACATCCCACCAGAAAAGGCCAGCCTCCAAATAGAGCCCCATGCAACACATCCAGTCATAAATGGCATGTGAGGCTTAAGCCCGCCCCTGAAGCACTCTGGCCCAATGAGCATCCACGCAGAGACTCTAAACCTCCCCCATTCCACCTGTTCTTCCGGCCTGGTGCATTGAGCATGCTCAGACTTGAGGACGTGAAGGAACTGCTGAGGAGCTGCTGAACCATTGTGGAGGAGGTCTGTGCAGTTCATTCTGGTGAAGGCCGCCCCAGGCCAGGGTGGCCAGGCTCAGGGTCTCTGAGGGGTGGACCACACGGGTGGGAGACCGCCATCTCCTCAGAGTCTGGACTTCCTCACAGCCCGGGTTCTGGGGAGGCTGAGGTGAAGGCAAAGGCCTTCTTGGCAGCAGTCTCCTCTTAGGCCAGGTCTAGTGAGGGCTAGGGCAGTCTTCTCAGAGCCTGGAGACTCCTCACAGCCCAGTTCTCATGAGGCCGTGATGCCTGCTGTGAAGATCCAGGATGGCAGGATGCAGTTCTGAAAGAATGATTATAGGCTTTCCTCCAAATTGTTATAGGCTTAACCTTTTCTGTATTTCTTTACTTCATCTAGTGCCTGTGGGATCTGCAATATCCCTTTTCTCATTCCTTATGTGAGTAACTTTAGTATTCTTTCATTTTTCTTCTAGTGTGTCTAGAGATTTATCAGTGCTATATAGATATGTATCTTTCTCTTACTTCTTGTCATATTTATTTTCAATTTATTGAATTTTAAAAATTGACTAGGGGCTTCTTAGTCACTTTCTTTTTAGTATTTATACAAAATTTATGTCACATATTACAAATTACTTAAGTCAGGTGTTAAGTATTTCATACCTATAATCCAAGCCCTTGGGAAACAGGATTCCACGAGTCTGAGAACAGACTGGGCTCCACACGTAGCCCTGGCTACACTGGGCTATGCTACAGAGTGAGATCTTATTGTAGAACATACACACAAAATCCAAATGTATTCACATTCATATACAATCATTTAATGTTTTAGTTTTTTTCTAATTATGGTTTAGCTTTATTCCATAAATTTTGTTATCTTAAATTTCAACTTCGATACTTTTACTCTCACTATGACTTTCTCTTTTAATCTATTGATTATTTTAAGAATGAAATGTTTAATTTTCATTTATTGGGGATTATTAAGATATTGTTCTGCTATTAATTTATATTTTAATTTCCCTGTAGTCACATTGCACACATCACTTTATATCAGGTCTTTTATGTTTATTTAAACCTGTTTAGTACCTTGTAACATGGAGTGTGTTGAAAAGTGACTTGTGTGTTCTGGAAATGTTGTCTTAAGCTGTCATTTGAGGAGGTGTTCTGCAAAAGTCTGTTAGGTGAAATTGATTGACAGCAGTGTTCATGTTCTCCTTATCCTTAACGACTTTCTCTGCTTCTTTCTTATTTTCTCCTTTTATAGTACAAGAACTTAATTTAATTATAATTTAAATTTTTTCTTATTACCCAATCTTATCCTGTGGATATATCAAGGGTAAAATGGAATTTTCTGTTCCAAATGCATCATCTTTAACCCTTGTTATATAGGAACTTTTGTTCCTATGTCAAAATTGCACTGAATTATTCCATATGTTCATGTTTTTTAAAAGTCAAAAACCTCATTCATTTGACTTCTTATTGTTTAGTTCATGTTAACAAACGGTAGAAAGTGAAATTTGATTTTTTTAACCTATGCATTTTTTCTTTTTTTATTGATTCTTTGGAATTTCATACCATGTACCCCAATCCCACCCATCTCCAAGTCCCTCCATATCTGCCCCTCACTCTTTTAGAGTCCCCCCACAAAGGAAAGAAAAGGGGAATATAAATGAGACAAAATAAACAATAATTAAAAAGAAGAAAAAAGTAAAGCACTTCACTCCCCCGACCCCCATCTTTCCCACCTCTCCATCATCTCTCCATCATCTTAGTGGCATTGGGAGCTGCTGTGTCTCATGCAGGTCTAGTATTGATGGTGTACTGAAGCCAGGGACCTTGAACCTGACCAACATTTCATTACACAATGAACATTTGCAAGTGAAGCTGTTGGACTTTCCCTCCTTTTGTTCTGTCGACTCCCATCTCCAACTTTAATTGTGGATTTGTCAGTTTCCATCCACTTTCTCATCCAGGTTGGAGGATTCGTAGTTAAATACTTTTCAAGTGGAGTGTTCTGTCTGCCTGGAAAATTGATCCTTTTTCACCGCATACATGTATATTATAATATTTGTGTTATTCATAATAGATACTTTCCCTAGTAAAACGTATTGTTCAGCAGTTTACTTTGGTAGAAACATGGGTACTAGGACATTTTAAAGAATTCTGCCTTTTCCTGCCTCCTAACTCTGACACTCTGCCCATACATTTGTTTTCTATTCATCATAGAGTGAAATCCTTTGTGGTTGTTTATCTAGTCTGGCAATTTCTCCCATCTAGACCTTTATGTTTAATGCAATTACATGGTTAATTTGAGTCTTCTATCTTGATAGTTTTAACTTCACGGGTTCTGTCCAAAATGTCTTTCTGTGTCTGCTTTTGGGTTTTTATTCTATGTATCCCCTCACCTAGCTTGCTATTCAGACATCTTTTAAGAAAATTAATAGCTGTTTTTCATGCACTGTAGGCCCATGGGATACTAAACTCAGAGCTCCTTCCTTGGTGACATGTCAGAAGCTGCCAGAGCTCTGGAGCTCATCTATTGTGTGTTATGTCAGCCAGACCAAATAATAGTTTATAGTTTACAGATTATTCATGCCAAAATTTGTCTTTTGTTATGGTGGACTTCAAAGCTTTTGTAATCCTTAATTAAACATACATGATGAATGACAATATGATGATGGAATTTAGGCACACTGTAACTTTCAGTGACTAAAACTAATGAAATGCTAAGAAAGCCCTTATAATGTTTAAATTTTATGCAGATTTATTTGCATCAACTTTATAAAACTCAGATTTCTTACGTGGTCCAATTATTTTATATACTGGTGTTAATCTTTTATGATTCTAGGTTCTAGAATGACTTTATAGTACTTATAATTTATTTAATTACAATCCTTTATTCTTATAACTGAGAGTGTAAGAACGAACTGACATCATGTATAGCATACATGCAACCCTCTCTGCCTCTCTGGTTCCATAAAACTCAATAGGGAAATTTTGAGAGAATACTTTTAAAATTCCACATATGTATTTATAGGGGGAGGTATGTGCACAGGAGAGCAGTTCTCACAGAGATAAGGAGAAAGCTCCAGATTTCCTGGAACTAGGGATATTGGTGTTTGATTATGAATCACTGTGATGGGTGATGGGAACTGAACTCAGGTTCTTTGAAAGAGTACAGTGTGTGTTTTTCAGTGAGGCCACTCTAGCCCCATCATTCAAACATTTTAAGAGAAGTTTAGAAGATAGTAAAAATGTAGTCATTATGTTTAGTTTTATAAAAATCTATAAGCCCTTATGCATATAAGTAATTCTTTTTCTGTTTTGTTACTTCTAAAATTAATCTTATTATTCTGTACATATTAATTATACAAAGTCACTAATTTGTTCATATACATCCCCTCACTACCCTGTTATACTCCCTCCATCTAAAATATGTGCCCTCACGCTTCCTCAAAAATTTTCCTCCTACTATGATATTTTTTCTAGATTCCATTTATGAGAGAAGGTATGGGATATTTGTATTTTGGAGAATTGTCTATTTCTTAAGTTTGATGATACATAGTTGTAACAATTTTCTTGAGAATTATATAATTAATTTTTTCTATAGTTTTTCTTTCTTTATTGAATTATCTTGCATTATTTATGTATAACATGCTTTCTTTATCCATTAGTGTATTGGTGGTCTTCTAAGCGCATTCCATAAATCATCTGTGTTGTAGGTAGCACAGTGATAAAAATTATACACAAACCCACATACACACATATACATGATTCAGTATAGTGAGTTCACTTTTAGAAGTAGGCACACCCAGGAGTGACACAGCTAGTATGTCTTTGTTAAATTTTCATTTATAACCATCATTATAGCATCCACAGTACCCAGGATGTTTTATTTTACAATAAACATAGCATATATGATCTTTTTTACACTTCCTATGCAGCATTAAAAAATTAGATTTGGTGAAAATTGTAATCATTAAAAAGACACTTAGAGCTGGAATTACGGGGCAATCTAAATATTATTCATCACCAAAGGATCATTTGTCCTCTTCTGTGTTTCCATTTTTTTTTTTTTATTTTACTAGTGTGAGAATGGGTCTGGGGACCCAAGAAAATGACCACATAATCTGTAGCTTTTAAGCCAGGCTGTAATTCCTGCTGCAAATTTATTTTAATGCAAGTGGCTGCCATGCCTTCCTTACTCTGAGTGGTCAGAGCTTGACCTCATATTACTGCATGGCTGGTTCCCTCAAAGTGGTCCACTTGGTAAGCAGAATGCACTTGTGAGTACCTAGTATAACTTTGCACACATATTTGTATCTCACATGTATGTTGGCATTTGAGATACTGTCTCAGATATGGTCATTATGAAAAATTGTTTTCAGCATGCAGAAAATGAAACTCTGCTCTTTATCTTCTACCATACGCAAGCTCTGCACCAAATGCATCATAGATGTCAAAATGAGACCTGATACCCTGAAATTGTCAAAAGTCACAGTAGAGAAAATACTCCCACTTCCAAGAACAGGTAAGGGATTTCTGAGTAGGACTCTCATCCAATAGTAAATGAGGCCAAAAATCAACAAATAGGATCTTATGAAATGATGACTCTTTATTTCAGCATAAGCAAACATAATTGAAGTGGTGGCTACAGAATATGAGAAAATCACTGGTGCAATAGTGACATGGGAGTCACTGTTGAATTAACTTCCTTCTGATCTCGTGAGGCCTGCACTATAGGAAGGAATTAATACCTAGTACTGTGTACCTGGTCAAAAGTCACTGGCTTGACAGGTCATAACCCTTAAGAGGATGCTACTATTGTTATTTTGTGTAATAGCAACTGCTTTGTAAATATTTCTGTTTCTACAGCTAGATCTCTTCAGCTCTCAGTCTTGGTCAGAGGTCCTTCTTTCGGTAGTGGGCATCAGTGAATGCACAGCCTCATAACATTAGAATGTTGAAGTGACCATGAATGCTCATTGCTAAATGGAACCTGTAGATTAACCACTTCTGTTAGACATAGGAAACATCGTGGAAATGGGCCCTAAGTGTCCTGACTGAGCGTGAGGGGAACTGCTGTGACATGCTGTCTTTTGGACATGACATAAGCCATTGCTCACTCACAAGAGCTGTGATCACCTGAAGCTTCAGGTGACCATGTTCGGGACTGACTGTGAACATACCTATCTGTCCTGAACCAGACAGCTGGAAGAGGCAGTCTGCTGGTGGAAGACAAAGCCTACTAAGCCTTTGTCTCAGTACGGAAAATAAAAAGGAAGCCAGAAGTTGGCCATTTATATTACTTATCAGTTACCCTTTACCTGTCTGCCTTCCAGGAAAGACTGTGTAATTCCTATTCCCTCAAATTAATGAGTTTATTGAGGTTAATACGGGAGAATAGGTATGGAATTAATTATAAGAATATGAATAACTTTAATGTGTGGTATCACAAAGTCTCACATTAGAATGGGTGACTCATGAAGACTAGAACTCTGAATGTGTCTGCATGACTTGTTTGCAGCTGAATGAGACAGAGTGTCTCATTTCTTCAGTTCTCCTTAGTTACTACCTATTTAACCTTGGGAGTAGAAGGGCCTTGTTAATCCTGTAAGTTTCAGCTTTCCCAGCCATAGTTTAAATTGCTGGTTATTGTGAACCTCCATAGAACTTTCTGAGACTTAAGGAAATAGCCCTACCCAGGGAAGAGCACATCAGTTGGATACTCAATATCAAATGATCAATCTTGAAAACATATATTCTAGCTATACAGAATGATTGGTTTACATTTAGGAATATATAACTGCATGCATATACACATATGTGTATATATGTATATGCTTATAACAGCAATTAATGAAACGGCAGGTCATAAATTAGAAAGAGA
Source organism: Peromyscus eremicus (assembly GCF_949786415.1). Lineage (NCBI taxonomy): Eukaryota > Metazoa > Chordata > Mammalia > Rodentia > Cricetidae > Peromyscus > Peromyscus eremicus. Next base: position 41,101,216 of record NC_081434.1, on the reverse strand, counting down.
GCAAGGAAGAATATAGGGAAGGTTTACAAGGATGAATGAAAAGAGAAAATAATGTGATTATAGTCTCAAAAATAACAGAAAAGAATATCATGTCATAGTAAGGAAAATTGTTATGCAACACTTTACCCTTAAACTGTTAATTGTTTCCACAAGATCACTTTCTTTCATGGAGCTCTGCAAAGGCTGGAGAGCCACACACCAGTCCTGAAGTCCCTCATGAAACAACCATTTAATTTTCATCTCTTCTGTAAGCACAACTCCTGAATTGGCCATAATTTACTGCTTCTCTCATACATATATTTTTGTTTCTTTTTTTATAAGAATTTTTTTCATTTTATATAACAACTACAGATCCCCCTCTCTTCCCTCCTCCCGCTTTTCCAGAATTTCTCCCTTCAACCCACCCCGTACTCCCTCCTCCAACAAGGTAAGGCCTCTCATGGGGAGTCAGCAGAGACTGGTCCATTCAGTAGAGGCAGGTCCAAGCCCCTCGCATTGCATCAAGGCTGTGCAAGGTGTACCACCAAAGGTAGTGAGCTCCAAAAACCAGCCCATGCACCAGGGATGGATCCGATACTACAGCCAGGGGGCTCCTTAAGCAGATCAAGCTAAACAACTGTATTGATTATGCAGAGGGCCTGGTCCAGTCCCACAGAGGCTCCATAGATGTTGGTCTAAAGTTCATGAGTTCCCTCTAGTTTGATTTGGTTGTCTCTGTAGGTTTCCCCATCATGATCTTGACGCCCCCTTACTCATAGAATCCTCTTCTCTCTCTTTGACTGGACTCCCAGAGTTTGGCCTGGTGTTCGGCTGTGGATCTCTGGATCTGCTTCCATCAGTTACTGGATAAAGGCTCTATGATGACAGGGTATTCACCAATCTGATTACTGGACTAAGACAGTTCAGACACCCTCTCCACTATTGCTAGTCATCTAAGCTTAGGTCATCCTGATGGAGTCCTGGGAACTTCCCTAGCACCCAGTTACACCCTATCCTCATGATTTTTCCCTCTATCATGGTCTCTCATTGCTCCTCCACTATGTCCCTGCTCCAGATCGACCATCCTGTTCCCTTATTTTCTCATCCCCAACCCCCCACCCTCCATCGCCCCCCTCCTCCCCAGTTTACTCATGGAGATCTGCTGTGGATATTTTTCTGTATAAATAAAACACTGATTGGCCAGTGGCCAGGCAGGAAGTATAGGCGGGCCAAGCAAAGAAGAGAATTCTGGGAAGCAGAAGGCTAAGGAAGGGAGTCACTGCCAGCCACTGCCATGACAAGCAGCATGTGAAGATGTTGGTAAGCCACGAGCCATGTGGCAATGTATAGATTTATGGAAATGAATTAATTTAAGATATAAATACCGTTAGCAAGAAGCCTGCCACGGCCATACAGTTTGTAAGCAATATAAGTCTCTGTGTTTACTTGGTTGGGTCTGAGCGGCTGTGGAACTGGCGGGTGACAGATTTGTCCTGACTGTGGGCAAGGCAGGAAAACTCTAGTTACAGAGATCTCATCTATTTTCCCTCCCAGGGTGATCCATGTGTCCCTCTTAGGGTCTACCTTGTTACCTAGCTTCTCTGAAGCTGTGGGTTGTAGTCTGCTTATCCTTTGCTTTACATCTAGTATCCACTTATGAGTGAGTACATATCATGTTTGTCCTTCTGAGTCTGGGTTACCTCACTCAGGATGACATTTTCTAGTTCTATCCATTTGCCTGAAAACTTCATGATGTCATTGTCTGTTATTGCTGCATATTATTCCATTGTGGATATGTACCACATGAAAACTTCATGATGTCATTGTCTGTTTTTGCTGCATATTATTCCATTGTGGATATGTACCACATTTTCTCTTCAGTTGAGGGTCTTCTAGGTTGTTTCCAGGTTCTTGCTATTACAAATAATGCTGCTATGAACATAGTTGAGCATGTATCCTTGTAGTATGACTGAGCATTCCTTGGGTATATACCCAAGAGTGGTATAGCTGGTTCTTGAGGTAGATGGATTCCCAATTTTCTGAGAAACCTCCACACTGATTTTCCAAGTGGCTGTACAAATTTGCATTCCCACCAACAGTCTAAGAGTGTTCCCCTTGCTCCGCATTCTCTCCAACATAAGTTTTTATCAGTGTTTTTAGCTTAGCCATTCTGACAGGTATAAGATGATATCTCAGGGTCATTTTGACTTGTATTTTCCTGATGGCTAAGGATGCTGAAGATTTCCTTAACTGTCTTTTGGCCATTTGAGTTTTTTCTGTTGAGAATTCTCTGTTTAGATCTGCACTCCATTTTTAATTTGATTGTTCAGTATTTTGATGTCTAGTTTCCTGAATTCTTTACATATTTTTTAGATCAGCCCTCTGTCAGATGTGGGGTTGGTGAAGATCTTTTCCCATTCTGTAGGCTCCCATTTTGTCTTATTTACCATGTCCTTTGCCTTACAGAAGCATCTCAGTTTCAGGAGGTCCCATTAATTTAATTGTTGCTCTCAGTGTCTGTGCTACTGGTGTTATATTTAGGAAGTGGTCTCCTGTGCCAATTCATTCAAGACTACTTCTACTTTCTCTTCTACCAGGTTCAGTGTAACTGGATTTATGTTGAGGTCTTTGATCCACTTGGACTTGAGTTTTGTGCACGGTGACAGATATGGATCTATTTGCAGCCTTCTACATGTTGACATCCAGTTATGACAGCATGATTTCTTTTTCCATTGTATAGGTTTGGCTTCTTTGTCAAAAATCAGGTGTTCATAGGTATGCAGATTAATGTCAGGGTCTTCAATTCAATTGATTGGTCCACATGTCAGTTTTATGCCAATACTAAGTTGTTTTTATTACTATAGCTCTATAGTAAAACTTGAGGTCAGCCCATCTTGCCCCGGACTTCCCTTCTGAAGCACAGGTGAGTGCCCTAGCTTGCCCGGACCCCATCCCTGGGCACCAGCCACTCCGGGGAAGACCTGTCCAACTTGGCCCCAGGTTCTGGCCACTCGGCAGGTTCCCTTCTAGCCCCACCTGGAAGGATCCCCTTCTCCAAGACCCCTGACAGACCCTGCAGTCTCCACGCCCTGCCCCCACGCCATCCGCCTGAGCCCCAAGCCTCTTCCTGAGACTTAGAGGCCGGCCCCCAGCTCCCATCTTGCCCCGGACTTCCCTTCTGAAGCACAAGTGAGTGCCCTAGCTTGCCCCGGACCCCATGCCTGGGCACCAGCCACTCCAGGGAAGACCTGTCCAACTTGGCCCCAGGTTCTGGCCACCGGGCAGGTTCCCTTCTAGCCCCACCTGGAAGGATCCCCTTCTCCAAGACCCCTGGGAGACCCTCCAGTCTCCACGCCCTGCCCCCACGCCCATCCGCCCGAGCCCCAAGCCTCTTCCTGAGACTTAGAGGCCGGCCCCCAGCTCCCATCTTGCCCTGGACTTCCCGTCTGGAGGATACAGAGAGAGAGAGAGAGAGAGAGAGAGAGAGAGAGAGAGAGAGAGAGAGAGAGAGAGAGAGAGAGAAAGAGAAAGAGAAAGAGAAAGAGAAAGAGAAGAGAGCTCCCATCCTCCCCCGGACTTCCAATTTGGACGAGAGAGCTCCCATCTGGACAAGAGAGAGAGACTTCCTGAATCTGTCAGCTCTGTCTGAACCAAGTGTGCGGATAAGGCCAAGAATGAACCACAAGGAGATGGGCAGACGTCAAGGCAGAAACACATACAACAAAATGAATAGCAATACACCATCACCAGGCCCTAGCCCTCCTCCAACACCTAGACCTGAACATCAGAAATTGGAAGAAGCAGAAGAAGATAGCCTTATGAATGTCATCATGAAGAAGCTAGAGGCTCGTGTAGAGGAAAAGACAAAAAAATGTGAAGAACGCTGTAAACAACTAGAGAAAAGGGCAAACAAATTAGAAGAAATCAATAAAGTCCTGGAAGAGAACAATAAAATACTGAAAGAAAATCAAGAAAAATCAATGAAACAAATGAAGGAAACCGTCCAAGACCTGAAAAGGGAAATAGAAAAAATGAAGAAGACACAAACAGAGGGAATGCTGGAAATAGAAAATCTGAGAAAACGATTGGGAACTTCAGATGCAAGTATAATCAACAGAATGCAAGAGATGGAAGAGAGGATCTCTAGCGTTGAAGATACAATAGAAGAAATAGATTCATCAGTCAAAGAAAACACTAAAGCCAACAAAGTCATGAACCAAAATGTCCAAAATTTGGGACACCATGAAAAGACCAAACCTACGAATAATAGGGGTAGAAGGAGGAGAAGAATACCAACTCAAGGGCACAGAAAATATATTCAACAAGATCATAGAAGAAAACTTTCCCAACTTAAAGAAGGAAATGCCTATGAAGATACAGGAAGCCTATAGAACACCAAATAGACTAGACCCCCCAAAAAAAGTCCCCTCGCCACATAATAATTAAACAGTTAAACGTACAGAATAAAGAAAGAATATTAAGAGCAGCAAAGGAAAAAGGCCAAGTGACATATAAAGGCAAACCTATCAGAATAACACCCGATTTCTCAATGGAGACTTTGAAAGCCAGAAGGTCCTGGACAGATGTAATGCAGACACTAAGAGACCATGGATGTCAGCCTAGACTAATATACCCAGCAAAACTTTCAAACATCATAGATGGAGTGAACAAGACATTCCATGACAAAGCCAGATTTAAACAATATTTATCCACAAACCCAGCCCTACAGAAAGCACTAGAAGGAAAATTCCAACCTAAGGAAGTCAGATACACCCTTGAAAACACAGGCAATAGACCACAGCAGTAAACCCCAACGAAGAAAAGTACACACACATCACCACCAAAAAATAACAGGAATGAACAATCACTGGACATTAATATCCCTCAATATCAATGGACTTAATTCACCTATAAACAGACATAGGCTTACAGAATGGATACGAAAGCAGGACCCATCTTTCTGCTGCATACAACAAACACATCTCAAATTCAAAGATAGACACTACCTAAAAATAAAAGGCTGGGAAAAGACTTTCCAATCAAACGGTCTTAAGAAACAAGCGGGTGTAGCCATCCTGATATCCAGCAAAATAGACTTCAAACTAAAATCAATCAAAAGAGATCAAGAAGGGCATTACATAATCATCACAGGAAAGATCCACCAAGATGAAGTCTCAATTCTGAACATTTATGCCCCAAACACAAGGGTAACCACATATGTAAAAGAAACATTATTAAAGCTTAAATCACATATAAAACCCCACACATTAATAGTGGGAGACCTCAACACCCCACTTTCACCACTGGACAGATCTCCCAAACCGAAACTTAACAGAGAAATAAAGGACTTAACTGATGTCATGACTCAAATGGACTTAATAGACATCTACAGAACATTCCATCCTAACAAAAAAGAATATACCTTCTTCTCAGCACCCCATGGAACCTTCTCTAAAATCGACCACATACTTGGCCACAAAACAAATCTAAACAGATACAAAACAAATGCAATAACCTCCTGTGTTCTATCAGACCACCATGGTCTAAAGTTAGATTTCAACAACAACAAAAACTACAGAAAACCTACAATCTCATGGAAACTGAATAATACCCAACTGAATCACCAATGGGTTAAGGAAGAAATAAACAAAGAAATTAAAGACTTCCTAGAGATCAACGAAAATGAAGACACCACATATCCAAACCTATGGGACACTATGAAAGCAGTACTAAGAGGGAAATTCATCTTTGTGAGTTCGAGGCCAGCCTGGTCTACAGAGCGAGCTCCAGGAAAAGCGCAAAGCTACACAGAGAAACCCTGTCTTGAAAAATTAAAAAAAATTAAAAAAAAAAGAGACCATGATAAATGAAAACCCCATCCGAATAGGAAGAAGCAAAGTGCTAGAGAGGTCCCCAGAAATCCACAAAGATACCTCCACAATAGACTACTGGCAATGGTCGAGAGAAAGCCCGAACTGACCTACTCTGGTGATAGGATGGCCAAACACCCTAATTGTCATGCTAGAAATCTCATCCAATGACTGAGGGAACCGGATGCAGAGATCCACGGCCAGGCACCTGGTGGAGCTCCAGGAATCCAACTGGCAAGAAAGAGGAGGGTTTGTATGAGTGAGAATTGTTGAGACCAAGATTGGAAAAAGCACAGGGACAAATATCCAAACAAATGGAAACACATGAACTATGAACCAATAGCTGAGGAACCCCCAACTGGATCAAGCCCTCTGCATAAGTGAGACAGTTGATTAGCTTGAACTGTTTGGGAGGCATCCAGGCAGTGGGACCGGGACCTGTCCTCAGTGCATGAGCTGGCTGTTTGAAACCTGGGGCTTATGCAGGGCCACTTAGACTGGACCTGCCTGAACTGAATCTACCAGGTTGAACTCAATCCCCAGGGGAGTCTTTGGCTTGGAGATGGGAATGGGGGGTGGGCTGGGGTCAATGGGGGGCAGGAGACAGGAGTACAAGGGAATCCGTGGCTGATATGTAATATTAAATTATAAAAAAAAAACACGAAGTACAAACAATATAAAAATGATAAATCACAGTTGACTTTCTACAACCTCGGTGTTCCCTGAGAAAACTGAGCTCATCAATCTTCCTCCCAACTAATCTTTTCAACATTTATGATTTCCTAAAATAAATTAGAAACTGGGAATTAAAAAAAAAAAAAAAAAGCATGGAATGTTGCATGCTCCACCTGCACATGCACAGTTCAGGAGCTAGGCAAGGGGTCTTACATCATCAATGCGCACTGGTGATTGTGTGCTACGTGTGTGGCATGGTCACGCAATCTGTGCATGTGTGGCATAGCTCCATAAGCCCACTTGTGCATGTCCACGAGAACCCTTAAAGAGCCAGACACAGACGCTCAACAACCCCCCCCCCCGCCCCCGTTCTGTTCTCTTCTGTTCCCTCTATCTCTTTTTCCCTCTCTCTGCTCTCTGTACGTGTCTCCCTGCAAGGGCCTGGTTCTTCTGCCTCCCCTCCTCCTAATAAAGCTCTGAAACTGGGTTTTTGTCGTGACTTGTGACTTTTCCACATGGTAACCAGCACTGCTTATCATTTTTAAAACCATCAGAAACAGCAGCCTATAATTGAACCTAAGCTGTCAATCCTAAAGGAATTAGTTTCAGAACAGCTAAAAATAGGGCACATAGAACCATCCAAAAGTAAACATAATACCTTCATGCCTTATTGCCAAGAAATCAGGACACCTACAGCCCCCTGCAGGATCTTTGTTAATGGTCTAATGGGAAAAAAATGGGGTATACACAGCCAGGCCTCCCCCACACTAGTGCTATTCCTCCATCTTATTACATACCAGTGTTAAATATTAAGAATTGCTTTTTTCAATTTTCTCTGGTGCCACAGAATTGTTACCATTTTGCCTTTACTGTGTGGGAACCTCATATGCATAACCCAGCTAAGAGGTATCAATAGACCGTTTTGCCCCAAGGAATAAAGAAGAGCCCCACTATTTGCCTCTTGAGGTGAGAAATGTTAGTTTAGCATGCTGGGAGCTGGCTAATAATATTAAGGCCAACTAAGTTTCTATATTATTCATTACAGCTAACATTTTCAAGTTAAACCAAAGAAGGGCAGAGGTTATGGCCTTTGACTCTTCATTTTTTAAAAGGTTTGGCATAATATGAAAGGCTATTTGATCCCTCCTGTATGCTCACACATGCCTTAATTGGCAGGGTAGTATTGTTAATCCTTATTCCCTTAAATGTCTCCTGCAGTGTATGTGAAAGCAGCAGGCAGCAACTCTTCAGGTGATACTAGCTCTTAGGCATCCTTCTCACTGTGCTCCCCAGGAGATTAGGAGATTATGCACACCTGTTTATCTGAAATTCAAAAGGCTATCGCCTAGTCCCTGGACCCTGGCAGCTCTCCAGGAATGATGCTCTTCGAGGGCTGGTAGTCAATGACGGGTAGGAGCTTGTTTGACAGGCCAACCTAAGATAGGTACGGTCTGATTCCAAGTCCTCCTGAGGCAGGGTCAACAAGGCTTGAGCAAAGCACTCTGGCTCCCACTGAGCACCCACATAATAAATAGAAAAGGATGGATATGTAGGAAGATAAGGCCTATAAAGGCCAAGAGATGAACCAACCTGGAGTCTTCCTGAGGGCCTAGCAACAGGCACTGTCAGAGGTCCTGATTGTGCCCAGCCAATGAGGTATGACCACACAATGTCATTGGATCTCAACGCAGCAGGGGTTCTTAGAGGGGAGTATATAAGGCTCTCTCCATTTCTGAATAAATGAGTCGGCTGTTGCCTTTTACCTGACTCCCATGTCTGTGCCATTGACTCCATGCCTTCTTATACTCTTCCCCCAAGGGACCCACTAGGACCCAGCAACAATAAACCTCTCCACTTCATCTCTCTCCAACTCCCTTTGTCTGCCGGTAACTATGATTTCCCAATTAACACTTTACAGGCAGGCCAAATTTACAATGATTTCGTCTCCACCCACGGGCCTTAACAGGGGTCATGTCTGCTGGGCAGCCTTCCTTCTAGTAATGGTGGGCATCTCATAAGCCTCATCCCTGGTACTATTTGGCCTCCCTACTAGGCCAGAGGACTCAACAGCTACCAGAATCACAGGCCACTAAGACCAGAAGACCAGAAAGGAAACAGAAACCAAGGGAAAAAAACATTCATCCAACAAAGACAAACTCAGAAATTGGCACCTAAACCTATAATTACCCCAAACCCAGATGCCTAGAGGCCAGCAAATGAATGCAATCAACAACAGCCAGGGCAATATATCACCAGAGTTTAACTATCCTACTATAGCAAAGCCTGAATAGTCCAACACAGCTGAAGAACAAGAAAATGACCTTAAAACCAATTTTATGAAGATGATAGAGGTCCTTAAAGAGGAAATGAATAAATCCCTTTAAGGACATCCACGAACTGCCAGCCCAGTGAGCAGAAGGGGAAAAATGGGGATGGGGTAATAATGAGGTCATGAGCCCCACCAGCCTAGCAAGGTGATGCGAGGGCACTCAGTCCCCACCCAGGTCAACCAACTCAGCTACCATCCAGGTCCAAATGAAATGTTTTGAGTCAGTCCACCCCAATATCCACTCCATGAATGAGATGTTGGAGCACATGAAGGAAGCTGGTCTTGCAGAACCAGAGCTACGTAAGATCACCATGACTCTGAGCAACAGCAGAATAACTGAGGAGTCTTGGTGATGATCCAGTACTGATGTTGTGTTAGAAACCAGGTGCCTTTCAACCAGACCATCAATTCATTGCAGGGAGTATTTGCATGTAAAGCCGTTTAGGTAAAAAATATACCACGTGACAAACTGTAGGGTCCGATGACACTATAGCTAATGAATATGTGGAGGAACGAATCAGTGCATTCACAGTAGAGAGGGGTGGACCAGAGACATGACAACAGCAACAGTTGCAAGAAGGCAGCAGTCAATGGAGACACAGGTCACTGCCCAGGAGGGTCAGAACTGGTGTGCAGCAGCCAGGAGCTAGTGCAGACTCAGCCCCCAAACAAGCTGCCAGCCACATAATCATCTTGGCTCTGAGCAGTGACAGGATGTCCAAGAAAAATGGATCATTTTGCGGATAGGATCTCCTCAAAAGACCACCATGGTCTGTACTTTCCCAGGAATCCATATTGATATCAGTGGTTCATACTGCTACCCCAGGCCACGATGAAGCCTGAGGGACAAGTGGATATACATGATCCATGCTGCTGCCCAGGGCTATGCTTGGACTGTGGTCTTGCTGCAGCTGAGGGCTGTATTGACCACCAAAGGCCATTCAAAGGCCATTCAGTTATCCAAGGCCATGTTGATCTCGAGTGCTGTGCTGCTGTCAAGGGCCATGTCTGGACACATGGTCCTGATGCGGCTAGAGACCATTTTGTTGCACATGGACCATGTTACCACCTAAGGCAGTGAGGATGTCCAGGGTCTGTGCTGCCTGGAACCTTGTTGATGTTATGAGATCCGTCTGTGGTCTGTGCTGCCATCTGAGGCTAGGTTGGTATCCATGGGACAAGCTGCCACCAGAGTCCATGTTGGTGTCCACGTCCTGTTTTGCCCTGGAGGTGATGTTGATGACCTTGGTCTGTGCTGCTACTGAGGGTGTACATGATGGTGGACATAGCCTGTGCTTCAGCAGAGGGCCATGTTGATGTATGTGGTCAGTGCTGCTGACAGAAACCAGGCAGTAGTCCTTGGCATGTGCTGATGCTGAAGACCATGTGGATATCTGTGGTGCATACTATTGCCAGAAACCATGTAGAGGCCCAGGATCCAAGCGTTCCCGCTGACTGTGAGAGGCAAAGAAGCTACTTTTGCAGTGGTACTGATGACTACACACACATAGTTGAAAAGAAAGAACAAAGGAGGTTTCTGTGACGACTCCTATCCCCACCTGACAAACCCCGCCCCCCCCAAAAAAGGAACAGCCTAAAAAGAAAGTCATCCAAGGTAACTTCTTAAAAACTGTGGTAAGGATGCTGAAGTGCAGCTCTCCACAGCAGATGGCTTCTGGCCGGGAGCAGTTGGAAGACTCAGTTTCTTTAGGGGGCTGGAGACTAGGAGTTTGACCATGCTCCAGTGAGTATATGGACAACACAAACTGCACAAACTGAACTTGGCATTTTCCTTTCTTTCTCTCCTTTTTTTAGAGGGGAGGAGGTATCAGGGGTAGAGGGTAGACATGAGTGGACTGGAAAGTGTGGTTTAGGTGCATGAAGTGAAATTCCCAAATAATCAGCAGACATGTGTTTTAAAAATTGTGTTTTGAACTTCAAATTAATGAAATTGAAGATACTGTAAAGAGAAAGAAGAAAAAAAGAAATCCAGGAAAACACAAAGTTGTATGAAATGAGTAACTCCTTCAAGGAAAACACAATTGTAGGAAATGAAAAAAAATCCCTTAAAGCCGAGACAAAACAAACAGGTGAAGGAAATGAATAAAACTGTTCAAGACCTGAAAGTGGAAACACAAGCAATAAAGAAAACACAAACTGAGAGAATCCTGGAGATGGAAAAATCTAGGCAGGCAAACAGAACTACAGATGCAAGCATCACCAAGAGAATACATGTGATGGAGAGAAAAATCTCAGGCGCAGGAGACACAATTGAAGAAACTGATACACTGGACAAAGAAAACATTAAATCTAAAAAATTCCTGACACAAAACATCCAGGAAATCTGGGATACTATGAAAAAACAAAACCTAAGAATAATAGGAATAGAAGGAGGAAAGACTCTCAGCTCAAAAGCACAGAAAATATTTTAACAAAATCAGAAAAGACTTTCCTAACCTAAAGGACATGCCTATAAAGGTATAAGCAGCTTCCAGAACACCAAATAGATTGGACCAGAAAAGAAAATTCCCTTGCCACATTAATAATCAAAACAATAAACATGCCACAGATGGAAACCACCCACAGGCCACCCTTGGCTGGCTGAAGACATTCATAGGTCCATTGTGATGAGCAAATGTGTGGTGGATAAACGGAAAAGAGAAGTGGAATGGTTCATGTGCTGTGGAACAGAAGAAGTGAAGGCAGTGAGGAAGGAGCAGACTAATATGGGTGGCCTACCATCATGGTTGATGTCCTTGGCTGTGGTTACTACCAAATACCTAGGGTCTGGCCAGCCACCTAAGGCCATGTTTGTATCCAAGAACCATGTTGCATCTGTTCCATGCGGATCTGGGTGGCCACTTGGGGTCATGATGACTTCTGGGCCTCGGGCTGAGGTTGAGGGCCTTGTCTGGGTCCATGGTCCTACTGCAACCAGGGCCTGTTAATGTCCATGGCCCATATTGCCACCAAAGGCCACGCAGATGCCAGGTCTGGGCCGCCACCTGTGGCCACGTTGCTTTCTGAGGGCCCCGTCACTGGTGGGGTCATGTCAATTTGAGTAGCCGCACTTCCACCCAGAGCCATGATGATGTCCAGGCCTGGGCCATGTTTGGGACCGTGGCCCTGCAGCACACAGGGTCTGTGTTGATGTCCATGGCTTCAGTTTGTCACTGAAGTCTATGCAGATTCTGGGGTAAGGTCAACCACCTGAGTTCAAGATAGTGTCTGAAGACCATGCTGCCTCTGGGGCCATAATGATCTGGGTGGCCTGTACTGCCACATGGGGCCATAGTGACATCCTGAGTAGAGCTGCAGCTGAGGGCCACGTCTGGGTCCATGGCCTTACTACAGCCAAGGACTGCGTTGATGTCCTCGGCTCCTGTTACCATGGACTATATTACTACCAAAGGCCACACAGATGCCAAGTCTGGGCTGCCACCTGGGGCCATGTTGTCATTCAGGGACCATGTTGCCACTAGGGTCATGTTGATGTCAGTGGCCTGTACTGCCATCTGGAGCCTTGGCGACATACAAGCCCGGCTGCTGCCAGCTCTGGGTCCATGGTCCTACTATAGCCAAGTCTGTGTTGGAACTCCGTAGCCTCTATTGCTACCAAAGGTCAAACAGATGCCCAGGGTCTAGGCCACAACCTATAGGTTGTTGGTATCTGAGGGCCATGCTGCTGCTGGAGCCATGCTGATCTGAGTGGCCTGTGCTGCCATGTAGGGTCGTGGTATCATCTATGCCCAAGCTGTTGCTGGGGGCCATGCATGGATCTATGTCCACACAGCAGCCAAGGAGTTGATATCCATGGCACCTTTGGCTGGGGAGGGTCATGCAGATGCCCAGGACCTAGTCAGTCACCTGAGGCCATGTTGGTATCTGATAGCCATGCTGTTACTGGGACCATACTAATCTGGGTAAACTGCGCTGCCACAGGGGCCATGGTAACATCTGGGTCCAAGCTACTGTAGAGGGCCATGTCTGAGTCTATGGTCCTGGTGCAGTTGGTATCTAGTGAGGAGAAAAAAGCCAGTTGGGCTGGCAGGGCCAACAAAGCCTTGGCGGTTCGCATAAGCATACCCAATAACAACTTCCCTTAAGCCAACCTGGAGTCTACTGCTGCGCTCGGTGACCTACGAACTTCTGATTGATGAGGCCAATGAGAAGCCAACACAGCCAAGGAAATGGCTGATAGCCAATGGAGTGCCAGGAGGGAGTATTTAGGCTTGCCCCACACCAGCAATAAAGGAGTCTGCCGATTGCTTCTCACCTGACTCCTGGTGTCTGCGTCACTGAATCCACGCCTTCTCTCCCTCTCCCCAAAAAGGTGTTCACGTGGTTCAGCCCGTAACAACTGGCGCACAAATGTGGGGCTGGTACCCATGCAAGCATTGGTATTGACCCCATGTTGGTTAGAGTCAATTTTTTGGTTGCTGCGATCTTTATGGGTCCCGGTTTTTGCCCTTTGCTATTGGTACTGCATCAGAAGTTCCTAGGTCTGGTGCATACCCTGTCATTCTTCCTCTGGATGTCCCCTTCCCTCCATGGTGCAGTTCGGGATCCCATGCTCGGTGATTGTTGGGTGAGTTGGCCCCTCAGTGTTTTGTGTTTTCAGGTCCCTTCGGAGGTGAGCCTTGGAACCCCTCTCCCCCTTTCCCTTTCTTTGTCCAGTTAGGGAGGCATGTCGTTTTCCTTTCAGTTTGCCCAGTGGCTCCATGTAAGCGCTGACCCCACAGAAGGTGGAACCCAGGAATGGCTCCCAAACACTGATCTCTGTCCAGAGTCATGTGTGGGCTTATGGCTATAGCCTAACAAACCATGAAAATCTCACACTAAGCATAAAACATTTGGGTCCAACACATTTTCTGCTATTGTCCTCTACTGTCTGCTGTTTTCCCTCTCTTAGAAGTTGGGCAATCTCATCTCCCTGCCTCCTGAGGAAGGAAGCCCCTCCATCTTTGGATGATGAGGAAACAAGCCAGTCATACCCAACAGCCCCACCCAAACCGCCTTGTGTTTCTCCATCCGCCCCTGCTCCCCTTCCGGCTTCTACCCCTCCACCACAATGTCTTTGACAGGAAATCTGCCCTCCCACTTGACCTATTCAGCTCCTCCCTCCACCCAACCCCTCACACATCCGATCTCAACCCTCCTGAACTGATAGAAGATACACTGAACCTGATAGAGGAGAAAGTAGGGAAAAGCCTTGAACTCACCGGGCCCAGAAGACACTTTCCTGAACAGAACACTGAGCACAGACAGTGAGATCAAAACTAATAATGAGACTTGATGAAAATTGAAAAGCTTCTGGAAGGCAAAGGACACCATCAATAGGACAAAAAGCAGACTACAGAATGGGAAAAGATCTTCACCATCCCCAATCTGACAGAGGGATGATTTCCAATATATATAGAGAACTCAAAAAACTAGACATCAAAGAACCAAATAATCCATTTAAAAAATGGGTACAGATCTAAACAGAGACTTCTTAACAGAGGAATCTCAAATAGCCGAGAAACACTTAAAAAAAAAAAATGTTCAACATCCTTAGCCACCAGGGAAATCCAAATCAAAACAACTCTGAGATTCCATCTTACACCTGTCAGAATGGCCAAGATTAAAAACACAAATGACTGGCTGGAGAGATGGCTCAGAAGTTAAGAGCACTGGCTGCTCACAACCATCTGTAATAAGATCTGGTGCCCTCTTCCGGCATGCAAGCATACATGCAGGCAGAACACTGTATACATAATAAATAAATAAATAAATCTTTAAAAAAAAAACACAAATGACAGCTTATGTGGGAGAGGATGTGGAGCAAGGGAAACATTCCTCCACTGCTGGTGGGAATGAAAGCTTGTACAGCCACTCTGGAAATCAATGTGTTGGATTTTCAGAAAATTGGGACTCAATCTACCTCAAGACCCAGCTATACCACTATTAGACATATACCCAAAGGATGCTCCATCTTACCACAAGGACACTTGCTCAATTATGTTCATTGTGACTATATTCATAATAGCCAGAACCTGGAAACAACCTAGATGTTTCTCAAAGAATGGGTAAAGAAAATGTGGTATATTTACACAATGGAGTATTACTCAGCAGTAAAAACCAATGAACAATGACATCAAAGAAACTTACAGGCAAATGGATGGAACTATAAAAAAAAAAAATCATCCTGAGGTAATCCAGACCCAGAAAGACAAACGTGGTATGTACTCACAAGGGGACATTAGCTGTCAAGTAAAGGACAACCATGCTACAATCCACAGACCCAGAGAGGCTAAGTAACAAGGAGGGCTCAAGGGAGGAAGCATGGATCTCCCTGGGAAGGGGAAATAGATTTTGTGGGTGGACTGGGGGTGAGTGGGGATGAGAACAGGAGGGGTCAGGGAATGGGAGGGACGGAGAGAGAATAGTGGGAGATAGCTAGAATTGGGGTTCACTGGGGGTTGGGGGGTATGGGTGGGGGTTTTTGTCCCACCAGCCAGCTCCCAAATAACCACACAGAGACTTATTAATTATAAATGCTTGCCTATAGTTTAGGCTTGTTACTAACTAGCTCTTACAACTTAATTAACCCATATTTCTTATCTATGCTCTGCCATGTGGTGGTAACTTCTTTCTCACAGCATATTCATCTTGCTTCTCTCCACATCCTTTTTGTACACTGTGAAAACACGTTACTCTCACTGTTAATAAAGAACTGACTGGCCAATAGCTAAGCAGGAAAAGATGAGGCAAGTCAAACTGAAAGGATACAGGGAAGGTGTGGGAGTCCACAGAAGTTTCCTAGTGAAATCTGAGCTTGCTTTACCCAGCAAAACTGCCTAAGAGGATGACTGACCTTGTCTCAAAAAAAAAGATGACTGTACCACAGGCCTGGGTACCAGGAATTTGGAAGGGTCTACATTTGACTGTATCTAGCAAGAGGGAAGTCTTTTGCCTCACCCCTTGGCATTGTTATAAATAGCCCTTTTGAATAAGGTTCTGGGCTAGTGAGATATTGATCCAGGACCTCCCAAAGCTAGCCTGCATTTCTCTTTTGCCTCTTCTCGGCTAGGCCTATCTACAAGTTCCTTATTCCTCTCTCCTCCTCATAGGAACCCTGGAAAAGGTAGGAGCTGGCCTCCCATAGTAAGGACAGAGTCACCAGGAGACTTGGAGAAAAGACTTTTATGCATCAATCAGGTCTAGTACAGGAAAATGCTAGACCACTGCTAGAAAGAATAAAAAAGAAAATCTTTCTGAAAGAATACTTAACACTACTTGAAAGTCATGGATCACCCCACTGATAGGCCCAATAGTTATCATCTTGCTCGTTTTCATATTTTGTTCCCAACTTTTCAGATTCACCAACTTCCTAACCAAGACTCTACCAACTTTCACTGGCCAGAGGGTTGCAGAATTCTCATGGCAGAAATGGGTAACAACCACTGACTGACATAGATACCACCTCTATGGGTCACCTCCACCTCCCAAATCATAGATCTTTGCCCCCAAATGGCAAGAAAGTCCTTCCAGAAATAACCTTATCCCCAACCCCTATGAAGACCCACCTATAAAATTCCCTGCCCTGAACCTTCTCTAGCTCAGTTCATATCCCTTCCGAGTTGGGATATGTTGGGCTAAACTTAGTTTGACTTGCAGACGTTCTACTCCCCCAACCCTGGTCAAGGAACCCTCTGCTGGCTGGGAGCCTACTGGACCACCACCACCGTCCCAACCCACTCCCCGAGCCCTGCTGCTCGTTTTGATAAAACCATAACCGGCCCAGAGTCAACACTGCAACTCCCCTACTGAGCACACTACTACCACTACAAGGCAAGGCTGAGGCCCTTGCTGTTCCAATAAACAGTCTCAGCCTGTTGGGATGGAGTCTGTCTTTTCCCTGCCTTACTTCCCTTGGACAAGAGGCAGGCATGTACCAACCCCACCACCAGCACCCCATATAGGATATGTATTACTCCACAAGAAAATACTCTGAAGGTGGAAGCATTCTTGGGCTTACTCTGCACACTACCTCACAGTCCCGACTGCGAAGGCAGCCATGTATATTTGGGCAACTGGGAACCTGTAAACTTACTCCTAGATTGTAAATATCAGCATATAAACTACCTGGAGAAATGTAATTAAAGAAATCCATCAAGGAGCTAGAAATAGTAGAGATTATTCACCCAGACCAGAGCCCTTTCTACAGCTCAGTATCACCTGGGAAGCCACACACACAGTTCCCAGAGAATGACAAATTATAGTGTTAGCTATGGGAGTTCCCAATCCATGCCACTGCGCCCTACAATGCTCTTTGATTGAACTGATAGAAGTCAGAGTCTCTCCATGTTGTGTGAAACTGTACTAATACGTTTTTCAGTATTGCCTTGGCTCCAGTACCTCAAGACTGATTTGCATTCACTTGGAATGTCAGATGTGGTGGACCTTTCAGAGAACTCCCTAGAGTAACTTAATAGCCCTACTGCTTATTATGGCATAGTGGCCCAGGACCTTGTTTTTTATTAGCCTGCCAATTCTCTGAAGAGAGGTTTCACTACAAAAATGACATAACGCTAACCTCTGTTTTACAGAATTAGAAAAAAGCATCTAAACAGGCAGGTGCTAGAATGAGGCTAGATCAACCCACACAAAGTACAAGGGCTAGGCACAGCTTTAAAGTCTTGGGAGTATTATGGTCCAATGAGACTGATATGACACCTGACAATGTAACTGAAAAAGTCCTACAGCAGTGATCACTCACGCTGGGGTGGGCGTTAGTGATTTGGGGAGGAAAGGAAGAGATGAAGTCCTGAGTGGGTGTTGTTGACATGGGCACAGCACATCAAGGACCCCAATGCCTCAGACCCATGGCAAAGCCTTCCTGGGTGGGGCTCAGAGGAATGGCGAAGCTTTGCTTGGCCCAAGTACCAGTGTTCATTCACCAAAGATTGACCACTGTATGTAAAAACTATTAGCCTGAGCTTCCTTCTCCAGGATGTTTACAGTCTGACACTGCTCCCCTAGGAATCCTACACTAAGATTAGCTAGGCCTGCTTCCTTCAGATGTATACAATGAACCCACCTCCTCAATTCAGATGTATAAAATAGTTTCCTAGTTGCTGCTAGTTTTGGCCTGTTCCCATCAGATCCCAGGTTTTCTGTATGTATGTCTGGGATTATCATTTCTTCATTTCCTATGTGTCCCCATCCCCCACAACCTTAGGTCAATTTCAGTCATTTCTGCTATTCATCCGCATTCCTGTAAGTCACCTCAATAAAGCTCATTGGGTCAAAGTCAGACTTTACTGATACCTTCACGTCCGCCTTCTGTTAGTTCCCTATCTGGGGAGAAGAGACGTTTGTTCCTGTCTTCCCAGGTAGTGTCACACACCATAACTGGTACCCTAATGTGGATGTACAGACCAAAGAGGAGTTGTAGAGGAGTAATCCTGTTGTCCTGGCCATGGACATCAGTATGAAATCAGGAGCCTGAACAGCCTGAGTGTAGAATTATCTGGGGGGGAAAGGTGGATTACAGATGTGATAGGAAATAAAAGAAATGACAAATTATATCACCCAGTTACAATGACAAAGACAGCCTGGTTCTGGGACAACCAATCAAACAGAATTAAGACCTGGAAACAGACCAACAAAGTTATAGCCACTTAACTTGTAACAAAAGTGCCTAAAACACACAATTCAAAAAGCTTATTTGCCAGGCGGTGCTGGCGCACTCCTTCAATCCCAGCACTCAGGAGGCAGAGCCAGGCTGATCTCTGTGAGTTCGAGGATAGCCTGGTCTACAGAGCGAGATCCAAGACAGGCACCAAAACTACACAGAGAAACCCTGTCTCAAAAAAAAAACCAAAACAAAAAAAGGCTTATTCAACAAATGGTGCTACCATACCTTTCATCCTATACAAAAATCAACCAGGGCTAGGCAAGGTGGTGCACGCCTTGTTTCCCAGCACTTAGAAGACAGAGACAGGCGTGTGCCTGTGAGATGAAGGCCAACCAGGTCTATAATCAATTCTAGATAAGCCTACATAGTGAAAGACCCTGTCTCCAAAAATAATGTTTGAGAAATCCACTCAAAGTAGACCAAAGACCTTAATTTAAAACCTGAAGTTGCTCCAGGAAAACACGGGGAATGCGCTTTAAGATGTTAGTGTATACAAGAACTGTCTGAACATAATTCCAACAGCACAGAAACCAGCTCGGAGAAAACTGCAGGGGCTACATGAAATTCAAGTTTCTTTGCAACAAAAAACACAGAATGCGAGAAAAATCTTTACCATCTATACTCAGACAGAAGGCTAATATCTAAGATTTACAAAGAACAGAAAAAAATTAAATACCAAAAGAAGCAAAATTTCCAATCAACTAATAAGCTAACGAAATGAACAGGTAGTTCACCAAGGCACAAACACATGGACTGCAAGTATTTAAAAAATAAAAAAACGTTCAGGAGGGCGGTGATGGTGCACACCTTTAATCCAGTACTCGGGAGGCAGAGCCAGGTTGATCTCTCTGAGTTTGAGCCCAGCCTGTTCTACAGAGTGAGTTCCAGGACAGCCCAGGGCTACACAGAGAAACCCTGTCTCAAAAAAAAAAAAAAAAAAAAAAAAAAAAAATACAAAGACAAAGAAAAAAGGCGAAGGAAAAAAAAAAAGAAAGAAACTGTGTGACTATCTCTAGCCATCAGGAAAATGTAAATTGAAACTACCTCAGTCAAAATGGCTATCAGGAAATCTGACAAATGCTGGACAGGGTGTGAGGGAAGAGAAATCCTATTCACTGCTGCTGAGAGTGCAAATGAGTTTAGCCGTTATGGAAATCATGGAGAGGTTTCAAAAAATTAAAACTAGATCTACCACATGACCCAGCTATACCATTCCTGTACCCAAAGGGCTCCATTTACTAGCAGAAAGACAACTGCACATCCATGTTTCCTGCTGCTATATTCATAGGAGCAAGGACATGCAGCCAGTCTAGACCTACCAAGAAACAAAACAAAAATGTGATACATACACACACACACCAGAGTATCACTTAGTTGTGAAGAAAAATGAAATGAAATTTGCAAGAAAAATGTTGTGAAAAAAAATGAAATGAAATTTGCAAGAAAAATGAGCCTATCTAAAAAGTATATTAAGTGACTCAAACTCAGACAAAAACTCCTATATTTCCTCATATAGAGATCCCACCCTATAATGTATAACAAAAGCAAACAGGTATAAAGTCTTAAAATCTAGGAAGGAAATCAGGAGAGTAGTAACTTGATAAGGACAGACAGATGGGACAAAAGGATAAACAGGACACAGAAAAGGAAAGGAGTCTGAGCGGTAGGCCACATGAGGAGATGGGGGACCAAGGACGGGGAAGATGGAGGGCATATTTATTCAAGTATGTCGATAATGGCGTTCACTTTTTAAAAAGCTGAACGGAGCAGCCTTGTGGTTTTGTAGACAGACACAGTAACTAGTAACTGACATGGTACGGTCATTGAGAAAATCCTGCAGCGGCCTGTGACAATGGATAGATTCTGGGGTACTGGTGTACCTTCACACCTCACCCTCCTTCAGTTGCTCAGCGCGGCATAACTTGACAGGGAAGCATGAAATCAGAACACAAGGGAGCTTGAGGTTTTAGATAGGGTCTTAATGTGCAACCCAGGCCAAGGCCAGCCTTAAATTCTCAATTCTCCTGCCTCAGCCTGAGTGCTAGGACTGTAAGAATGTGCCACCAAATGCTTTTAATGGTTTTGTAAAATATCGAGTTTATTCATTTTTTGACAATTTCATACATGTAAACAATCCATCTTGATCATCTGTACCCAACACCCTTTCCATCTCCCCCAACATGACCCTCTTCCCTCAGAAGTTTTGAGGAAACGTAAGATTCTTGTGGGACAGCTTAAGCAACTATGTGCCTACTGTCCTGAGGCCTACCCCACCTGAAGAGACAGTTTCAATGGGTTTCATATCCCTGTCATGGAGAGGGATATAAGCCAATATCCACGACACTGGAGCAACCGCTTGACAAAGAGGGAAACCCTGGAGCAGGTGGAGCAGGTGGGATGCGGCAGAGTCTGTCCGCTTCACAGCCGGTGAAACCAGCGTATCTGAAAAAGGTTGGAAAGCTTTGCTCCAAGTCTCTAATAAGGTGCCACAAAATCACACTACAGAAACGGCACAAATACTTAAATGGTAGTTCATGTTTCAATAAAGACACATGTACATAAATGGTGCTTCCAGCAACCATAAAGTTGTTAAATAAAAACGCCAATGTGAGGGTGGTCTACCTTCCCAGGAGTTGTTGGCCAGACAGACAGACCCCAGAGGTCCCCACACTATACCGACTATTGTCACTATCCCCCACTGCTAAAGACGCCACATGCTCGGACTTCAGGAGACTGGAACACCAACCTGGGCTTAAACCAGGATACACTACCCCATCCTCAGTCGTTAGCCGCCAGTGCCAGGGGCACTATTCAGGCCACAAGGAGGAGCCTATTCCTACAGCCTGGCTTTGCTAGGGACCCCAAGTGCTCCATTATCTGCTTGTTACACGGGTAACAGCAAATTCAGTGTTGGTGCAATCAGCACAGGTAAAGTCAACATTCTCCCAGTTGTCTGTCCAGCCCACTCCATGTTAGAACTCTCCATCGGGTCAGAAACCCCGGGGATCAAATAAATCACACATTCAAACAATGGCAAGACCACCACTGCTTTGCTAAACACAGATGTACCCCATCAACTACTGTGGTGGTTTAAACGAGAATGGTCCTTACACATTTGAATGTTGGGTCCTAGTTGGTGGAACTGTTTAGGAAGGATTGGGAGGTGTCATCTTGTTGGGAAAAGGGGTGTCACTAGGGGTGGGCTTTGAGGTTTCAAAAGCCCATCCAGGCCCAGTCTCACACTCTGCCTCCTGTTTGTAGAGCAGACGTAAACTGCTGCTACAGAGCTCTGCCTGTTTATCTGTATGCCTGCCCAGAGGCATATCCCCGCCATGATGATCAGACTCACCCTCTGACACTATAAGGAAGCACACAACTAAATTCTCTATTTTACAAGTTGTTGTGGTCATGGTGTCTCTTCACAAAAATAAGAAAGTAAACTAAAACAATTATCCTCTCAACTATTTATGTGTATTGGAGTCATATTGCAGCTGCCTCTTCTTGCATTGGGCGGCAACCACTGTAGCCCATGATGATGATACTCTGACTACTGCACACATGGTGAACTCTCTCTCTAGTCAGGTAGGTATGCCGTAAAACATTTTGCTCCCTCCATCAGTCAAAGTGAAGAAATTTCACAGATCTCCCCACTATCAACAGAGGCCCTCCCATATGAATAAAAGCCCAATATGACAATCCTGTTCTAAACATGAGCTTCTGGTAGAATGGGAACCCATAACCTGGCCTAACGTGCTACCTTCTGGGCATCATGAAATTGGACCTAATCCCGACATGGGCATTTATGATTATGACCCACTGTGCCTAGAAAGACAGAATGAGAGACACACTACTATTAGTAGGTACATGGATAGAGCTGTGCAAGAGTACTACAGGTAAAGCAAACCACATTGACAGGGCTTTCTACTCCTGTACGAGGGGATACATCTACAGCCACTCCTCCAAGTCCTCTCTGAGCTGTCAGCCAACTCCTATCTGTAACCTAGCTGTTATCCCAAAGCAGCCACTAACCACCCATCCAGTGTTCGTTATGCAAACCTAAGAACACCCGAGAACCTTCCCCAACCATCTCATCTTCATTCACGATGTAGGCTGTCCCTCAGGATGTTCCCATTTGCCACCTTTCCTCTTTGAGCTATGACCTAACTGAGTATGCTCAGGAGGGAATGCATCAGTCTCCAACATGCCTTCCCTTTATTATTACATGAAGGCTTCCCAAATCAAGTGCCCACTGTTTCTTTGTTGGGGAGCATGTCCAGTGTGAGAACAATATATAACCTTTGTTCTCCTGTACATGGTAATAAAAATGCTTTACTCTTTTATGCCTCAGCTGTGGTCTTGCAGCTTGGCACTCACCAAGATGTGAAGCCACTGTCTTTGTCACAGGAATACCAACTTTCTGTATTTAGTCATTAGGCAGGAGCCCTATTATCAGAAATCTAAGCAAAGCCCTGCCTAAGTTTATTTTCAAGTTCCAAACCACACCTATACAGATGCTTCTTAAACCAAGAAACCTGGATATTGGAAAAACAGGCTACAGACTGGCTCTGGGTATATGCACAGCTGTGCTAGGGATCTGTGTGTGGACACTGGATACCAGAAAACCCAGTTAAGATGTGATACTTGCACAGATGTGCAAGATGTTTTTGACCACTGGCTTAGGTCACTACCATGGGGGTATGTGCCCTTCTGACTGTATCACTTAAGGAGTATGCATCCATGGCTGTAGTCTTTCCTCTTGTTTTGGCACAGCAGCCCAATGGCTCAGTTCTCAGGGGGGAAGATGAACATAATACCTCTTTCTAAGGCTCAGGACTATGGAAGAAGGTGCAGACAGCGCTGGAAGGTGGGAAACTGGGTCCAGGCCTCATAACCTGTCTTTAGAGACCCTGGCTCAGAGGAGGCAAGGATGTAAGCATCAATACATGGAATGTCAAACCACCAGAAGTGAGAGGGCTGTTACCATGTCCTCCAGGTAATGGGCATGCTCCTATACTCAAGTAGCCTCCTGGAGGGATGGTTCATACTCCCACCTCTGGCACTTGCTAGCTCTGACAAAACACAATCAGGACTGGTGAGTCAGAACAGCTACCCACGTCACCCACCACTCTGTAAGCTTACTAACTGGAGAACTGGAGTCATTCTTTCGGCTGTCGGTACCATCACAATTTGAAGACAATGTTTACATGAATTCATATACATATAGCAGCACACAGTGATACAGCACACAGAGATTTGTAAACACTAAACCTCTTTACAGCAAGAGCTCAGTATGCCTTTACAGGATCTGAATGCTGTCCATTTACAAATCTTTAAAAGGCAATTTTGGTTTCCTTTAATAAAATCTAGCCACCATCGCCGGGCAGTGGTGGCGCACGCCTTTAATCCCAGCACTCGGGAGGCAGAGCCAGGTGGATCTCTGTGAGTTTGAGGCCAGCCTGGGCTACCAAGTGAGTTCCAGGACAGGCACCAAAGCTACACAGAGAAACCCTGTCTCAAAAAACAAAAACAAAAACAAAACAAACAAAATCTAGCCACCATCATACCTTAAATGGCAGGGGCCATTATTCTGGGCTGGTCTCTAGTACCCAGTTCCTATATAACAAACTGCAATCTGCCTTGGTATAGAAACAAACCAAAACCAAAACCCTCAATTTGGAAGCGGGAATGTTCTAACTAGTAGCCGGATTTTAGTGTAGATGGGCTTCACTGAGTCACAGGCCACACTGTTCAGACCATGTCAACTTAGGCAAATGCCTCATGTAACCAACCAATCAAAAGTTATTTCTTCCCTATTTCCCTTCTCAGTACCCAAGGGTGCTGCCCTCTCTGTAGTCAAGATCGAAACACTTCCTATTTAGAACACACCCAGACTTGCGAATTTTTCTTTTTGACACTGAAAGAGCATCACAGGGACCCTGGACCCATCACCCCAGAACCACCTTCCCCCAGTCGCAGGTAGGGAGGACCTGCCTCTTTTCACTGGCCTATCTCACTGCTTCTTTTTTTTACTTGCCGGACTGTCTAAAACTTCAATCTTGCCTCTGCCACCTTCTGCATTCGGAAGCTTTATGGTGTCTATGGTGACTTCGGAGGGGATGCAGTCTTCATCTTCAGACTCTGAGCTGTCCTCAGAGCCGTCCTGTGAGCTCTCTTCTGAGCTGTCCTCTTCTTTTGAATCTGACCGGTTCATCTCAAATAAGGCCACATCCTGTAAGAAGTGTCAGGTTGAGAAATCTACTTCAGGGCAGTTCTGTAACATGTTCTAGTAAAGCAACAGCTAGTGCCGGGCGGTGGTGGCGCATGCCTTAATCCCAGCACTCAGGAGGCAGAGGCAGGCCGATCTCTGTGAGTTCGAGGCCAGCCTGGTCTACAGAGCGAGATCCAGGCCAGGCACCAAAACTGCACAGAGAAACCCTGTCTCAAGAAACCAGAAAAGATAAAGCAGTACAGCTGGCCCCAGGGAAGGCTCGGCAGGTCGAGGTGCTTGTCCAGAGGACCCCAGTTCAGTTCCCAGCACCCATGACCAACCAAGTGGCTCCTAACACCTCAACTCCAGCTTCAGGAAATCTAACGTTCTTCTGGTTCTGCTGGCCCCCACGTGCACCCACCCACCTAGGTGCCGGACACACTGACGTGCACACAAAAAATAGTAATTCTTAAATAAAAGCAGCAGAGGAAGCTATCAATATCCATTATAAATTCTGGAGCGCAGATTGGGCTGTGTGCTTAATTATAAATGGCACGTCCATGTTCTCAGGTGCCAGAATACATCGTAAGAGAAGTTTGAAAGATTGATTTTACTTATGCCTTTAAAAATGCTTTTCCTAGGCAGGAGAGATGACTCAGCAGTTAAGTTTACTGGCTGCTCTTTCAGAGGGCCTGGGTTCAATTCCTAGCAACCACACAGTGGCTCAAATCTGCCTGTAACTCCAAAGGATATGACACCCTCACACAGACATACATGCAGGTGAAACACCAACGCACATGAAATTAAAAAACAAAAGGGGACTCCTCTTGCCTAGTACACATCCAACAGCATTCGCTCAAAAAATGGACTACAGCAGTGGTTCTCAACCTTCCTAATGCTGTGACCCTTTAACACAGTTCTCCATGCTGTAGTGACCCCCAGCCAGGAAACTATTCTCACTGCTACTTCATAAATGTAATTTTGGTGTTACAATCATAATGTAATATCTGTGTTTTCCAATAGGCAGGTCGAGACCCACAGGTTGAGAAGCACTGGCCTGGAGTCAGGCACGACACTGGACACTTCAGACTTAAGTGACACATCTACCATCCCAACCTGTAACCCCAGCAGTGGGGATAGGCAGGAATGACAATGAGGCCAACCTGGGCCACAGGTAAGGGCTGCCCCCCAACCCACTCCCTCAAAAACACTCCACAACTCTTGCCTTAATGGGATTTACATTTCTGAGCAAGGGTCAGCAAATTACAACCAGCAGGCTAAATCCTGCCTGCTACCTAATTTTGTTCAGCTCTTCAACTAAGAATGGTTTCTATACTTTCAAAGTGACAAAAAGAGGGAAAAAGTATTGAATAAAAAATGAAATTGTAGCATGCCACAAGCTTCTGCCACCACAGACGGAGCCTCAGGCACAACTTCCTACCATGAAAAAAATGGTCCCCTTGAACTCTGAGCCAAATATATAGCCCTTCCCTTACAAAAGGGTTAGTGGCCGTCACTGTACCAAGCCCTGCTTCTTTGTTAACGTCAATAGCTGTGCTCAGCACTGAACAGCAAGTAAAACAGGGTAACGTGACTGTGCAACTCCCAAGTACATTCCACCATCTTGCCTGTGTGAAGGTGTTCACAAACTTTAAAATAACCTTTTATTTTAGAACAAAATTTCAAAGTATCACTCTTTCCCGTTTTGGTGACAAGCACACTAACTCCATCCCATGAAACAGAAATAGGGCACAGTTACCATCTGTATGATGTTTCCGGATGTCCCATCAATATTCTCAATATTGAAGCAATCAGCTGGAGCAGCCGCCATTTCCTTTCGTAGCTTTTCATTTGCCTGGGCCATCTGTGGGAGGAAGGCCTGAACCTGGTCTAACACTGTGGAGAGCAAACACAGCATGCAGACGTTAGTAAATCCCAGACTCCACAACTCCCGGTCGAACACTTCAGAGCAGAGCAACAATAAATCCACCCACTTTTTTTTTTTTAATAATTTATTTTTATTTTATTTGCACTGGTGTTTTGCCTCCAGACATGTCTATGTGAGGGTGTCAGATCTTGGAGTTATAGACAGCTGTGAGCTGCCATGTGGGTGCTGGGAATTGAACCCCGGTCCTCTGGAAGAGCAGTCAGTGCTCTTAACCACTGAGCCATCTCTCCAGCCCAATCCATCAACTCTTAACATCCGTTTGCTTCTCAACTGCCTGGGGGGGGGGGGGGGGGGGGTAAGGGGAGATCGCTGGGGATTGAACCAGGGCCTTACTTTTGCTAGGCCAGGGGCTCTGCCAATCAGTTATATTCTCAATCTCGAAATTCCCAAAGCAACAAGATCACACATTTCAGCAATTATTACTCAAATGTTTTGTGTTTCTCTTCCATCCTGAAAGTATAAAATTCTACAAGGCTGGTATTCAACCTGAGCTTTCACTCAATTTGCAATTCTGAATTCTATTTAATGCATCCAATTTCACCACCATCCTAGCTAGTTTAGTCAACTCCACACCAGCTAGTCATCTGAGAGGAAGGACCCTCAACTGAGAAAAGGCCTCTGCAAGACCTGGCTGCAGGACATTTTCTCAGTGAGTGATCAGTGGGGGAGGGCCCAGCCCATTGTGGATGGTGCCATCCCGGGTTCTGTAAGAAAGCAGGATGAGCAAACCAGTAAACGACACCCCTCTGCGGCCTCTGCATCAGCTCCTGCCTCCAGGTTCCTGCCCTGACTTCCCTCAGCAATGAACAGTAATACGGAAGTGTAAGCCAAATAAACCTTTCCTCCCCAAGTTGCTTTGGTCACTGTAGGACAGAAACTGGTACCACAATAGTGGGGTATTGCTGTGACAGACCTGACCATGCATTTTTAGGATTGTGGAAAAACTTTGGAACTCTGGGCTGTTAAAACCATTAAGTATTCAAAGTTTGGCGACCTGTTCTGTGGGAGTCTGGAAGATAAGAATGCTGAGAGAGCAATGCAGATGATGGAGGACTGGCTTGAAAAGTTTCAGAGGTCAATTTAAAAGTCCTTTAATGACTCTGTCTCTGCCCCCCAACACCATAGGGGTTATAGGTTCATGTGGCCACACAGCGTTGTAAGTGGGTTTTAAGGATCTGAATTCTGTTCCTCGTGTTTCTTAACAAGCACTCTTAGCCTGAGCACTCTCCTAGAGCAAATAACTGCCAGGTGTGGTGGCACACACCAGTGTAGGCAGAAACAGGAGTATCTGTGTTAGAGGCTAGCATGATCTATATAGAATGTTCTAGACCAGCCAGGGATAAACACGGGAAGACTGTCCAGGAGCAGAGAAAAAAAGAGTAACTAAAGCTAGACGTGGCAGCAGTAACTGTAATCCTAGAATTGGGAGGTGGGAAAATCTGGAGTCAGGATCACTCTCAGATACACAGTGAAGTTTGAGACCCTGCCTCTAAAACGAACAGATAAATACATAAATAGCTAGGCCTTTTAGTGAAAGCACATACATCACAGCTACTTGGTACAAGGCAAGAAAATCTCAACTTCATAGCCTGCCTGGGCTACAGAGGGAGTTTGGGGCCAGCCTAAGCAACTTAAAAGAGACCCTGTCTCAAAACAGAAAAATTCTCCTGGACAGCGGCAGCACACGCCTTTAATCCCAACACTTGGGAGGCAGAGGCAGGCAGATCTCTGTGAGTTTGAGACCAGCCTGGTCTACAGGAAGTTCCAGATCAGCCAAAGCTACACAGAGAAATTTAGTCCTGAAAAACAAAAGAAATACAGAAAGGGCTGGGAATACAGCTCAGCACAAGAGTGCGTGCACAGCCTGACGAAAGTTCTAAGTTCAAGTTGTAACACCACCACCAAAAAACAAGGCACATTACTGCATCGAGCACTGGGAAGGCGGAGACAGAAAGATCTTGACTGGACTTCTGAAAATAAAGGGGAAGGGCCCATTACACAGACACTGATGACTTTATGAAAGCTATTTCGACAGTCTCAACGAGGAGCACGTTTATCAGCATGCAATTCAGCAATATTATCGTGTGATTAATGAAGGGGGCTGGCTCTGTTAGTTTGTATTGTTAACAAGATTTACCATGTAAAGGTGTGAGGGGTACAACTGATGCTTGCAATCCCACAACTCAAGAGGCTGAGGCAGCAGGGTCACAATGAGTTCAAGGCCAGCCTGAGCTACATAGGGAGTTCTAGTTTAGCCTTTAGAAGACATGAACTAACATGTGTTCACCCTAGACAGGGCTCTAACAACAGACTAAAGCAAAGACTCCCCCAAAGAGCAACGTAGTGAGCCAGTGAGTTTACTGGGCTTACTCAGAGCAACAAGAGTGACAACTCATAAAAGCTGCCTCCCTGCAGCTCCCTGCAGGAGTCACATGCAGCTAGGCTTCACTATTACTGTGGATGTAATCCTTAGGGAAGGGGTCTTGGGATTCCTGCAAATTTACTTCCAGAAGCTTGTTTACTGTCTATATCCTTTTTTTTTTTCTTTTGTTTTTTTCAAGACAGGGTTTCTTTGAGTAGCCCTGGTTGGCCTGGAACTCGATCTGTAGTCCAGGCTGCCCTCAAACTCAGGAGATCTGCCTGCCTCTATCCCCCAAGTGCTGAGGTTAATGGCGTGCACCACCACTGCCCAGCTTCCTTTGTTATCTTAAAAGTCTCTTTGGCCGGGCGGTGGTGGCGCACGCCTTTAATCCCAGCACTCGGGAGGCAGAGCCAGGCGGATCTCTGTGAGTTCGAGGCCAGCCTGGTCTCCAAAGCGAGTTCCAGGAAAGGCACAAAGCTACACAGAGAAACCCTGCCTCAAAAAACCAAAAAAAAAAAAAAAAGTCTCTTTACACTATTTAAGAAAATGTTTTAATTTAGGAGTGAATGCTTCAATTCTGAGGCCACTTCTATGCTACATAGACTGTCACAACAGTTAACCAATAGTGGTGTTCTCCATAACCAAACTTAATATTCTAAAACGTGAACAATAAATGCTTTTTTCAAACAAGTGAAGTCTTGATAACTGCCCAAGCTGATCTCCAACATGTTGCAATTCTCCAGCCTCAGCCTTCCAACTGCAGATGTGGGACATCTCACTCAGCCAGCAACATTATTTTCGGTTTAAAGAAAAAAAAAAAAATGTATTCTGAAAAAAGTGCAGGCAGGGGATCAAGACGAAAAATCCTATTTCTTCAGACAATGACTTACACAATATTAGACTTGCTGTATTTGACTCTACAGTTTGATATAAGCCATGAAGACAGACTATTCCATCAAATAAAGGACTAATTAGCCGAAATTGGAGGAGCGCCCCCTAGAGTGGAAAGGTAGTACTTACAAGGGCTCCTCTGCATCCTAACTGTTTGAAGAGCAGAAGTCTTCTTGGAATGAGGCTTAGAGCTGATGAGCAATTGGTCCCAGATACCTGAAAACACACACAATTTACATCATAAATACACTGCAACTCAGTGCTGGGATGACCCTCAGCCCTGCAGAACAGTGAGAGGGGGACATCAGCAACAGCTCCTGTGACTGTCTTCAGTCTGGACCATTCGATACCTTGAGGGAGAAGGGGCAAACACTCTTCTACAACATTTTGATTCTTCATGTACAACCATCTCCCCCTCCTCTGTTCAGTCCATCTCACTCATCTCCATCACTCATCTGTAACAAATGTACATCTGATTCCACCTTCTAGATTAATAATAATAGTAAGCCGAGTGGTGGTGGCTCATGCCTTTAATCCCAGCACTCGGGGAGGCAGAGGCAGGCGGATCTCTGCGAGTTCGAGGCCAGCCTGGTCTACAAAGCGAGTTCCAGGAAAGGCGCAAAGCTACACAGAGAAACCCTGTCTCAGTGGGGGGGGGGGGGGGGGAATAATAATAGTAATACTAACAAGCTAGCACTGTGGAGCAAATCTTTAATTCTGGCACTCAGAAAAATAATAATAGTAATACTAATAAGCTGGCACTGTGGAGCAGATCTTTAATTCTGGCACTCAGAAAACAGGCAGGTGGGTCTCTGAGCTCCAGGCCAGCCAGGGCCACATAGTAAAATGTCTCACAGCAGCTGCTCTTGCAGAACACCAGGGTTTGATTCCCAGCACCCACATGGTGCTCATATTCATCTGTAACTCCAGTTCCAAAGGATTAGACACCGTGGGACTTCTTCAGGCACCAGGCATTAAATAAATAAAGTTTAAATAATGAAGTTAACAGAACGTGGACCTGCAATGATAGTCTTCACAGAGTTTAAAGTCAGAAATGGCAGGAGGTGATGGCACGTGCCTTTAATAGGCAGAGGCAGGCGATTTCTGAGCTCAACGACAGCCTGGTTTACAGAATAAGTTCCGGGACAGCCAGAACTACACTGGAGAAATCCTGTCTCCAAAAAGAAACAGAAATCAGAAATTGGGCCAACAAAGACAGCTCAATGGACTCAGGGGCTTGCCTCCCAAACCTGAAGACCTTAGTTCCACCCACTACCCACATAAAAGGAGAGAAGAGCCTCCCCTCTACATACCTGTGATCATAAAATAGAACCAAAAAGTTACAAGCTATGCAGAACTGGGCAAACTGAACCACACTGAGCACGTTTCTTCTTTTACAGAACATACTTGTCTGCGAGAAAGCGTCAATCTAAACAAAAACACCCCTGGAGAATTTTGTGCTTGCTCGCACCTGTCCCGCTTACCCATTCCAAACAAACCAACTGTCCAGCTTACCCAGAGAGCTTTGGGACAGACACTGACCACTCAAGCCTTTGCCCACTCTGCTTTTCACACACAGAAAATCTCTTTACTTTCTAAATCAAAAAGCCTGTCACTCCCAATGCAGAGATGACCCAAGAGCCTCCGAAGTCTCCTGAAAGCCTAGCGGTTTGATTAGTGTCAAGTTCGGAGGAAAGCCAGAGCTTGGAGTCAATATCCAGCTTTGCTGCTTTCCTGCCAGTGTCCACAGTTATCTGGGTAACACCTTGCCGGTTTCATCATAGAACGGGGTCATCAGGATACCTCCGCAAGCGGTGAGGCTTGAGTTTGTAAATTCCTGACACTGCCACTACACAAGCTTTAGCAATCGTTATTGTAACTCCTTCAGACACACTGGATTCTTAAATCATGTCCACGATACTTAATAAGCAGGCCCAAGAACTTTTATGCATTCTATTCATTGAAATTCTATGGGCAGTCTCACCTGTTTGAATCAAAATGTGGGAACAGAGGCCTAGAGAAAGCAACTTTCATAAAAGCCCCACTGAGTAAGGATTTCAACTTACAAATTTTCTTTTTGTTTTCGAGACAAGGTGTCACGCATTATAACTCTGGCTGTCCTGGCCTCAAGAGATCCGCCTGCCTCTTTCTCCCACGCTTTTCTCTTCTGTATCACACTATCTGAAATGCTGAGTGGATTTCCCGCACACAAGTCTCCCTCCACCAAGGTGACACTAAGGTAGTGAGTGCCTAAGGCAAAAATTATTAAAAATGGTATTCATCTGTTACCTACCATCCCGGGTGGGCCAGTCCCGGTCCTCAAGCATAGTCGACCCCCGCGTCCAAGCTTCGCAGCATTCCCCACCACCACCAATGTGCTCGACCCTGCAGCATCCCCGGTCCCCCGCAGCTTCCCGGGCTCCTCAGCATGCCGCCCCGCCCCGCCCCCCCTACCGAAGCGACCCGAGCTCTGCAGCGTCCCCGGTACCCCAGCCGGGTTCCAGCCCCCCCCCTCCCGCAGCGTCCCAGGCTCTGCTAGCTCCCGGTCCCCCCGCAGCGTCCTGGGCCCTGCTAGCCCCCGGTTCCCCGGCAGCGTCGCCGGTGCCCCCGCAGCATCCCGGGCTCTGCTAGCCCCCGGCTCCCCCGCAGCGTCCTGGGCTCTGCCAGTCCCCGGTCCCCCCCGCAGACGCTGGGCTCTGCCAGTCCCCAGTCCCCCCGCAGCGTCCTGGGCTCGGCCGGTCCCCGGTCCCCCCGCAGCGTCCTGGGCTCTGCCAGTCCCCGGTCCCCCGCAGCGTCCTGGGCTCTGTCAGTCCTCGGTCCCCCCGCAGCGTCCTGGGCTCTGTCAGTCCTCGGTCCCCCCGCAGCGTCCCGGCCCCGCCAGCCCAGCCCTGTCTCCGCCGCCGCTCACCTCCCGAACCCTCGCTCCCCGCGGTCAGCAGCTCCCTGGACACCGTGACCTCCGAGCAGTCTCCAGAAGACGACGAAGCTGTGGGGCCGGACACGCGTTCGCCGTGGAGCTCCATGCTTGCAAGACAGCACGAGAGACGTGAACCCGGATGGACGGAGGCGCGGGGGCGGGGGGCGGGGGGCGGGGGGCGGGGGGCGGGGCCAAGGCGGCAATTGGCGGAAACTCGGAGGTGGGCGGCGACAATGGGGGGGGGGGACAGGGCGGAAGCTCGTGCAGGAGGCGGGGCTGGAGCCTCGGGCAGGCGGGGCCGGAAGCGGGGGTGGGGGAGCACACAGCGTGGGCGGAGCGCTGCGGAAGCAGAAGCACCGTGGGGGCTGTTCCTCCCCCGCCCGGGGATCTCCCTTGTTATTGTTATTGTTGGAAAAGCGTCAGCAGGGCTTGGTTTGGTAAAATAAATTCAAGCCGATGAACGCAGTGTGAGGCCTTTGTTATTTTATTTTTGTTCTTGTCTGGGGAGATTTCTGTGGTCTTGAGTTGTGGCAATCCTGCTTCAGTCCCTCAAATGGCCAGGATTATAGGTGGGAGCCACCATACCCAGCTGCTCTATCCTGTTCTTAAGAAAAAAAAATTATTTTATCATACTGGCCCAGGTGGGCGTCAAACTAACCACACTGCTTCAGTGTGTACTTAGATCTACCAGCACCCATCACCATGCTTGATTTAAATTATTTGTTAAATGAAGCTTCACTGAGTTACTCGGATTGGGCTGGTAGTCAAGGTTGGGCAGCCTCCTAAATAGTTTGCTTCACAGACCTGGACTACCAGA
This sequence comes from Peromyscus eremicus, assembly GCF_949786415.1. Taxonomy (NCBI): domain Eukaryota; kingdom Metazoa; phylum Chordata; class Mammalia; order Rodentia; family Cricetidae; genus Peromyscus; species Peromyscus eremicus. The sequence continues at coordinate 41,067,538 of NC_081434.1, read as the reverse complement.
CCCTGTTAAATTTACTATTGAATTGTAAACACAAAATTCAGCATTATGAGTACTGTTTACATTGCTATGCAACAAGCCTTCCAAACATTTTTCATCTAAAATCCTAAAAGATTGTCCCAGGTGGTAGTTAAATGGTAAAGTGTGTAATGGGGGGGCCTGAGTTTGGTCTCCAGCACCAAAACAAACAATTTTTTAAAAAGCTGAAACTAGACCCATTGAACATTGATTCCTCCTTTTTTCCTGACCCTGGTACCCAGGTTCTGCCTTCTCTTTCCATATAAACAGAATCAAAAACCACTTGTTTTTGTGACTTTTATTTTACTGAAAATAAAACCTTCAAGGTTTACTGGAAAGGATTCTTTCTATTTTGATGTTGAATAATATGTCATTGAATTATGTACCACATATTCTTTGTGGGGAAAGGGATTTGTTTGGGAGGACAGGATCTCACCATATATATATATATATATATATATATATATATATATATATATATATATATATCCCAGGCTATAATGTTGAACTCCAGGTTATCCTCAAACAATCCGAAAGTGTTGAGATTACAGACAGACAGGCTTTGTACCAGGGCTAGTTCAACAGCACATTTTTTTTATCTTAGATATTTGAGTTCCACCTCATGCCTGCTGTGAACAAGGAGCTGCAGTGAATATGTAAAAGTTACTTCAATTGTAGTAGCACACTCCTTTAATTCCAGCACTCAGAAGGCTGAGAGGCAGGTGAGTCTTTGTGGGTTCAAGGCCAGCCTGGTCCACATAGCAAGAGCTAAACCAACTGGAGCGGCAGGGTAAATCTGTGTCTCAAAAAACTGTGTGCTGGGGACGGGGGTTGGGCACATGGCATGGAATGGGTGTAGAAGCCAGGACAACTTGAGGGAATCAGTTCTTTCCTTCCACTTTGTTGATCCTACAAATCAAAAAAACTATAGACACCTTTACCTGCTGAGCTATCAACCAGCCCAAATAACACAATTAAAATATGATCAAAGGGCTTGAATATGTCGAGCAGTGGTGGCACACACCTTTAATCTCAGCACTCAGGAGGCAGAGCCAGGTGGATGGATCTCTGTGAGTTCGAGGCCAGCCTGGTCTACAGAGTGAGTTCCAGGACAGGCACCAAAACTACACAGAGAAACCCTGTCTCAAAGAAAAAAAAAAAAGGCTTGAATATATATTTCTTCTTTTCAAAAGTGGGAAAATTTTTATTGTTCATTTCTTGCATCCGAAATACTCTTCAATGACATTTTTAGCCTGAAATTATTTGTCATATTCCTTCCTCACAACAAAACTGCAACCAATCACTTGAACATTTGTCTTGGGCCACATCTGAGCTCACACACACCATACACAGACACACACAAGTACAGGAATGCCCCCAAACTGGCTGAGGGACTAGAGAATATGTTACGATCCCTGAAAGTAGTACGCACGGGATAGGGACCCAAGTGGGCTAGGATGGCCGCTGCCTGGCCTGTGCTGTGGTTAAAGAGACATACAAATGAGGCTGTGCTGACTGCCAAGAACTGTTCCAGGAAAGAGGTGGATGCTTTCCTCCACACCGGATGGAGCTGGGGGTGGAAAGGGGGAGGAGGAGCCATGACATCAGTCCCCTTACTTCTGCCCCTGATTTCTGGGATCACAGGCTTTTGCCACCATCAACTCCATTGTTTTAGTTCGTTTGTAAAGACAAGGTCTCAAGTAACCCAGACTGGCCTCAAACTCACCGTGTAGCCAAAGATGACCTGATACTCCTGTCTCTACTCACCACACCTGGTTTATGTAGTTCTAGGGTTCAAACCCAGGGCCTTGTGCCTGTGTACTACACAAGCACTCTGCCAACCAAGCTACATCCCCAACCACTGTATTGTTTATTTAAAAAGTCAAAACAATTTTGTTTACTTCCATACCTTTTCAATTTTTCTCCTGAGTAAAGTTCCTAGGATCTTGTCCTAGGACAATAATGCATTTAACACTGGCTTTTCAGCCTCTGCTCAAAAGTACTTATAAAATACGTTGAGAATTAGGACACTAGCCCTGCATTCTGGTAGAAATGTTTACTACAATGCAGACATACTGTAGAGGATGGAGCCTACCTCTAGGTGGAGACATGCCCTTGTCTCCTCTTTAAAGAGTTAATCCACTGGGGTAGGTGAGGACTTGGCTAGCAGACCACCACTAGGAAGACTGCTTCATCTTAAGGTAGTTTGCTTTTCCTGTCCAGAATTCCCACCCCCTAACATGTCTCCACTACCTGAGCTGCCTTGCGGTGCTCCCAAGCCAGCCTGCCTTTCTGAGGCCTATTTCTTCTTCTTCTTCTTTTTTTTTTTTTCAGATTCTGACCAGAGGATGTGCTTTGGGCGTCCTTATCTTTTGCAAAGCTCCCCTCCAGGGCATGTGGCTCCATGCCACTGTGTGACTGACCTCCTTGAGGCCTTATCTCAGGCAACATGGGGTTTGTTCCTTCTCTTCTCCATTCTCCTTCTCCTTTCAAGCTTGGGGGTTCACCTGGAGTTTTCCTTTTAAACCTAATAAATTGTCCCCCAGCTTCTGTTGGTGTCCATTCTTAAATGATTTTACCAACAAAACTAAGACCCCTGAGGAAGGTCCCCGATTTCTCAGATATTCTGTAACAGCTCTGCTGGGATTCCCAAGGTTTCAGGAACGTTCCTTTCCTGTCCTTTAATTCTTCAATTGGCAGAAAAGACTGTTCCTGTGACTCTGGACTGATCAAGACAACACAGCAGACGTGAGCTGGAGCGGGGCACATACAAGAATTGAGCTGTGGGAGAGGACCGGCTGAAGGAGAGGACCAGCTGACGCGCTTGTTTTCCCGGTTGGCAAACTGTGTACAGCTTGTACTGTTTCTTTTCCTCATCCTACAGCTGCAATCTCTTTTGATCTATTTCCTGTTGAGAATGTTTTGCAAGTTTACACATGATGATTACAAGCGGGTATAGGCCCTCCAGTTACAGGCCCTATCCAGGACAGAGAGGTCTCCATTATCATAAAATAAATACCTTCACATGGTCATAATATCTGCTACTCCCTTTGAAATGGCCCAAACAGAACACTACACAGTGGGTATGAACTTCAGATTTATTTAGCCAAGAACTTGGAAGGGATAAGGCCAGAGATGGCTTGTGGAGACCTGCTGTGGGCAGTTACATCTTTGTACCTCTTTGCTTGCAGGAATTCGGCAGAGTACAAAGCACCTGCTAAGTCCCTATTCTTCCATTCTTCTTCTGCTTGTTTTGCTATAATTACTTTTATAGATAAATTGTAAAAGCAATGCTTGTATTCCTACTCTGCAGATTCCAAATGGGTGCATTTTCCCTCTTTTTTCTTTTTGATGGGGGTGCACTAGGAATTCAACCCAGGAATTTTTTTTTTTTTTGAGACAGTGTCTCATTGTGTTGCCCTGGCTAACCTTGAACTCACTATGTAGTGTTGAGTATATTTTATCACACTGAGAACCCCAACACTGTATTATTTACTAGAAAAACCTGTTTCTAGTTTTGGTGTGGCTCAGCTCTAGTATACACCTTTAATCCAAGAGCTTTCTGCTTGAATATTGTAAACAGGATTAAATAAAGTCAACCCATGGGTCAAGAGGCAGAGCAAGCAACCAGTTTACAGGAAGAAAAAAAAACCATAGAGAATAAGAGAGAGTCGGGAGGACACATAGACCCACAGGAAGTAGAAGGGAAGGACATTCAGTTTGAAGCGTTTTGTTAGAGATGGTGTAGGAGAAAGGCCTTTTTTTCTGGGACATCAGCAGAGGAGGGTCATCTGGGTACCCACTCTGCCTCTGAGCTAGCAGATATTCACTCCAGCGTCTGGTTCCCAAGTCTTTTTGGTAAAATCGAACAATTGAGATTTAGTTAAACCACAGTGTAGACCAAGCTGGCCTTGAACTCACAGATATATACTAGCCTCTGCCTCCTGAATATTGGGCTTTAAAGGCCTGCTCCACCACACTTGGATTTTTTTTAAGATTTTATCTTTATGTGTATTAATGTTTTGCCTGCATGTAAGTGCACTCCATGTGTGCATGATGTCCTGGAGGCCAAAAGAGGGAGCCATATCTCCTGGAACTGGGGTTTACTTACAGTTGTGAGCTGTCATGTGGATACTGGGAATTGAACCTGGGTCCTCTGCAAGAGTAGCTAGTGCTCTTACCTAGTGAGTTATCTTTCCAGTCCCATCTCTTTCTCTTCTTTGTTTGTTTGTTTTGTTTTGTTTTGTTTTTGTTTGTTTGTTTGTTTGTTTTTCTGGAAACAGGGATTCCCTCTGTAGCTCTGGCTGTCCTAGAACTTACTCTGTAGACCAGGTTGGTCTTGAACACAGAGATTCCCCTGCCTCTGCCTCCCAAGTGTGTGCCACCACTGTCCAGCTTCTTTATTGCTTTTTAAAATAAAACTTTTAGTTTAAAGATAGAAATTCCAGGCTAGCCTTAATTCATTATCTAGCCTAGGCAAGCCTTGTAATCCTCATGAATCAGTCTCCTGAGTTGCTGGGACATGGGCCTGTGTCACCAGGTCTGGCTTTTTTTTTCCCCCTTTTCCTGAGATAGGGTTTCTCTATATAGCCTTGGCTGTCCTGCTGTCCTGGAACTCAGTCTGTAGACCAGGCTGGCCTCAAACTCACAGAGATCTGCCTGCCTCTGCCTCCTGAGTGCTGGGATTGAAGGTGTGCGCCACCACCACCCAGCTCTGGCTTCTTTATTAGGATTTTTTGTAAGGTTTTATTTTTAATTACATGTATATGTGGGTGTACTATGTGGATGTGTGCAGTGTCCCCAGAGGCAAGAAGAGAGTGTTGAGTCCCCTAGAGCTGGAGTTACAGGTGGTTGTGGGCGTTACACCATGTGGGTGCCAGGAAATGAACTCAGGTGCTCTGGAAAAGCAGTATGCCTTGTGTCCTTAACTGCTGAGCCCCCTCTTCAGTCCCCATATTTCACATATTTTTGAAGATAAGCCAGAGGAACTGGGCCTGGTGGCACAGGTTTGCAATGCCAGCTACCAAGAAGCAGGGTGATTACAGAAAGTCTGTGTCCTAGCAAAAACTCAACCAAGGCAGCTTAAAGCATGTAGTATGCAGTTAAATGCTTTTTTTAAAAACTAAATATCTTCATTTATATTATATGAATGTTTTGTCTGCAAGTATGTCTGTTTGCCATGTGTCCCTCAGAACAGGGCATCAGATTCTCTGGAACTGGAGTTAAGCAGCCGTGAGCCACTGTGTGAGTACTGGGAGTTGAACCTGTGTCCTCTGCGAGAGAAGCCAGTACTCTTAACCACTAAGCCGTCTCTCCAGCATCCTATGATTAAACTCGAAATTAAATAAATAACATCCAGCACAGTGGTGTAAGCCTGTAATCCAGAACACTTGAGGACTGAAGCTGAAGGATTTCAAGTTTGAGGCCAGCTGGAGCTACCTAGCTCTTTTTTTTTTTAATTAATGAATTATTCCACTAGGAGTAGAACCAGAATCCAAACCAAAATGTAAGTAAAAGCACCATCAACAGAAGAACTTCCAGATGAGTTCATTCATTCGTTTCAAGTGGATAATTATGGAAAATTCACTTAGGGTTGGCAACGTCAAGCAAATATGAGGTAATAACATACCTGACGGACTCTGAGAGGTGGAAAGCTTCATGAGTTGGTGGTTTGCATGCTGTTTAAGTATTATTCAATGGCTGCTGTGGAAACAAAGAGGCTCGATCTGTCTGGTGAGTGTAGATCAGGGCATCTTCCTAGTTAAAAAGAACAAGAAGCTTAAAGCCTGGAGGCAAGAACTCAGTGGTCAAGGTTGATAGAAACCTAATGAGTGCACAGGGCAGAGCACCTTCTAAAGACACTGGGGGCAGGGACATCTCAGACCATGATCCATGTGCTCATGGGAGAAAAGCCCAGTTAAGGGTCCATCACCAAGAGACTCAGCTGTCAAACAGAAACACCTCTGGTCATTCCGGATGTCCCGCCCCCACAGCAGTAGTTCTTTTTGCTTTTCCCTTGGTGTGTGTGCATGTATTTGTGTCTGTGTGTGAATGCAAGCATGGGTACGTCCCGACACGTGGTAGATGTCAAAAGACAACCTTGGTGTTGGGTCTCACCTTCCAGCTTATTTGAGAAAAGGTCACTTGTTCACCTCTGCGGATGGATGAAGGACTAGCTGCACTGGGAGCTTCTGGGAGTTCACCTTTCTCATCTCTCATCTCGCAGCTTTGTGTGGGTTCTGGGGGAGTTGAACTCATGTTCTCAGGCTTGATAGCAACTGCTTTACCCCCAGGCCATCTCTCTAGCCCCTTTCCTTCCTTTCTCAACCCCATTCCAAAAAATTTTCCCCTTGACTATTGATCCTTCCCATTTCAATCTATTATTATGTCCCCTTACATCATGTCCTGTATTGACTCCGTAAACACCTCCAAACTTCAGAAGATGCTTCTGCTCTGTAAACTATGGCCCCTCAAATGTCCCCTGGCTTCATAGATGCAGGTGTTGTATCCTGTGTTAAACTGTCTTCTCTGATATCAAGGCATTGGTAAACTCGGAGTGTTTATCATTGCTTTTTGGGGGTACTGGGAAAGAAGCCCCCAAAAGCAAGTGTTCTGTTAGTGCTCTACACCTCAATTCCAAACTCTGGAGGTTATTATCTGTTTCATGGATGTGGAGTCTGAGAGTAAAGCCTCAACTTATCGTTCATGAAGTATGACTCAAAACAGCACCTCTACTGCAGGACTACTACTGTTGGACATGGCTGTCCCATGGCTCTCATGAACCCCCATATCCATCTCCATGACAGAGATCCATTCTTCCAGTTGATCCTTTTGTCTCCTTTCCCACATTTCCATGAGCATCCTGCCTTTTACCTCTCCTTCCAAACAGACATGTCCAGAGCCCAGCACCTTCTTACTGTTTCCGGTTTGACGCCCAGGGCTGGGCTGGGCCACCATACCCCTCACCTGGATTTATGAGGAACTGTCTTAGGGGTGGTCTGTCCTTCTTCTCCCCACAATCCCACTGAAACCAAACTTACAGTGGACTGCTACTCAGATTCTTTCAGGGGCTCTTTCTCTTCATTCTAGACACAGGATTGTGCCCGTTTCTATTTCTACCCCCACCCCACCCCCATGCCATTTGTATGCCAGGCAATCATTGTACCCTCTGAGGTACATACCAGCCTATTGATGTCTCCTGAATACAACACATTCATTTCTGTCTCAGGACATCTGTGTTTGCTGGATTTCCCCCTACATATCATAACTGCTTTCCTATTTCTTTCTGCTCAAGGTATGAAATTTTCTCTGATTTTATTGTAATTGAGGAGGATGTTTACTCCAAATGAAACAAAGCCCCTCCTTCTATGGCCTCCCCATCCCCACTCTGAAACTCTTCTTTTGGGGGTAGGAAGGTGACAAGGTCTCGCTCTGTAGTCCTGGAACTCACTCTATAGACCAGGCTGGTCTTGAACTTACAGAGATCTACTTGCCTCTGCCTCCTGAGTGCTGGGATTAAAGATGTCTGCCACCACACCTGGCCCAAAACTTTTAACTCTGCTTTCTTAGTAATTCTCACCATATGGCTAGATATACTTAAATTTTTGTTTTGTTTTGTTTTGTTTTGTTTTCGAGACAGGGTTTCTCTGTGTAGCTTTGGCCTTTCCTGGATCTCACACTGTAGACCAGGCTGGCCTCGAACTCACAAAGATCCACCTACCTCTGCCTCCCGAGTGCTGGGATTAAAGGCGTGCGCCACCACTGCCCAGCAAAATTTTTATTATATATATTGTGTGTGGATGTGTGTGCATGTGTGTGCATGTGTGCATGTGTGTGGATGTATGTGCATGTGTGTGCATGTATGTGCATGTGTGTGGATGTGCCACAGAACATATGTGGAGTCAGAGGATGGCTTGCAGGATGTTTGTTCTCTCTTTCTACCAAGTGTGTCCTGGGGACTGAACTCATTTTGGGCTGGGTGACAAGTGCCTTTACTGGCCATCCCACAGGTAAATATTTTGTAATGTTTGAACACAAATCCTGTGAGATAGACACTCATTTATTTTTCCATGAATGAAACCAGAGCTGTAGTCCCACAGCAGAGGATGGGGATTCACATTTAATTAAGTATTTAATAAGTATTTGTAGATGGATGAATGATGACATGTGTTTGGCACATAGGAGTCTTGTAAAACCTACTTGTGTGAATACTGTTGGGTCCCAAACCCTGGACAAATGGCTGAGGTGCCCATTAGCATATCAAAGCAGATGCTAGCCACCAGCTTCTCCCAGCATCCCTTAGTCCTACCTATTACAGGGTATGGCTGGCATACCCGCCCTACCCTAAACTGCCCTTCCCCCAGCTGCCCTTCACTATATAATCCAGCCATTTTGGTTACCTGGCCCTTTTGTCTACCTTTTACCCTCTTGGCTCAGGCCACCCGTGAGGTCAGCAGCTCCTTTCCCCTGTCCTCACAAGGCCTAGCTCAGTCTAGCCATGTCCACTCTGGACTCCCCCAGATGTCCCTGCCTCTGACTATGCTGACCCACATATCTACAATAAACTTCTCCTCCAACATACCTAGGAGCAGCCATGTCCTTCCTTTTTTATTTCTTCTTCTCCTCCTCCTCCTCCTTCTTCCTCTTTTTCTCATTCATCTGGTGCTGAAACCTGGGGGAATGTCATAAATGAGTTCCCTTCTAGGGAGCTCAGCCATTCTGAACTAAGCTGCGGATCTGACTCTCCTAGGATATATATGGATCATTTGTTTCTGCTGGCTTCTGCCACCCATAAGATTGGATTCCAAATTCTAGAGCCAGATTCTTCAGCTACTGCTTCCTTCTGCTGTGGGATGTCTTTCTGCATACTGTAAATATGTGTTGCTCTCATTGGTTGATAAATAAAGCTGTTTGGCCAATGGCGAGGCAGAATAAGTTTAGGCGGTACATTCAAACTGAAGACAGAGATGAAGAAGGGTGGAGTTAGGGCAGACACTTCGAGCCACCTAAAAAGCAAGATGTGAAAGAACTGGTAAGCCATGGGCCATGTGGCGATACATAGATTAATAGAAATGGGTTAATTTAAATGTAAGAGCTAGCTAGTAATAAGCCTGAGCCACTGGCCAAACATTTATAAGTAATATAAGCCTCTGAGTGATTATTTAAAAGTGGCTGTGGGACTGGGTGGGACAGACAAAAGCCTCTGATTACATCCTTCCACCTTTTTTCTAACCATTTGCCTCTAGTCTACTCCTTGTAAGTGTCTCTCCAGACTCTGGCCTGCTATGCCCTCCACATGGGCACCTCTACACTCTGTACGTGTTTCTCCTCTGGCCTGCTGCACCCACGTGTACATCTCCCTTTTCTCCTGCTCTCTCCCCTCTCCTCTTCTGGATAAGTGTCACCCCTACCTGAATTTGTTTACTGTTACTACGAAAGCCACACCAGTGTGCCAGGAAGCTCCTCTTGCCCCCACTGGGCTCCAATAACAAGGACAAGGCCTTTCCTCTATGATTTGGAACATTCTTCAATCTGACGAGTTTCCCATTCTGCTTGGGGATGCCCCATGGAAATTCTTGTCTCACTTCATCTCTTCCCCAGGAGCTGCAGTCCAGCCTTCAGCAGCCTGGGACCCTTTTCCTTCCTTCCTCCCACTCTACCTGATCTTTCTCTCTTGTGAGCCTTCCTGGGTCTATACATTGTGAGTTTCCTTATCTCTTCCTTCTAGAAACTGCAGCCCTAAACTTCTGTTCTCAGCTTCCTCCTAAAGTTTCCTCCAACCCCTGGGATCTGCCTGCTCTGTCTGTTTCTTAATCCCTCCTGGCACCCACCCAAAACCCCCACTCCCTGCTCCCCCCCCCCCAGCTTCTGCTCTCAGCACCCTGTTGGAGCTTATAGAAATTCCCTCTGCTTTCTTCCTCCATGCACTCAGGCTTTATTACTACAGCTTGGCTTCTGTATAGATCAATGGCCAAAAACTGGCACACTTGATTTCTGAATTCTCACAAATCGTAACAACTGCCACTGCACAAACAAATGATCCCAAATTTTTATATCTAAACTTGCTCTGCTCTACGTTTCCAAGTCTCTTATCTCTAAGGTTCTACTTCCTACTCTGTTTGTTTGTTTGTTTGTTTGTTTGTTTGAGACAGGGTTTCTCTGGCTGACCTGTTACCCACTCTGTAGACTTAGCCTCACAGAGATCCGCTCTGCCTCCTGAGTGCTGGAATTAAAGGCATGTACAACCACAGCCCAACATCAAAAGATCTAAGACTATGCTGTAAACTCTGTCTTAGGATTTGTAAGTTCTTTGGGTATGGTTTAAATATCTATAAAATCTTTGACAAAATTTGGATTTAAACTTATAACAAAAAAGCTTATAATTAAAAATCTATACATGAGTATATATGTGATTCAACTCTTGTCTAGAATATCCTGTGTATGTAACTTAGATTCTACTCTTGTTTAGGAAAATGCATGTTTTTAAATAGCAACCATGTGGTTCTCCTGCATCTTGGCTGATGACCTCATCAATATGGAAGCAACCATGTGACTGTCAGCCATCTTTACTAAGGTTAAAGAGTGAGGGGATCCCTGCAGGTGTCAGACAGGGAAGTGAACTGCTCAAAGAGATAAGAATGAAAACCCTGTGCAGATTGACTTCACCAACTTGGATCAGATTTCAGGGAGCCTAACCCCAGATGGTTCATTGTAGGTATATTTAAACATAATATAATTTGGAAAAGGGTCTCCAGTTAACAAAATTCCCATAATTCCAATTCCAGGTGTACAATAAAGCTTAAGATGTGACTACACAGAAACTCTTTTTACAAAGTACATATGACCATGAGGGTGGGTTTCTTAGTTAAAAGACCTAGAATCTAGTGTGGTCTCTGAGGATAGCATAGAGGTCATCCGGCCATAACGAATGTGTGACATCTCCCCTAAGGATGGATAATGGTCTAGGGAGGGAAGAGTCATAGGGAATAATCATTCTGGGGGATTAGGGTGGGGGCTGTCCCTTCAGATAGTAAAAAGGTCACCGGGTCATTAACAACCTCCACTCTCAGCTTTCCGGATGGAATGGAGGTATTTGATTTTATCTCCTCCATTGAGGAGACACTCCTGCATGATTAACATTCTTGGTTCTCTTAGTGTTCTCTATGAGTACAAGGCCTTTCTGCCCTCTACAAAAAAAAGTGCATGCCATGTGACGTCACCATCTTAAGATGGCAACATGGTATAAAGTAACAATTACAAAACTTCCCAGTCTTACTGAGCCCTCTGCTTATCATTGTCTCTCCCTTCAGACTTAGGAAAGAACAGACCTCTAAAATATTTTGGACCAGTATGGATTTTTGTATGATGATAAAATTTTAAAGCTATAAAGATCTACTCAGAATAACAAAAATTGGCTTAGAGATTTACACCTAACTACTTATGTCTTTGCTAACTGTTCAACAACAGACTTCTACAATAGTTATATAAGTAACAGCATACGTTCGATAAATAAGATACATTTGGTAAATAAGATTTATACATTCCTAGGGTCTACTCAGGTTCACAGTAATGTTTGCCTAGCTTCTTTGTCTTTGTTCACTCTGTTAAGCTTTAGCTATTTGGATAAACTAAGTCATGTAGGAAACTATGATATTCTATAATAGTATACTGTAAAAGTCCCCAGTCTCTCTATGGGCTGTATTTATGGTTTAAATCTTCAACTCAAAATTTTAAGGCTCAAACTTACAGAGATAAGTCTGTAAATCTGTAATCTTATGAAAGCTACAAACTTACAAACTATTATGTAATTCATTTAGTAGCAAGCTTTATTTAGTTTCCTGTATGTGTTTTCAAGGTTAAGCCTAAACTCAGGTATACTTAATAGATAGTGGTCCTCAAACTCTTCAGAGTTCTGCAGAATATGGTTTAAAATGTTAAAGAAAAAGCTTCCTATTATAGAGACACTTTCAGGGTGATTGTCCTACTCAGCCTGGTCAACGGTCAGTCCCCCACATTCCTCCTCTACAGGAAAATCTCTCAGACCTGGGTCTGACCGTGGAAGGCCTGCTGCTGTGTGGTGGCTGAAGATTAAACGCTGTCCCATATCAGGGCTGAAGACCCAACACCACTGCCTAGCCATGGAGACAACAGGAGCCTAGAGCAACCTCCATAATGGGGAAGTTTCTGTCAATTTTTAATTGATACATTTTAATTATACCTCCTGCTATAATTTATTCTTCTCAGGTCTCTGATGATATTGACTGACTGTACTAGCAGCAGCAAGCAACCAGCCCCTCCCTCAAGGCTACACCTCCCTCAGGCCTCACTCTCCTAGAGTTATTACTAGGTCTCCAGCAGAGAAGGACAGTTTGCCTTGCTAACAGACTCCTGAAAAGAAATAAACCCACAAAACAGGTTTCAAAGTAACTTTTTACTATTCCTTTATTTAAAGGAACTTGCTTTGCAATGACCGCTCTCAGTAACCAACTGCCTGTGTCTCATGGTAAATGGTTGGATGGGAAAAAAAGCTTAAAGTTCATACGAGTTGTAAGAAAGTGATTTAGCCTGCAGTGGTAGTGCATGCCTTTAATCCCAGCACTCAGGAGGCAGTGGCAGGTGGATCTCTGAATTCCAGGTAAGAAATGTAAAAAAATAAAAACACGTTTCAGATTTCTTTCCCTCTCTATGCTATTGTTATATTAAGACTTAAACATTTTCGAGTTTTAACATTAATCAATGAAGCTCTGATGAGTTGTTGATCTAACTCTGATAAGCACTGGCTACTATTATCACAGTCACAAGCCCAAGATTTTAAATTTCCTTTGGTTGTCTTAGAAGTATATAGACTTAAAAGTGCTTCTCATTGTGCTAAAAACATCTCTGTCTAATCTATATATTCAGCCATCTGGAACGAGTGTTAATACTTTTTTTTTTTTTTTTTTGGTTTTTCGAGACAGGGTTTCTCTGTGTAGCTTTGCGCCTTTCCTGGGACTCACTTGGTAGCCCAGGCTGGCCTCGAACTCACAGAGATCCACCTGGCTCTGCCTCCCGAGTGCTGGGATTAAAGGCGTGCGCCACCACCGCCCGGCTGAGTGTTAATACTTTTAACCCAGAATCATTTTGGGGTCCCTGAGTTTCTCCTATAACTCAAAGGCATGATGAGTCTACTGCCTTCTCTACAATGTGGATTTTAGTACAGATTACAAACAGTGGTAATGTTAACATATCTAAAACTTTTATCTCTTTTTAAACTTCAAAAAGTTCGTGTGTTAATCCCACCAATGAAGAATAAGCCCACTACCACAGTTGAAAGCCAAATTTGAAGCAAGCTTTAATTAAATACTGGGCAGGTAGATAAGCTCTGGGCAAGTCCCAGGTACCCAGAAAATGGCCCAGAATCAAGTAGGGCAAGGGCTTAAGAAGGAAAATCCGTAATTCATTGCACTTTCCATTAGGTCCAATCAGGGGCAAGTGTACATCCTGATGTATTTCTTTCCTATGTACTTCTCACCACATGTGATCAAGCTCATCCGGTGCAGATGGGTCAAACAAACTTGTTTAGGGGAGTGAAAACATGTGACTTGTTATCTCCCATAAACAGTAGCTGCCAGCATTTCAGGAACTATCTGTCCTTGGGCAAGGGGCTTGCAAATCAGAGACATTTTCGTTCCATGGATCTCTAAGGCATGGTAATTAAAACTTAAAATGTAACTTTGGCTCTCAAATAAGCTTCAGGGAGTCAATGTGGATCCATCCCTCACAGTCAAATGGACTCTAGGTAAGTACTCTTGTCAATCAACAGACTCACTTACTGCCTATTCTTGAGGGTAGGATCTTTCCCTGGTCTTGGAACTCCCCTCTCCCAACTGCCAGACCATGGGTCCAAAAGTTTCAAATGTACATGCAAGATAAAATATTTCCCCTAAACTCCTTAACTTTACCGTCTCTCCGTGGTCTACCTGTCCCAGTAGATTTCAAATCAACTGCCCACTGCTCCAGCAACTTGTCAGCCCCAGGTGTTCCCTTGGAATCTACCTCTCAGGTGGCTCCAAAGCATCTAGCCCCAGGCAGTCCAGCTTCATAAACTGCTCAAACACTGCCTGCACTTACCTAGCCCCAGATAGTCCTGCAGAGCCTAGACAGTAAGCAAAACAACCTTTATTCCTCTCCCTCTCTCTCTTTCCAGCCTTAGCCAGAACCCCGCCCCTTACCCTAAACTTCTCCAGCCCAGGGACTGTAAGTATAATCAAGCCATTTTGGTTACCTGGCCCTTTTGGTCTGTACTATACTCTCTTGGCTAGTCTCTTGACCCAGGCCACCCCTCTTCTTGGTCAGAGGTTCCTCTCTTCTCTCCCTTCTCTGCACATGGACCAGCTCAGTTTGGTGATGTTCACTCTGGACTCTCCTACATGTCCCTGCCTCTGGCTATGCTCATCATATCTAGGAGCGGTCATGTCTTTCCTTTTTTATTTCTTCCTCTTTTTTTTCATTCAAATACCCAGGAATAGTAGTGATAATGGGGGCAGAAAGCTTGGGTCCTTTGCTGCAGGGGCTGTGTGACATTTGAGTGATAGCACTCCCTAATGCTTTTGCTTTGGGGGTATTGTATACAGTTTGTGGGATCACTCGCAAGTAGTTCACACTGGTTCTTTGTGTGTGTGCACATGTGTGCATGCAGAGGTCAGAGTACAGCCTCAGGTGACATATCTTGGGAACCTTCCACTTTTTGTATGAGTCAGAGTCTCACATTGGCTTGGGACTTTGCCAAGTAGGCTAAACCACCTGCCTATTGAGCTTTCAGTAATCTACCTATCTCTACCTCCCTCTCACTGGAATTAGAAGTGCATGCTACAGATGTCCAGCTTTCTTTTAAAAAAGGGGAAAAAAAACAACAAAGATTTCCTTAATGTGATTCTATGTGTCTGAACGTTTTGTGAGCATGTACGTATGTGTACCATTGTGTGCACAGTGCTTGAGGAGGCTGCAACAGGGCATTAGATCCCCTGGAACTGGAGTTACAGTTGTGAGCTGCCATGTGGACGCTGGGAATCAAATCAGGACCTCTCCAAGAGGACCAAGTGCTCTTAACTATTGGGCCACCCCTCCAACTCCATGCCCAGCTTTTTACTTGGGTTCTGGGTATCCTGGCTCAGGTCCTGACATTTGTGAGGGAATCATTGGGCCAAGTGAGCTGTCGGTTTCCCTTGCTGCACACTGTAGTTCTAGACTGAGTGGGTATCAGAGCTATTCACAGACATCTCAGGGGGAAGCTCAAGAATCTGTCTTTGAACAAGCATTTACTCCTCAGCTCCCTTCTCAATTATAATGGCATCTTAATAGGGTGAACAAAATGGCTTCTTCCCAGTATCTGATCCCATGAGTCTCAGCGCTCCCTCAATTCTGCTCAGGCCTTCTCTAAAGTTTAGAAGTCACGACTTCACAGGTAAGTGCCAGTACCTGCCCTCTTAAAAATTACTTTTACTCCATCTCAGGCTGCATCTCTGTTCTGGGAGTTGAGCTCAGCAGATCACTCTCTAGTGTTTTGAAGATTTTCAGTCCCAGGCTCATCATTCAAACACATATTCAACATTTTGACTTTAGTGACATTTAAACTCAGTCTACCTAAAGCAACTCAAATTGTCCCCTTCTGATTTCCTAGTGAACAAAAGTTCTCTGGAGAAGCTATCTCCACAGTAACATTCCTGCAGAAGGCTTGGCCTTGCTTGGCTAGAACCTTCTGATTCTGAAGACAAGCAACATTGTAAGTCAATTGAGATGTCTTAGGCCTTCTAATATCAATGATCTTAACTCCGTATCTCACCTAACACTCTTATTACTAAACTTTTCAGAGGCCAGCCACAGCAGTACTCATCTGTAATCCCAGTATCTGGGAGGCAGGAGGATTGCCATAAGTTTAAGGTCAGCCTAGTATATTGATACATAGAGAAACCCTATCTCAAAAAGACAAAACAAGGGCCTTAGGAGATGGCTCAGTAGGTAAGCGTGTTTGCTGTGGAAGCAAAAGGACCCATGTTCAAATCCTTAGTACCCATATGAAAGCCGGCCAGCTGTGCCAGCATGTCCCTATTGTGGTCCAAGACTCTGAATCAACCCAAGCGACACAAGAGGTTACCAAAAAGCAAGATTTAATGCAAGGCAGCATAAAAGAAAGAGGGAAGAAAGAGGCCGATCAATCAGGATCACAAAACAACCTTGGAGCTGAACTACGACTGCAGTGAGTTGAAGCAAGTATTTAAGCATAAAAATCATAGACATTTGTTGACAAGTTACAGTTCCAATTTTCACCAGTCGGAGTTCAAAGATTGGGGGCTTTCCTTAAGTGTTTCATCGTTGTCCATGGACATCCAGTACAAGCTTGTCAGTCCAACCAATCAGATTCATTTGTTCCTTCTGTTGTTAGGAACAGCCATGGTGTTTCTAGAGAACTAAAGATGCGTAACAACTATTTCTATGGTTTCCGGAAGAGGTTGGTCAGCCATTGGAGAGTTTCCAGCTCCCCTGAGGCTTGGGAACCTGAACTTTATTTCACCCTACAGGTAAGATGGAGTCTGAAGTCAAAATGCCAGCACTTAGGACTGGTGCATTTGGTCTGTATCCAATATCCCAACACTTGGGCAGCAGAGAGGGCAGACTGATCTCAACAGCCCCCTGATTAGGTGTCCTAGTTCACTTTCTATTGCTGTGAGGGGAAAGTAGACAAAAAACAGCTTGGGGAACTCAAGCAGGTCTGGGACCTAGGGACTGGACCTGAAGCAGAGGCTGTGGAAAAACCCTGCTTACTCAATTGTTCCCCAAGGTTTGCTCAGCTCGCTTTCTTACACAACCCAGGGCCACATGCTTAGGGGTGGCACCTCACACAGTGGGCATGGCCCTCCAGCATCAATCAGTAATCAGGAAAATGCCCCCACAGCTCTGTCTAGAGGTAAATCTGATGGAGACATCGTAATTGAGGTCCTCTCTTCTCAGATGACCCTAGCCTGTGTCAAGCTGACATAATACCCAAAACCTAACAAGCATGCCAGATTAGCTGAAACAGCAAGCTTCAGGTTTGTTCAGAGAGCCTGCCTCAGAAAACAGGCTGTAAAGTCACACACACACACACACACACACACACACACACATGCACATACACAATGCATAACTGTAAGAAAAATTAAATCATGACATTCATAGGAAGATGAATGCAACTTGAAATCATTATGTTAACAAAACAAAACAGGACAAACCCTGCATGCTTTATCTCAAATGATTTCTGTATGCCATTAAGTATGTGTACATAGACGTGTCTGCGTGTTTATACAAACTTCTCAGAATCTAGCTTAGCCGACTTCTAGCCTCCTGGACAGCTTGAGAGTGCTCTGAGGTGACATCTGAAAGGGATTAGCTTGCTGTGCTGGAGCCCACCTCTCTGATGCTCCATATTTATTGGTAAATGTATTGTTTTGTGAATTTCTGTTCCCTGCTGACTACAGAAATTTACGCAACCCCTTCCAGGATGGAAGGTGTCACTTAAGGTAATGGCTCTGTGTTCTCTAGGCCACAGTGACTTGTATTTGGCTCTTGGTTGTCTGTCCAACTTTTCATTCATTGGGCTCAGAATGCCATTTCTTCCAAGAGAGCTCTCTTAGCCGACAGAAGACAGGCCCCTTGGTCCGGCGCCGACCACCTCCATCATCGCTGCTGAACCTCAGCTCTGAGATACTTGCTTCACCTTCAAAGTCACCAATAGTTAGGCAAAAGGAGTTAGGAATGTGATTCCTGCTGCCTGCGTGAGCCAGGACCTATCCAGGAGGGGGTGCTTCTTTAGCAGAGTTCAGTGAGTTAGTTTCAGGATGAAAACTGAATTTCCATTTGAGTTCCAAGTTGAAGCTCAACGAATTTTAAAAATCCACACCAGACTGTGGTATACAGAATGAAGCGTATGAGCAGAAAGCTGCCTTCACAGCCAACTGATTGAGATGGGCAGTACTTGGAACCTCTAAGCTTTCTCAGGAAAAATGGCAGAGGTTGACTTCCAATGGGTGTTTTTGTATGGTTAGTTTTGGTTTTTCGAGCCAGAGTTTCACTGTGTAGCCCTGGCTGTCCTGGAAGTCACTCTGTAGACCGGGCTGGCCTGGAACTCACAGAGATCTGCCTGCCTCTGCCTCCCACGTGCTGGGATTAAGGAGTGCACCACCACTGCTCCCTATGGGTGTTTTTGAGTGGAAATTTTAAGAGACTCCATGAGCAAGGGAGACACACTTACCTGTTAGACTTTCTGACCATTTTTGGAGCAGCTCATTACTTTCTAGTAAGATGTAGTTGTGGGTGGTTTGAATAAAAATGGCCCCCACAGGCCCATAGGGAGGTGTGGCCTTGTTGGAGTAGGTGTGGCCTTGCTGGAGGAAGTGTGTCAGCTGGGGCGGGCTTTGAGGTCTCAGATGCTCAAGTCATGCCCATTGCGATCCGGATGTAGAAATATCAGCTCTTTCTCCAGCACCATGTCTGCCTGCCTGCATGCTTCCCGCCATGGCGATAATGGACGAAACCTCTGAACTGTAAGCCAGCCCCATTTAAATGTTTTCCTTCCTAAGAGTTGCTGTGGTCATGGTGTCTCTTCACAGCAACAGAATCCTAAGATAGTAGTTAAATCAAAACAGAGACATCTGGAAATGCCACGGAATCACTGACATTACCATGTCCCAGGACAAAACTACAGCCATTTAGTTTAAGGGTTTTATTGGCTTTATCTTCAGATTGTAAAACTAGGCCATACATACTTCATTCCTCAAAATACAATGAGCGTTCCAGTGAGGTAGGTGGAGGTTTCTTTCACAGACACAAAGGGGCTGAAGAAAGTGGAAAGAAGCATGTGATGGGCCGGGCGGTGGTGGCGCACACCTTTAACCCCTGCACTCGGGAGGCACAGCCAGGCGGATCTCTGTGAGTTCGAGGCCAGCCTGGTGTACAGAGCGAGCTCGATCCAGGACAGGTACCAAAGCTACACAGAGAAACCCTGTCTCAAAAAAAAAAAAAAAAAAAAAAAGAAGCAGCAGCAGCAGCACAGGAGCAGACTGATCATTTGAAAGTTCCTCCCCTTGTGATATATGGAGAAACAACATCAGATTGCCTTTGTGCCTTTGTGTAAGGATTAAGGCAGAGGCCGCTTCATTACCATGCCAACTCAAACAGCTGTTTCTGAGAAAGTGGAACAAACAGTTCCAGTTAGTGGTAAGTGACTCCTTTTTGGGGTTTAGCAAAGAACTCCATATGACTTCCTGCAATTTCTATTCAGCAGCCATATTTTTCATAGTAATGCTTTCATTCCTAAAGGTATTTTAAAATCCTTTAAAGATTTTAAATTTTATTTTAAATGAGTATATATGTGTGTGTAGAGACTGGGTATGTGCTCCTGAGTGCAGACTCCTGTGGGAGCCAGAAGAGGGCTTTGGGTCCAGTGGAACCGGACTTTCAGATGTGTGCTGGGGGAGAGTTGTGGAGGTGGGTGCTGGGAACTGAATTTGTGTCCTCCCTCTACAAGAACAGAACCTATTTTTAACTGCTTTTTAACTGCTAATCATCTTTCCACCCTCCCTCCCCTGACACCCCCACTTTAAAATCCTTTAGAAAATGTTCTAGGGCTGGGCACAAGGGTACATACTGTAATTCCAGAACAGGAGGGGTAAGAGTTTGAGGCCAGGTTGGAGAATGGTGGTCTCTGTCTTTAATCCCAGCATTGAGAGGCAGAGGCAGGCAGGTCACTGTGAGTTCAAGGGCAGCGTGGTCGACAAATCAAGTGCCCAGCCAGCCAGACCTACACAGTGAGACTGTCTCAAAAAACAACAACAAAAAGAGTTTAAGGCCAGTCTGGGCTGCACAGACTTTGTCTTCTAGAGTTCAACAACAGCAAAAACCCACAAGAGAATGACTATTTTTTTTGTTTTTTTAACACAAGGTTTCACTATGTAACCTTGGCTTTCCTGGAACCTGCTCAATAGAGAAGGCTGGTCTCAAGGAGAACCACCTGCCTCTGGGATTAAAGGCGGGTGCCACCATACCCAGCCTGAAAGAGTGTGTGTGTGTGTGTGTGTGTGTGTGTGTGTGTGTGTGTGTGTGTGTGTGAGACTGCAGATGGCCAAGAATCATTCAGCAGCTCCCTTACGGGTCAAAGTTAAGTTCAAGGTTTGACTGTGACACAGAAGAAGAAAAAGAAGGATAAACAGGGCAGTGTCTACCTCAAAAGCCGCTAAATCACCGCTGTCCCAGTCCGGTGAAAGCTTTGGTTTGAGGCCATAGAGTAGCCTCAGGTTAAAACCGAGCAGCTTTCCCCTGGAGTCGGTGCCCTAGGGCTCACACCTTTGTGGGGTGGGGTGAGGTGGCGGGAGCCCCACCAGCTGAATCGCACATAATAGGTGCCTAACAAACAGTCATCGAAGCAGCTCCCGGTTTTCCTTGGCAGATTCTGGCTCAAGCCTACCTCGACTACCAAACTCGAGCGTGGGCAAACTGAAAGGCTCGGCTGGGCAGCGCCCGCCCGCCCGTGCACTTGGCTCTGACCCTGCCAGGCGCTAGGAGGGCGTGACGCGCTGCCCGCACGTCTCCTCCCCGTCCTTTGGCCTCCGAGAAGCGCGCAACGACTCCCACGTCCTCGGTTGAATTCCAGTCCGTAAGGAACACGAAGCCGGACCCCGGCGAGGCCCGGGGCCGACGGAGCGGTGAGCCGAGGATGCGCGGGCTGGGAGGCGGCCCGGAGGATGCGCGGGGGCAGCCTGAGCTAACGCTGCCAGCGGGAGCCCAAGCCCGCGAGCGGCTTGCCAGGGCGCGGCTGCGGATCCGGGTAGCCGCCGGGCGGCCACATCAGCGGCGTTCGGCGGGCTCGGCGGGCTGCGCGCGTGCGCGGGGCGGGGCGGGGCGCGCGAGTGGCCGTGGGCATCGGGCGGCTGTCAGCGGCGGGCCCGCGGGGCCGGGCCGGGCTCACCGACTCCGGGGGTGTCGCCGCGCTGGGGCTCGGCGGCTCCGGCGTGGCTCGGTGTGTCGGAGGGTGTTAGAGCCGCGGCCGGCGGGATCCGAGACCGCCCCGACTCTGCCCAGCCCTGCCCGCCGCTGCCCTCGGGCTCTGCGTCCCACTTGCTCGGGAGGCCACGGTAACCAGGGGCGCACACCGAGGGATGTAGGAAGGTGAGCTCGGATGCAGATGCTGGGAGGCGGGCGGCGCTCACCCCTGGAGCCCGCTTTGGGGCTCAGCAGCGTCGCCACCCCGTTCTTGGCTATATATGAGTGTACAATATGTCTCAATTTCAGAAGCCTCAGTGTTCATTTATGGCGAGAGCTGGCATGTTCGGATGTGTTACATATTATATTCTTAGGTATGTTACACCTATGCCCTCTTTTTGTAAATGGACGTTTGATCCACTGATACATCAGGTGGCGAACGTGCTACTTATCCCTCCAAAATGTGGCTTTTCGTACATTCATCTAGTTTTGCAACTGTCACCACTATCCAGCTTTTTTTTTCCCCTCCGTAATCTCCAAAAGAAACCCCGTACCTGTTAGTTGCTACCCATTCCCTCACTGTGCCAACCCATTGACAACCACTAATCTTTCTGTTCCTATGCATTTGCCCTTAGTGGACACTAATGAAATCTAACAGTATTTGGGGGTTCCCCGCCTCCTCCATTTAAAGACAAGATTTTGGCTCTTCCCTTAGGGGAGCAGTTCTGCTGTATAGTTCAGGCTAATCTGAATTCGCGGTCCCCTTGCCTCAACTTCCCAAGTGGTGAGATCACAGGCTTTTGCCACACCCACCTAGTGTGTGTGTGTGTGTGTGTGTGTGTGTGTGTCTGTCTGTCTGTCTGTCTGTCTTTTTTTCTGGCTTCCTTTACATAGCCTAATGTTTTCAAAGCTCATTCATGTTGCAGAAAGTGTGTGTCTGTTCTGTACTTTTTTAAAGCTGAATGTCTATCCGGATGTGGTCACTATCACATCCATTCACTAGTTAATGAAGTTGCATTGTTTGTCACCTTTTAGCCATTGGATATAATTAATGCTGCTACAACATTTGTGGATGTGTGCTTTCAGTGCCCCTGAACACAAACCTAGGCATGGAATTGCTCAGTGCTTAACTTTTTTGAGAAACTTTTAGGCTTTAATCAAAGTTGTTGCTGAATTTTATCCTCCCACCAAACAGTGCATGAGGGTTGCGGTTTCCTTAAATCACCAACGTTTGTCAGTTTTCACTGTTTTTTAGCCACCCTAGTGGGTGTGACTTGGTATCTCTTTGTGGTTTTAATTTGGATTTCAGACCAGGGATTAAAGCAGTCTTTCCCATGCTTATTGGCCAAGTGTGTGTCTGTTCTGGAGGGACGTCTAATGAGATCCTTTGCCCCTGTTTTTGCTCTTTTTTGTTGTTTTTGTTGTGGTTGAGTATAGGAAAAAATTCTAGATTTTGGATCAATGCAGGTCATACTTGGGTAAAAATTGACTAAGTGCCGTTTGAGTCTTTCAGAACACCCTTTACCTGGTAATTCTTGGGCATTGTTGTCCTTTCTTATTTTTAGATTTTTGGCTTTCTTGAGAAAAGCCACAGGAGGTCTGGAACTGGGTCCTGATGAGACTTACGTTACTGTTTTCCTGTATCCTGTGTTAGCTTGAAAAGTCCAACTTATCATTAACTACAAGTAATTTATGGTGGATGTTGAACAAATTACTCGAACAAAATTTCATGTGCGTCTGTCTCAGTAAAGTGAAAGGTCTTTCTCCCCACTTCAGTTTGTGTAGTTCGATTGCAGTTCTGACATGTGTGGATGCAAGATAATTTGTTTGCTTTTTGAGGTGAAGTCTCTCACGCTAGCCCTGGCTGGCCTGGAATTCACTGTGCAGACCAGGCTGGCCTTGAACTTGCCGCAGTCCTCTTGCCTCTGCTTCCCAAGTGCCGGGATTGCAGGTGCGCACCGGCACACTCAGTGACATCATTTTGCCGGCGCTGAGGTTAAAAGTCACCTGGAAATGAGTGAATGCTACTGTGCTTTCTGCATGGTTGACTGCGGAGTGTGTACAAATCCAGCCTCAGTCTTTCTTTCAAAAATTAGTAGAAGGGATGACATTTCTCTGAACTCGGGTTCAAGATCAAGTTCTTGACCTCATTGCTGCTAAAGAAAAAAAAAATTTAATGAAACTTGCTGAATGGTGAAGAATAACTGTATTCAAGACCATTGTAGCAATATAAGGGCCATGACAATGGGCTTGGCACTGGGGGGACAGATTGGGTTTAACCCTGAGTGAGCTGTAGTTAGCAGGAATTTATAGGTGAAGAGCAGGGGCAGGGGCCCTGGATAGAGATGTATAAGAGGAAGCATTCCCAGTGAGGGGGATTCTGGGTAAGTCATCTTAGGATGATGATTCCTGCCGAAGACAAGCCTGGGCTCTGGGACACCTTGGTGAAGGATGAGGACCTACCTCCATCATGGGTTCTGGGACACCTTAGTGAAGGATGAGGACCTACCTCCATCACATACCTGGGGAGGACATTCTAATTAAACTGGCTCGGCAAGGCTCTTTGCTAAAGATGAAATTTGTAAGATGTATGGAAGACTCAGGAAACTGAATAGTTTGGTCATGCAAGCAATCTGTTACTGTTGAAACATATGCTATACAATTTCAGGAGCTTCCTAGAAAAGGAGGTTAAAGATTTCTCAGGAGAAATAATGGAGAGCAAGGGGTGAAAAGGATGGGAGAGACGGCCTAATCCTGCTGTTCATCTGTAACTTACAAAGCAAGTAATCTTTAACTGTGCTTATGCCTCACAGCCTTTATTAGAAATCAGCTGACGACGTCACTATGTAACCTCAGTGTGCTTTTGCTTTGATTTACCTGTGAGCTTAACACTGAAAGTATAAATATCGATCTGTTGTTGATTGTCCCCCGCATGCCCAATAGATGCTTCCCCTCAGCTCCCTGCAGTCTTAACATCACTTGTTGAGAACAGTTCCTTGTAAACCGGGCATGGTGGTACATGCCCGCGATTTCAGCACTGGATCTCTTGTGAGTTTACGGTGAGCCAGGGCTGCCTCCTGAAACCCTGTTACAAACAAAGAAAATGACCCCCCAGCAAAAGTGTCTACAAGTAGGTGGCCGTGCAAACTGACATGTTTGGGGGAATCGATCCCTGGTTGTTTTTTGTTTTTGAGGCAGGGTCTCTCTTATGTAGCTCTCGCTGTCCTGGAACTCCCTATGTAGACCAGGGCTCCTAGAACTCACTTTGTTGACCAGGCTGGCCTTGAACTCCCAGAGATTCACCTGCCTTTGTCTTCCTAGTGCTGGAATTAAATGTACCACCATTCATACCTCAATCCCTGGGAAATGATGGTCTGAGTTGGTTTGCCTGATTTATGTAGTGGACTTCTAGGGACCCCCTCAGCTCTGTGAAATTACTGTAGTTAAGTTTATTTACCTTTAAAATGCATAGAAATGAACATTGATAATCTCTGTGGACATGTGTAATGTATGTATATGTGTATATAGATATACATATGGGAGTGGCTAGTTTATATAGATATACATATGGGAGTGGCTAGAACTGTCTAACTCTATTTTGATTTTTAAATTTTTTGTTTGTTAGTTTGTTTTGCTTTTTAGAGACAGGGTTTCTCTGTGTAACAGTTCTGGCTGTCCTGGAACTGGCTTTGTAGACTAGGCTGGCCTCGAACTCACTGAGATCCACCTGCCTCTGCTTCCCAAGTGCTGGGTGGGATTAAAGGTGTGCGCCACCACCGTCCCACGATTTTTAAATTATTTTTATGCATGTATGTTTTCATCACATGCTTGCCTGGCGCCTGTAGCAATGGAAACCCTAGTGGTTGTGAGCTGCCATGAGGGTCCTCGGGAAGAGTCGTTAACCACTGAGCCATCTCTCCAGCCCCATCTATTTTAATTTTAATGTGGGTGGATTTAGTCATATTCCTTACTTCATGATCAGCTACTAAGGACATAGGAACTTTGTGTTAAGGAGGAACAGGACAGGTAAGTATTGAAGACTGTTTTAGCCAGGCTTGGGAAGCAGAGGCAGGAGGATCGCTCTGAATTTGAGGTCAGCCTGGCCTATATAGTGAGTTCAAGGATAGCCAGGGCTGTGTAGAGAGACCTCTGTCTCAAAAATGAAACAAAAGCCGGGCGGTGGTGGTGCACGCCTTTAATCCCAGCACTCGGGAGGCAGAGCCAGGCGGATCTCTGTGAGTTCGAGGCCAGCCTGGGCTACCAAGTGAGTTCCAGGAAAGGCACAAAGCTACACAGAGAAACCCTGTCTCGAAAAACCAAAAAAAAAAAAAAAGAAAAGAAAAGAAACAAAAAATAACTAAGAAAATTAAAATTACAGAAAGTACATTCTAGAGTGTTTTGGGCAAAACTTGATATATTTCAGAAAGTGTGGTTCAGATGATGAAGAGGAGAGCAGGAACAAGAAGTAATTGGAAGGCAAGGCTGTAGTAAGGACAGAGATTTTGCTCCAAAAAGATGTCTGAGTAGGAAAAGTGGGGAAACCTTCTTTACTTAATTTAGTTCTCACTCTTTTTTCCCAAGTTCTGGTCGTTATTTGCCACTCTTTTTAATATGTATTCTCAAGGACTTATTTTTGACTGAACTCAGAGTTAGAAGTGGAAGCTCCCAGTGAGGATAGCCTACGTCTCTTAGCAATCTGTTCCTGGTGTTTATCTTCATTCATATTCCCCCCCCCCCTCTCTCTCTCTCTCAATCGTCTTTTTTTTTTTTTCTTTTTCCAATACAGGGTTTCTCTTTGTTGCCCTGGCTGTCCTGGAACTCCCTATGTAGACCAGGCTGGCCTCGAACTCAGAGAGATCCACCTGCCTCTGCCTCCCAAGTGCTGGGATTAAAGGCGTGCGCCACCACTGCCTGGCTGTCCTTCATTATCTTGGTCATCATGAGTTTAGCATATCCTGCAGCCTCCTTGATTTTCTTAGTTTGCTGTTTCTTCAGAGCAATATGTCAGCGTTTGTGGTGCAGGATACCGGAAGTAACAGGACTCTGAATCTTCGGTGCTTTGGTCCTGGGCTTCTTCCCTTCTTTGTTTAAGGGCTCCCTGACAACATATTGGCAGGCATCATCTTCAGAGAGGCTGAAAAGCTTTCGGACTTTGCTGGCTCTTTCGAGCCCCAACTACCAAGGCGAGGTCCAGGAGTATTCCTCCCCTCTTCTTGCAGTAACCAAGTTGAGAACACTCAGGTTGCATCCACAACACATCCTCGAACACACTGGTGCTTCCTCTTGCCAGTTCTCTTTGGTCTATAACAAGAGTTCCCCTCACTGAACAGCGGGCGACTCTGCCATGGGCCAAGACACCTTGCTCCATGGGAAAACCTCGTTTGTCGTTCCTGCCACTGATTCGGATCACGTAACCCTAACACTCTTTACTCAGTGCATCAGCAGCTACCTCTGTGGCCTTGTGCTTCTCTCATAAAATGTACAACATTTGCATTTCCTTCACCTCAGTGGGTTCCTAACAGCCCGTGGCTGGGAAGGAGACAGGCATCTTTATCTAGACATGACTGACTGCTTAGGAGATGCCACAAAAAAAGAGACTTCTTTTTGAGACAGCGTCTCACCATAAACCTTGCTGGCCTGGAACTTACTATGTAAACCATGCTGACTTCAAACTCATAGGAATCCACTTGCCTCTGCCTCCTAATGCCAGGACTGAAGGTGTGTTTTGCTGCACCGGACCCAGTCCTTTGTCTTTCTCCATGATGGCCTCTCCTAAGGCCCAGCAGTAAGTCTAGGGTTACTGTCATTCATGTCGGGAGTTTTTCAACATACTAATTACCTCCCCCTCCAGAGCCTAGTAAAATTAAGATCAGGCCTGGGGGTACAATCCCGTGACAGCATGTTTGCCCAGCTTGCAGGAACAGCTCTTCAGCAGCAGCAGAAGTTGAGATCAAGCAGAGTACGGTGGGGATGCCTGTAGTTCCGGCTGCTCTGGAGGCTAAGGCATAAGGTTCCCGAGTTTACCATCACATCTAAAGAGAACAATAGAGATTAGACTTAAAATACTGATAGAATATTCTAAGATTCACTTCTGGTAAAGCCAGACTGGAGAACTAAGCTTAAACCCACACTTGGTTTCTTTTCCTTTTTTGTTTTTTTATTTTTGGTGTATGTGTGCACGTGGTGTGAGCATATGCCTGTGCGGTTGTACGACAGGTGTCTTGCTCAGTTAGTCTTTGCCTGATATCCTTTAAGTGAGGGTCCCTCATTGAACCTAGGCATCTGCTGACAGGTAGCAAGCCCCAGCAATCATCCTGTCACCATCCTGGGGTGACAGGTACAGGTGTGGCCACATCTGGCTTTTTGTCATGGGTGCCGGGGATTCAAACTCAGGTCCTTGTGCTTGTATAACAAATGAGTCCTCTTGCTCAGTGAGCTATTTCCCCGGCTCTGAGTCAAATTTACTCACTCAGATGAAATTGTAGTGCCTGAAAAACTCCAGGAAGGAAAACCCTGGGCTTTCCTGAGCTTAACTGATAGGCATTGGATGGAAAGGAGGTACAGGCAGGCTCATCAGACCTCTGTGAGTTTGAGGCCAGCAAGCTCTATATAGCAAGTTCTAGGCCAGCCAGGGCTACGCTGAGACTCTGTCTCAGAAAGTAAATAAAACAGAAAACAAGAATATGTTGTATAGCTGGGCGGTGGTTGCGCACACCTTTAATCCCAGCACTCGTGAGCCAGAGGCAGGTGGATCTCTGTGAGTTCGAGGCCAGGCTGGTCTACAAAGAGAGTTCTAGGACAGCTAAGACTGTTACAGAAACTTTGTCTCGAAAAAACAAAAACAAAAAAATGTTGTACATAGATACTGCTAGACCCTAAGGGTTAGGGGCTGTTATTGGGATTTGGTTAGCTTTCTTAAGGAATTTGGGTTTATCTTAGAGGAAATAAGATGCCATTGAGACTAGTCAAGACCTGGTTGATGAGATTACTATCTTCTGAAGATCTCTAGGTTCTTTGTCTTTCTCAACTCACTCATGAACTTCAGATTTCTGGCTAGTGATACAG
Source organism: Peromyscus eremicus (assembly GCF_949786415.1). Taxonomy (NCBI): domain Eukaryota; kingdom Metazoa; phylum Chordata; class Mammalia; order Rodentia; family Cricetidae; genus Peromyscus; species Peromyscus eremicus. The sequence continues at coordinate 41,039,467 of NC_081434.1, read as the reverse complement.
GTATTTCCAGAATCTCATTCCAATCCGAAGAATCTTCCCATTGTTTTTGTCAGTAAGACCTCCCATTTCATAAAGTTCCTTGTTTGCCTTCCTTTCTTGGCTCCAAGATGGAAAGGTCTGAGAGCAGATCCTGCTTCGGCCTTTTCACATCGAGTCTGTTAACCAGCATATTACCTAGTGCATAGTAGGGACTAAACACCTTTGTAACCAGCATAATACCTGGTGCATAGTAGGGACTAAGCTCATGTTCACTGAATTTCATGTTAGACATTTATTACCCTAATATTTGAAATATACATTGTGCTCCTAGTGTGGTGGCTCATTTCTGTGATTCTAGCATGTGGAGAAATTGAGGCAGGAGGCTTGTCATGAGTTTGTGGGCAGCCTCAGAGTGAAACCTTATCGAAAAAGAAAACAAAACATAACAAAAGGGACGGGGTCTTTTGCCACCAAGCCTGGCAACCTGGATGGGACCCCAGAACCCCTAGAGTGGCACGAGAGAACCAACCCCTTGAAAGGAGTTCCCTGACTCATGACGTGATACACACACGTTCACAGACTACATATATGTACACATATACACACACACATACACACAAATAAATGTCAAACTAACTACAACAATGGCACTGAAATGTGGTGTCACACACTGTAGTTCTGGCACAGAACTCCGGGTTGGCCTTGTCTTCGCAGGAAGTTCCAGGCTAGCCTGGACTACATACTAAGATGCTGTCTCAAACAAACAAACATCTCAAAGAAACAGCAACAAAAGACAGAAGGGGAATATTTCCCAGGAGCAGGAACGGCTTTGAGGTTTCTAGTTATACTGCCTTTAACAAAATGGTTTTATTAGAATGTTTTCTCAGTTGAAATACTAGGGTAAAACTAAATTCACTTCATTAAAAGATAATCAACCCAAAGTTTTCTCTTACCGTAAAACAGTGGTAGGGAGGATGGGAAGGTGCTGGGGATGGCGAGCTCTCCAGCAGGCCCAGCCTTTGGAAGCAGGAAGATCAGGAGTTCAAGGTCATGTCAACCACATAGTGGTTCCACGCCAACCTGATACACCCCAAACCCTGTCTCAAAACAGCAGCCGCAACGGTGAACAATAGTTACGGCAGTAAGTCTTTGTTTTTCCTGAGAAGTCTAGAAGAACGGTTCAGGTCGCCCACAGGAACAGGCGCTCTGAGCACTAACAACAGCGGCTTTGTACAGACGCTGGGGACAAAGGGATAAGATGGTTAAAGTGTATCAATCACCAGTCCGGGGGAGAGGTTTTGCTCTTGGAAGTGGTGAAATTAGGACATCCATACGCCAGAAGAACTTAGGGGAAGAATTTGGATGATGTCAGTCGTTTCTAGAGAACGTTTCCGCTGTCACCTTACTGTGACTTCACAGAATTCAACCGAGAAACCGAGCTGTAAAGGTAAGAGTCCTTTGGTGTACGGTTCTGATAACTCGGAAGAAGTTTTCAAAGTTTCGTGAGAAGTAGAGAGACTTCAGTTCAAACTCGTTATTTGTAGATTTTTGAGGTATTGAAACTTGGCTAGTTTTGTAGTAAGTTTATAGAGATATATTTTAGACTGGACCGTCAGAATCGAACTTTGTTAATATGCAAATGGCCTTATAATACTCACTGAACTAAACTGAAGCTGTTAACGTGTAGATTTCTAAAATGTACTTCTCTGCGCATGTGCACGCGTGTGCGTGTTTGTGTGTGTGTGTGTGCGGGGTGTGTCCCACGGGCACAGGCGGAGGACTGAGGACACCTTGCAGGAGTGGGTTCTCACCTTACGCCATGTGGGTCTTGGCAATCGAATTCAGGTCTTCAGGCCTGGTGGCAAGCACCTTTATCCACTGAGCCATGGCACTGGCGCTGTGTAATTATACCTGAGGAACTCAGACGTTGGAAAGTATTATGCACAAACTTGCTCATTTCATTGCAGTGTAATTTAGTCAAGAGAGTCAGCTCTAGGGAAATGATTCATTAAAATGTGCCAGCCCTTTGAAGGGATTTCACCGGCTCCCTGGCTCTTCCCCCAGGGGTAAATGCTTTGAGCACTTAGATGCCTCTGTGCTTTCCTCCTGGCTAGGAATTCCAGGTCTTCTCTGGATGACCAGCCGATGTCTGGTCACTTGAGTGTGTGACTTTGACCTCGCTGTTCTCTGTGTGTGGCTTTCTGTCTGTCCGCCATTGTATCCCCCTTCTGTTTGTCCTTCTGTGTATGGCTTCCTGTCTGTCCACCATTGTATCCTCCTTTTCCTGTTTCTCCTCCCCACACCCCAATTTCTTTGAATCCTACTTGTCCTTTAAAGCTTTCAGTCTGGTGGGCACATTTGTCAAGTCCTGGGGAGTACATGAAATTTTGTATCAAGAGCTCATAGACAGGCACAAAACTGAGTAATTGGGTGCAGGGGGTAGGTGCTTCGTCTGTTTCACGTGACATGTAGAAACAAAACTGCTGTGGCATGCATATCTGAGGTGTCAGAAAACGTGTGTTCACTTATTACTTAGTAGACAATAATACCAAGTGAGTTCACCTGTGAACCAGAGTGGACTCTTTGTACCCTTGGCCTATCTATGTGCTGGCTACAGGAACATCTGGAACACCACAGTAGCTTCTATGTGTCCCGCTGCCAAGTCAGAAAGCCCTGACAATCTTACTAACTTTATAACTGTGGGAATATTACTTAGACCCCTTGTGACTCAATTTCCCAAGTGTAAGTTATGAATATATAGCAAGAGGCCAGCCTGGGCAAATTCCAGGATAGCCTGAACTACATAGCAGGACCCTGTCTTAAAAGCATTTTTATAGTAGTTTTTAAAATTATTTCAAAAAATAAATTAGAGATCTCTGTTCTCTAACCTTCCTACATTAGTGATGTTTCCTTTTAGAGCTCCCTGCTTCCATCCAGTGTAACTTAGTGGTAGAGCATGTGCTTCACATGCATGTGCTCGTGGGTCCAACCCACATCCCCCACACAGGCAAACAAGCTAAAAGACTGCTGTGGTTCCTTAATGGCTAACACTGTTCAGTAGATGGATGTACTTTTTTCCCCCAGGTTTTTTGTTTTTTCAAGACAGGGTTTCTCCGTGTAGCTTTGCACCTTTCCTGGAACTCACTCTGTAGCCCAGGCTGGCCTCGAACTCACAGAGATCTGCCTGCCTCAGCCTCCTGAGTGCTGGGATTAAAGGCATGCACCGCCACTGCCCGGCTTCCCCCAGGTTTTTTTGTTTGTATTTTAGGCAGGGTTTGAACCTAGGACATGCTAGACAAGCACTACATCCCCCTTTTGTTTTTGAGACACATCTGACCATGTATCATAAAGTGACCGGAACTCCTCCACAGCCTGGGCTACCCACAAACTTGTCATCCTCCTGGCTCAAATCTGACTTGAGCCAGCTCAAGCCTGACTCAGGCTTATGACCAATGCTTGGCTCAGCGGGCCAGTTCCTAGTCAGCGTGGTACCTCCCACCCAGCTTACGAAGATGTTCTGATAAAGACTGACCTGTGTTCCCCTGGGTCTGCTCTCATTTCTACCATCTCTGGACCTGAGAACAGTGTGCCAAGGATGATTGTCTCTGGAGACTTCATTCCCACAACAAATAGTTCCCTTTGTCTTAACTCTTTATTTACCTTGCAGATAATCTATGTAACAAAAAAGAAAGAAAAAAAAAAAAGAATGCTGTGCTGTAGACTTAGGGAGTAGGTTTTTGAGTATGTTCTGGGACTGTTTCATACATGTACACAATGCATTGTGATTGCGCTCTCCCCTCCCCCCTCCCTTTCCTGCCTTCATGTCTTTTTGTTTTGTCTCTGTCTCTCTCTCGGGGTTTGTCCAGGTGCGTCTGTGTGGCCATGGGATTGGAAATAAATATCCACTGGAGCTGAGTTGGGGCAAGTTCTGACAGTGAGTGGGTTCACAACTTAAGACAGTGGCTCCTCCTCCAGAGGCTACCAGTCCACAGTAGTTCACCAGTAAGGGGTAAGAGCCATGAGCCCCTCCCCCATCCCCACTGACTGCTGAGAGCTTGTCCTGGGCCGGCCTGGTGTAAGGGAGCGGTCTTATCTTCAACTTGGAGTTGTGCTGGGATCCCTTCCTCCAAGGGTGCCTTGTTTTGTTTTGTTTGGCTTGTTTTGTTTTTATCAGTTTTCAACTGATAGTCAACTAAGAAATACTTAGCCTTGACCAAAGGTAGAGGAGAGATGTGATTGCCAGAGTAAAGATAGGAAAGGCCAGGTCGTTATTTCAATTTGATGCCAAGATAATTGAGTAACCGGACACACCGGGTCCCTCTAATTGGCCTAATCAGCGTGTCGACGTTCCTAGTGAGTTTGAGCACCTGAACTGACAGGGAACACATAGCTGCGGGGTGTGAGGTCTGGTCTCATCCCCCCGGAAGGTGCCCCTGTGAAGGTGTCCCTGCTTGGGAACGTGATGGTCGTTGTCTGAGTTAGACCTGCCTCAGCGTGGGAGCTGTCCTGTGTCACTCATCTCTCCACCTAAGGAGGTGAAGTACTTCAGTGCCTGGGGCTCGATCCTGTGGGAGTCCTGCTTGTTCAGGACAGAAAATGAGAACAGGCTCTCGGGAGACTACAAGTACTGAGTAGACATTTGGACTATCAAAGTGATCAGACTTTGTATCATTTTCAGCTAGCCTACAGAATACTGGAATTCGTCATGACACTTTCATACATGTGTATATGACTTTTTTTTTTTTTTTTTTTTTTGGTTTTTCGAGACAGGGTTTCTCTATGCAGCTTTGCGCCTCTCCTGGAACTCACTTGGTAGTCCAGGCTGGCCTCGAACTCACAGAGATCCGCCTGGCTCTGCCTCCTGAGTGCTGGGATTAAAGGCGTGCGCCACCACCGCCCGGCCATATATGACTTTTTATGGGACATTTTCAATCTTAAAATAGAGAATAAAAATGGAAACTGTACATGGAGCAAGAAATCTTTTTGTTTGTTTGTTTCTCTTTTAAACTTTGTTATGTTGGCTTTGTCCTTTCTTGATCTTTTTCTCTCTCTCTTTTTCCATTCTGAACTTTGACCTGTTGGCATCTTTTGTGTACCTGGCCATTCTGGAAGGTTTTATTTTACCTTTCAGTTTGATTATACAGTGAGTCAAATACAGGTTTGTTTGTTTTTGGTTTTTTTTTTTTCTTTCCTTTTTTTTTGGTTTTTTGAGACAGGGTTTCTCTGTGTAGCTTTGCGCCTTTTCCTGGAACTCACTTGGTAGCCCAGGCTGGCCTCAAGCTCACCGAGATCCGCCTGGCTCTGCCTCCCCAGTGCTGGGATTAAAGGCGTGTGCCACCACCACCACCACCACCACCACCACCACCACCACCACCACCACCACCACCTGGCCAAATACAGGTTTTAAGTTGGTTTCAGAAGTGAGTTTGCATTGAAAAAAAATTGAACACTAAAGGGGGTGGGGGTGGAGGGTGGTATGTGAGAAGGCATATAAAGTGTGCGTTGGTGTGGGTTACCAGTAACAACCAATTTTCACTGATGAACTACTCTTTCTTAGTCTCTCCATACGTCTGTTCAAGGGCTCCAAGAGCTTGGGAAACTGAGGAAATGTGATTCATATTATTCTTTTTTTTAAATAGTAATTTCTGTTATAACTAATTATTGGAAAGAAGCAATTAAGTTGGGCATGGTGCCACACACTTGTGATCTCAGCACTCTGCAGGCTGAGGCAGGAGGGAGGATTGTGAGTTTGAGGCCAGCCTGGGCTCTATGGTGAGACCCTGTGGCAAGAAGCAAACAAAACAACCAGGAGCTGAAGATGGGGGCTAGAAGGGAAATGGAGGGGCCAGATTTAATGAAGGTTGCGTGCTTTTAGTTTTGGACTCAGTGTGAAGGGAGTGGTGTAGCTAACAGGATTCAAGAAGAACGCCAAACACTGTGGGGCACGTCTGTAGTCTCAGCACTTGGGAGGTGGAAGGAGGAGGATCAAGAGTTCAAAGTTCTCCTTGTCTGCTTAACAAGTTCAAGGCCCACATGGATTATCTGAGACCGGACTCAAGAAAAAAGAGGAAAGAGTTGATCTGAGGAGTGAGGGGCGACCATGGGATAACCATTTAGAAAGGACAGGAGAAGTGGCTGGTCAGAGCTGTCCTCTAGATCAAGATCACAGCGTTCATTAGAGGAAGGGTTGGGGAGGTGAGAAGCCTGATCTCTCACCTCCCAGACTGTCGGTTTGTTTTTATACCACAGCTTGTCAAAGGACTTGAGAGAATCAAAACTCTAAAGGGGGTGGGGGTGGAGGGTGGTATGTGAGAAGGCATATAAAGTGTGCGTTGGTGTGGGTTACCAGTAACAACCGATTCTCACTGGTGAACTGCTGTCTCTTAGTCTCTACATACATCTGGTCAGGGCTCCAAGAGCTGGGGAAACTGAGGAAATGTGATTCATTTATTCTTACATATGCCATCCTGTCACAGGTAAGTGTTGAGTCAGCTTGTAGAATCACCTTATGAGAAGTACTGATCTTGCTTGAAGTTTTTTTTAGTCAATTTCACAATATACACAATACACACTATTTTTATTTATATTTGAGGTATTATCTGAACTGTAGCCCAGGTTGGACTTGGAACTCACTACGTGGCCCAGGCTGACCTTAAACTTACGGTAGTTCTACACCTGGCTGGCTACACATTAGTCTTAAAAAAGAAGTATAGTTGGCCATGGGAGCCAGAGGCAGGTGGATATCTGTGAGTTCCAGGCCAGCCAAAGGTGTGTGTGTGTGTGTGTGCGTGCATGCATGCGTGCGTGCGCGCGCGCGCCTGCATATGTGTATATACATATATACATATATATACATACATATATGTGTGTGTGTGTATATATATATATATATATATATATATATATATATATATATATGGTGAGACCATCTCTCAAGAAACAGACAGCAACAAAAAAATAGAAGTATAGAATCAGTAGTAGCAAAACTAGGAATAGGAATGTATTAGATGAGTAAGTTGATGGTGACTTTGAGCTTCAGGTGTGACCGGAAATTTCCTTTCTATGAAGTGAAAAACAAATGTTTTGACTTTCATTAGAGAAAAGCAAAACAATCGAGTTTTCAGCAAGATGTGGTGTCACGTCTTCCATTCTAACCCTTAGGAAGTAGAGGAGGGGGCATCCTTGGAGATTTTAAGGCCACCCTGGGCTACATGAGAGCTTGTCTCAAAAAACAGGCCCACCATAGGTTTAATGTTGCATTTCTTTAATCCCAGTACTCACAAGGCAAATTTCTGAGTTCAAGGCTAGCCAGAGCTAGATAGTGAGACCTCGTCTCAAAGAAACAGAAGTCTAGGCTTCAGAGGGCTCAGTCATTAAGGGTGAATGCTCCCCCCAGAAGACCGGAGTTTGGTTCCCAGAACCCACATTAGATGGCTGGGGCTGCTTCTAATTCCAGCTCTTCTGGTCTCTGTGGCACCCACACATCCAAAGCATACACTCACACAGACACACATACACATTTAAAAAGAAAGGAAGGAAGGAAGAAAAAAGAAAGAGAAGTCTAAAAACAGAACACCCCCCCCCAGGCTTCAGTAGCAATACCTTGTGTATAGTTTCTGAATAAAGTTTACTGTGCCTTTATATGGGGTGCTAAGTGGTGTAATATTCTCCAAAACTGCAAGTAATTAATGAACTTTACATGTCAGTTGCAAGAGAGTATATTTTGGCAGTTTTTACAGACTACATGTAAGAATATTTAAGACAGCACAGTAGAAGTGTGGTTGTTTAAAAGCAGTTTTTCAACTCAAAACGGTTCTGTGATCCACCTTCTCTGCCATTACAAGCCTGTGTAGTCTCTTTTTATTTCTTTTGCCTTTTAAAAAAATGACTTACATTTTTATTTTGATTGCATTGGTGTTTTGCTTGTATGTCTGTGAGGGTGTCTGATCCCCTGTAACTAAAGTTAATAGACAGTTAGGAGCTGTCATGTGGTTGCTGGGAATTGAACCTGGGTCCTCTGGAAGAGTAGCCGGTGCTCTTAACTACTGAGCCATCTCTCTAGCCCTCTTCATTTTGTGACAGGATCTCTCTATGTAGTCCCAGCTGTCCGGGAACTCACTTTGTAGATCACGCTGGCCTTGAACTCACAGAGATCTGCTTTTCCCACCCTAGTACCCACACCCAGCCCTGCTTCTTAAATTAAAAATAACTACTTATGCATAATTATGTTTAGATGATTTTTCACATTTCAGCTGGTTGTTTTGACAGGGGCTAGGTATGACCTAGCAAAGGATACTTGATGGAGTACTATGTTTATGTGGTCCTTCTCATTCTGTGGGCACATCTGTATTTATTCTGTCAACATTTTCTTAGTAAATATGAGGTGATTTAAGAGTTGATTGCATGTTAGTCGATCTGGTGATTTGATGTTTGGTTTTTTTTTTTTTTTTTTTTTGAGATGGGTTTTATTAAGCAGCTTGGTTTAGGCTTGAATTTGTAACCCCCTCCCTTCCCCTGCAGGGTACTGGGATTGCAGGTGTATCCATCATTGCCCCCTGCCACCCTTTAAAAGGGGGATCTTGCTATTTTGCCCGTGATGGCCTTGAATTCTGGCCGCTATCCACCAGCGGCACAGACCACAGTTGCACATTCTCAGCCTTCCACATGTGTTTGGTGTATCTGTGTTCCAAGTTCCAAGTATATATATATTTTTTTTATTTCTTGTTGTGAGCCTAGCCTTTAATGGCTGATCTATCTTTTCTTTTTTCTTTCTTTCTTTTTTTTTTCTTTCCAGAGCTGAGGACCAAACCAGGGCCTTGAGCTTGCTAGGCAAGTGCTCTACCACTGAGCTAAATCCCCAACCCCCCATCTTTTCTTTTTTAAAAATCTCTCTCTCTCTCTCTCTCTCTCTCTCTCTCTCTCTCTCTCTCTCTCTCTCTCTCACACACACACACACAGAGACAGACAGACAGACAGAGACAGAGACAGAGAGGGGGGGATGAGAATATGCTGGAGATTGTGGTCCTGAGAACGAAATTGGCTTCTCTGAGTCTCCTGTCATTTGAAAAGTCTGAGATTCAGCACACGAAGGGTTTGTTGTCTTCACTATTATTTCTTCAGGCGTCAACACAGTTTTACAAGCGCTTAGCCTGCCTTCCAGCTATGCAGCGCTTTCGGGCTGTGGCATCTGACCACGTTTTACGGTAGTCTGCTGGCAGTGGCTGTTGTTGAGAAACCACTGACTCAGGCCTGGAGCACCCCAGCCTTCTGTCTGTGCAGCATCCAGGGCCCCAAGTGTTGTATGGTGGCCAGTTGCCCTTTCATGCTTCTTGAATTTTCCCCAAGTTGTCGAGAAGGTTGACGTCACCTCCAATTACCTAAGTCAAACTTGTGAGTTCTTGAATTCAGTTCAGGTGGAAAGGTTCCAGTTGAAGCTAACAAAACCAAGATGTTTCTTAGATGCAGGCTCTGTGTACTTTAGCCCCAAAGGAGATGCTGCTTTTAAGTGTGTGTGTGTGTGTGTGTGTGTGTGCACATGGGTGCACTGTGTATACATGTAAGTGCAGATGCCCATGGGGCCTAAAGGTGTTAGATTCCCCTGGAGCTGTTACTGGAGACAGTCTGAGCTGCCTGATGTGGGTGTTGGAGCAGAACACGTTATTTATTGCACGTTAGAGGTAAACATAATCAGGCAGGACAGTGTTTGGAGGAATATTAATTCTTATATTTCTGAATACTTGTAGATCAGCTGAATAAAATAATGATAGGTAAAGCATGTAAATTATTGTAACATCCCCGTTTTTCACCGATATGCACAGGATAGTTGCTGACTCAGTCCTTCATTCTTTACACTTTTGCCTGGGAATAGATTTTTTTCTTGAGCTGCAGCAGCAGAAGAAAGTCCTCCATCTGCCCCCATCTCTGAACATTCTAACTGGATGCCACGGCCAATCGGCGACAACAGAGAGAGCACATTTGGAGTGGTGGAGAGCTCCTTCACGTTGTCGTGTTGTTTACTTTCTTACAGACCTTGTGCGCGGTAGACAAGCGCTCTACCATTCAGCTACATCCCCAGCCCCATTTTTTTAGACATCTTGCTAAATTACTCAGCCTAGTCTTGAGCCATTAGTATTCTTGTCTCACCTCTGTGAGTTTGAGGCCAGCAAACTCTATATAGCAAGTTCTAGGCCAGCCAGGGCTACGCTGAGACTCTGTCTCAGAAAGTAAATAAAACAGAAAACAAGAATATGTTGTATAGCTGGGCGGTGGTGGCACACACCTTTAATCCCAGCACTCGGGAGCCAGAGGCAGGTGGATCTCTGTGAGTTCGAGGCCAGCCTGGTCTACAAAGAGAGTTCTAGGACAGCTAAGACTGTTACAGAAACTTTGTCTCGAAAAAACAAAAACAAAAAAATGTTGTACATAGATACTGCTAGACCCTAAGGGTTAGGGGCTGTTATTGGGATTTGGTTAGCTTTCTTAAGGAATTTGGGTTTATCTTAGAGGAAATAAGATGCCCCATTGAGTCTAGTCAAGACCTGGTTGATGAGATTACTATCTTCTGAAGATCTCTTTAGGTTCTTTGTCTTTCTCAACTCACTCATGAACTTCAGATTTCTGGCTAGTGATACAGGTATTTCCAGAATCTCATTCCAATCCAAAGACTCTTCCCATTGTTTTTGTCAGTAAGACCTCCCATTTCATAAAGTTCCTTGTTTGCCTTCCTTTCTTGGCTCCAAGATGGAAAGGTCTGAGAGCAGATCCTGCTTCGGCCTTTTCACATCGCGTCTGTTAACCAGCATATTACTTAGTGCATAGTAGGGACTAAACACCTTTGTAACCAGCATAATACCTAGTGCGTAGTAGGGACTAAACACCTTTGTAACCAGCATAATACCTAGTGCGTAGTAGGGACTAAGTTCATGTTCACTGAATTAGTTAGAACTAATAGATTAATTTCATTTATTACCCTAATATTTGAAATATACATTGTGCTCCTAGTGTGGTGGCTCATTTCTGTGATTCTAGCATGTGGAGAAATTGAGGCAAGAGGCTTGTCATGAGTTTGCGGGCAGCCTCAGAGAAAGACCTTATCAAAAAAGAAAACAAAACATAACAAAGGGGACAGGGTCTCTCAGCAGGTGCAGGCTCTTGCCACCAAGCCTGACAACCTGGGTGTGACCCCAGAACCCCTAGAGTGGCGCGAGAGAACCAACCCCTTGAAAGGAGTTCCCTGACTCATGACGTGATACACACACATTCACAGACTACATATATGTACACATATACACACACACACACACACACACACAAATAAATGTCAAACTAACTACAACAATGACACTGAAGTGTGGTGTCACACACTGTAGTTCTGGCACAGAACTCCGGGTTGGCCTTGTCTTCACAGGAAGTTCCAGGCTAGCCTGGACTACATACTAAGATGCTGTCTCAAACAAACAAACACCTCAAAGAAACAGCAACAAAAGACAGAAGGGGAATATTTCCCAGGAGCAGGAACGGCTTTGAGGTTTCTAGTTATACTGCCTTTAACAAAATGGTTTTATTAGAATTTTTTCTCAGTTGAAATACTAGGGTAAAACTAAATTCACTTCATTAAAAGATAATCAACCCAAAGTTTTCTCTTATGGTAAAACAGTGGTAGGGAGGATGGGAAGGTGCTGGGGATGGCGAGCTCTCCAGCAGGCCCAGCCTTTGGAAGCAGGAAGATCAGGAGTTCAAGGTCATGTCAACTACATAGTGGTTCCAGGCCAACCTGATACACCCCAAACCCTGTCTCAAAACAGCAGCCGCAACGGTGAACAATAGTTAAGGCAGTAAGTCTTGTTTTTCCTGAGAAGTCTAGAAGAACGGTTCAGGTCGCCCACAGGAACAGGCGCTCTGAGCACTAACAACAGCGGCTTTGTACAGACGCTTGTACAAAGGGATAAGATGGTTAAAGTGTATCAATCGCCAGTCCGGGGGAGAGGTTTTGCTCTTGGAAGTGGTGAAATTAGGACATCCATACGCCAGAAGAACTTAGGGGAAGAATTTGGATGATGTCAGTCGTTTCTAGAGAACGTTTCCGCTGTCACCTTACTGTGACTTCACAGAATTCAACCGAGAAACCGAGCTGTAAAGGTAAGAGTCCTTTGGTGTACGGTTCTGATAACTCGGAAGAAGTTTTCAAAGTTTCGTGAGAAGTAGAGAGACTTCAGTTCAAACTCGTTATCTGTAGATTTTTGAGGTATTGAAACTTGGCTAGTTTTGTAGTAAGTTTATAGAGATATATTTTAGACTGGACCGTCAGAATCGAACTTTGTTAATATGCAAATGGCCTTATAATACTCACTGAACTAAACTGAAGTTGTTAACGTGTAGATTTCTAAAATGTACTTCTCTGCGCATGTGCACGCGTGTGCGTGTTTGTGTGTGTGTGTGTGTGTGTGTGTGTGTGTGTGTGTGTGTGCGGGGTGTGTCCCACGGGCACAGGCGGAGGACTGAGGACACCTTGCAGGAGTAGGTTCTCACCTTACACCATGTGGGTCTTGGCAATCGAATTCAGGTCTTCAGGCCCGGTGGCAAGCACCTTTATCCACTGAGCCATGGCACTGGCGCTGTGTAATTATACCTGAGGAACTCAGACGTTGGAAAGTATTATGCACAAACTTGCTCATTTCATTGCAGTGTAATTTAGTCAAGAGAGTCAGCTCTAGGGAAATGATTCATTAAAATGTGCCAGCCCTTTGAAGGGATTTCACCGGCTCCCTGGCTCTTCCCCCAGGGGTAAATGCTTTGAGCACTTAGATGCCTCTGTGCTTTCCTCCTGGCTAGGAATTCCAGGTCTTCTCTGGATGACCAGCCGATGTCTGGTCACTTGAGTGTGTGACTTTGACCTCGCTGTTCTCTGTGTGTGGCTTTCTATCTGTCCGCTATTGTATCCCCCTTCTGTTTGTCCTTCTGTGTGTGGCTTCCTGTCTGTCCACCATTGTATCCTCCTTCTCCTGTTTCTCCTCCCCACACCCCAATTTCTTTGAATCCTACTTGTCCTTTAAAGCTTTCAGTCTGGTGGGCACATTTGTCAAGTCCTGGGGAGTACATGAAATTTTGTATCAAGAGCTCATAGACAGGCACAGAACTGAGTAATTGGGTGCAGGGGGTAGGTGCTTCGTCTGTTTCACGTGACATGTAGAAACAAAACTGCTGTGGCATGCATATCTGAGGTGTCAGAAAACGTGTGTTCACTTGTTACTTAGTAGACGATAATACCAAGTGAGTTCACCTGTGAACCAGAGTGGACTCTTTGTACCCTTGGCCTATCTATGTGCTGGCTACAGGAACATCTGGAACACCACAGTAGCTTCCATGTCTCCCGCTGCCGAGTCAGAAAGCCCTGACGATCTTACTAACTTTATAACTGTGGGAATATTACTTAGACCCCTTGTGACTCAGTTTCCCAAGTGTAAGTTATGAATATATAGCAAGAGGCCAGCCTGGGCAAATTCCAGGATAGCCTGAACTACATAGCAGGACCCTGTCTTAAAAGCATTTTTATAGTAGTTTTTAAAATTATTTCAAAAAATAAGTTAGAGATCTCTGTTCTCTCACCTTCCTACATTAGTGATGTTTCCTTTTAGAGCTCCCTGCTTCCATCCAGTGTAACTTAGTGGTAGAGCATGTGCTTCACATGCATGTGCTCGTGGGTCCAACCCACATCCCCCACACAGGCAAACAACCTAAAAGACTGCTGTGGTTCCTTAATGGCTAACACTGTTCAGTAGATGGATGTACTTTTTTCCCCCAGGTTTTTTGTTTTTTGTTTTTTCAAGACAGGGTTTCTCCGTGTAGCTTTGCACCTTTCCTGGAACTCACTCTGTAGACCAGGCTGGCCTCGAACTCACAGAGATCTGCCTACCTCAGCCTCCTGAGTGCTGGGATTAAAGCCATGCACCGCCACTGCCCGGCTTCCCCCAGGTTTTTTTGTTTGTATTTTAGGCAGGGTTTGAACCTAGGACATGCTAGACAAGCACTACATCCCCCTTTTGTTTTTGAGACACATCTGACCATGTATTATAAAGTGACCGGAACTCCTCCACAGCCTGGGCTACCCACAAACTTGTCATCCTCCTGGCTCAAATCTGACTTGAGCCAGCTCAAGCCTGACTCAGGCTTATGACCAATGCTTGGCTCAGCGGGCCAGTTCCTAGTCAGCGCGGTACCTCCCACCCACCTTACGAAGATGTTCTGATAAAGACTGACCTGTGTTCCCCTGGGTCTGCTCTCATTTCTACCATCTCTGGACCTGAGAACAGTGTGCCAAGGATGATTGTCTCTGGAGACTTCACTCCCACAACAAATAGTTCCCTTTGTCTGTAACTCTTTATTTACCTTGCAGATAATCTATGTAACAAAAAAGAAAGAAAAAAAAAAAAGAATGCTGTGCTGTAGACTTAGGGAGTAGGTTTTTGAGTATGTTCTGGGACAGTTTCATACATGTACACAATGCATTGTGATTGCGCTCTCCCCTCCCCCCTCCCTTTCCTGCCTTCATGTCTTTTTGTTTTGTCTCTGTCTCTCTCTCGGGGTTTGTCCAGGTGCGTCTGTGTGGCCATGGGATTGGAAATAAATATCCACTGGAGCTGAGTTGGGGCAAGTTCTGACAGTGAGTGGGTTCACAACTTGAGACAGTGGCTCCTCCTCCAGAGGCTACCAGTCCACAGTAGTTCACCAGTAAGGGGTAAGAGCCATGAGCCCCTCCCCCATCCCCACTGACTGCTGAGAGCTTGTCCTGGGCAGGCCTGGTGTAAGGGAGCAGTCTTATCTTCAACTTGGAGTTGTGCTGGGATCCCTTCCTCCAAGGGTGCCTTGTTTTGTTTTGTTTGGCTTGTTTTGTTTTTATCAGTTTTCAACTGATAGTCAACTAAGAAATACTTAGCCTTGACCAAAGGTAGAGGAGAGATGTGATTGCCAGAGTAAAGATAGGAAAGGGCAGGTCGTTATTTCAATTTGATGCCAAGATAATTGAGTAACCGGACACACCGGGTCCCTCTAATTGGCCTAATCAGCGTGTCGACGTTCCTAGTGAGTTTGAGCACCTGAACTGACAGGGAACACATAGCTGCGGGGTGTGAGGTCTGGTCTCATCCCCCCGGAAGGTGCCCCTGTGAAGGTGTCCCTGCTTGGGAACGTGATGGTCGTCGTCGTCTGAGTTAGATCTGCCTCAGCGTGGGAGCCGTCCTGTGTCACTCATCTCTCCACCTAAGGTGGTGAGGTACTTCAGTGCCTGGGGCTCGATCTTGTGGGAGTCCTGCTTGTTCAGGACAGAAAATGAGAACAGGCTCTCGGGAGACTACAAGTACTGAGTAGACATTTGGACTATCAAAGTGATCAGACTTTGTATCATTTTCAGCTAGCCTACAGAATACTGGAATTCGTCATGACACTTTCATACATGTGTATATGACTTTTTTTTTTTTTTTTTTTTTTTTTTTTTGGTTTTTCGAGACAGGGTTTCTCTGTGTAGCTTTGCGCCTCTCCTGGAACTCACTTGGTAGCCCAGGCTGGCCTCGAACTCACAGAGATCCGCCTGGCTCTGCCTCCCGAGTGCTGGGATTAAAGGCGTGCGCCACCACTGCCCGGCCGTATATGACTTTTTATGGGACATTTTCAATCTTAAAATAGAGACTAAAAATGGAAACTGTACATGGAGCAAGAAATCTTTGTTTCTCTTTTAAACTTTGTTATGTTGGCTTTGTCCTTTCTTGATCTCTTTCTATCTCTCTCTTTTTCCATTCTGAACTTTGACCTGTTGGCATCTTTTGTGTACCTGGCCATTCTGGAAGGTTTTATTTTACCTTTCAGTTTGATTATACAGTGAGTCAAATACAGGTTTTTTTGTTTTTGTTTTTTTTTCTTTCCTTTTTTTTTGGTTTTTTGAGACAGGGTTTCTCTGTGTAGCTTTGCGCCTTTTCCTGGAACTCACTTGGTAGCCCAGGCTGGCCTCAAGCTCACCGAGATCTGCCTGGCTCTGCCTCCCGAGTGCTGGGATTAAAGGCGTGCGCCACCACCGCCCGGCCAAGTACAGGTTTTAAGTTGGTTTCAGAAGTGAGTTTGCATTGAAAAAAAAATTGAACACTAAAGGGGGTGGGGGTGGAGGGTGGTATGTGAGAAGGCATATAAAATGTGCGTTGGTGTGGGTTACCAGTAACAACCAATTTTCACTGATGAACTACTCTTTCTTAGTCTCTCCATACGTCTGTTCAAGGGCTCCAAGAGCTTGGGAAACTGAGGAAATGTGATTCATATTATTCTTTTTTTTAAATAGTAATTTCTGTTATAACTAATTATTGGAAAGAAGCAATTAAGTTGGGCATGGTGCCACACACTTGTGATCTCAGCACTCTGCAGGCTAAGGCAGGAGGGAGGATTGTGAGTTTGAGGCCAGCCTGGGCTCTATGGTGAGACCCTGTGGCAAGAAGCAAACAAAACAACCAGGAGCTGAAGATGGGGGCTAGAAGGGAAATGGAGGGGCCAGATTTAATGAAGGTTGCGTGCTTTTAGTTTTGGACTCAGTGTGAAGGGAGTGGTGTAGCTAACAGGATTCAAGAGGAACGCCAAACACTGTGGGGCACGTCTGTAGTCTCAGCACTTGGGAGGTGGAAGGAGGAGGATCAAGAGTTCAAAGTTCTCCTTGTCTGCTTAACAAGTTCAAGGCCCACATGGATTATCTGAGACCGGACTCAAGAAAAAAGAGGAAAGAGTTGATCTGAGGAGTAAGGGGCGACCATGGGATAACCATTTAGAAAGGACAGGAGAAGTGGCTGGTCAGAGCTGTCCTCTAGATCAAGATCACAGCGTTCATTAGAGGAAGGGTTGGGGAGGTGAGAAGCCTGATCTCTCACCTCCCAGACTGTCGGTTTGTTTTTATACCACAGCTTGTCAAAGGACTTGAGAGAATCAAAACTCTAAAGGGGGTGGGGGTGGAGGGTGGTATGTGAGAAGGCATATAAAGTGTGCGTTGGTGTGGGTTACCAGTAACAACCGATTCTCACTGGTGAACTGCTGTCTCTTAGTCTCTACATACATCTGGTCAGGGCTCCAAGAGCTGGGGAAACTGAGGAAATGTGATTCATTTATTCTTACATATGCCATCCTGTCACAGGTAAGTGTTGAGTCGGCTTGTAGAATCACCTTATGAGAAGTACTGATCTTGCTTGAAGTTTTTTTTAGTCAATTTCACAATATACACAATACACATTATTTTTATTTATATTTGAGGTATTATCTGAACTGTAGCCCAGGTTGGACTTGGAACTCACTACGTGGCCCAGGCTGACCTTAAACTTACAGTAGTTCTACACCTGGCTGGCTACACATTAGTTTTAAAAAAGAAGTATAGTTGGCCATGGGAGCCAGAGGCAGGTGGATATCTGTGAGTTCCAGGTCAGCCAAAGATATGTGTGTGTGTGTGTGTGTGTGTGTGTGTGTGTGTGTGTGTGTGCGCGCGCGCCTGCATATGTGTATATACATATATACATATATATATGGTGAGACCATCTCTCAAGAAACAGACAGCAACAAAAAAATAGAAGTATAGAATCAGTAGTAGCAAAACTAGGAATAGGAATGTATTAGATGAGTAAGTTGATGGTGACTTTGAGCTTCAGGTGTGACCGGAAATTTCCTTTCTATGAAGTGAAAAACAAATGTTTTGACTTTCATTAGAGAAAAGCAAAACAATCAAGTTTTCAGCAAGATGTGGTGTCACGTCTTCCATTCTAACACTTAGGAAGTAGAGGAGGGGGCATCCTTGGAGATTTTAAGGCCACCCTGGGCTACATGAGATCTTGTCTCAAAAAACAGGCCCACCATAGGTTTAATGTTGCATTTCTTTAATCCCAGCACTCACAAGGCAAATTTCTGAGTTCAAGGCTAGCCAGAGATAGATAGTGAGACCTCATCTCAAAGAAACAGAAGTCTAGGCTGCAGAGGGCTCAGTCATTAAGGGTGAATGGTGAATGCTCCCCCCAGAAGACCGGAGTTTGGTTCCCAGAACCCACATTAGATGGCTCTCAGCTGCTTCTAATTCCAGCTCTTCTGGTCTCTGTGGCACCCACACATCCAAAGCATACACTCACACAGACACACATACACATTTAAAAAGAAAGGAAGGAAGGAAGAAAAAAGAAAGAGAAGTCTAAAAACAGAACAGAATGCACCCCCCTAGGCTTCAGTAGCAATACCTTGTGTATAGTTTCTGAATAAAGTTTACTGTGCCTTTATATGGGGTGCTAAGTGGTGTAATATTCTTCAAAACTGCAAGTAATTAATGAACTTTACATGTCAGTTGCAAGAGAGTATATTTTGGCAGTTTTTACAGACTACATTTAAGAATATTTAAGACAGCACAGTAGAAGTGTGGTTGTTTAAAAGCAGTTTTTCAACTCAAAACGGTTCTGTGATCCACCTTCTCTGCCATTACAAGCCTGTGTCAGTCTCTTTTTATTTCTTTTGCCTTTTAAAAAAATGACTTACATTTTTATTTTGATTGCATTGGTGTTTTGCTTGTATGTCTGTGAGGATGTCTGATCCCCTGTAACTAAAGTTAATAGACAGTTAGGAGCTGTCATGTGGTTGCTGGGAATTGAACCTGGGTCCTCTGGAAGAGTAGCCGCTGCTCTTAACTACTGAGCCATTTCTCTAGCCCTCTTCATTTTGTGACAGGATCTCTCTATGTAGTCCCAGCTGTCCGGGAACTCACTTTGTAGATCACGCTGGCCTTGAACTCACAGAGATCTGCTTTTCCCACCCTAGTACCCACACCCAGCCCTGCTTCTTAAATTAAAAATAACTACTTATGCATAATTATGTTTAGATGATTTTTCACATTTCAGCTGGTTGTTTTGACAGGGGCTAGATATGACCTAGCAAAGGATACTTGGTGGAGTACTATGTTTATGTGGTCCTTCTCATTCTGTGGGTACATCTGTATTTATTCTGTCAACATTTTCTTAGTAAATATGAGGTGATTTAAGAGTTGATTGCATGTTAGTCGATCTGGTGATTTGATGTTTGGTTGTTTTTTTTTTTGTTTTTTTGTTTTTTTGGGTTTTTTTGAGATGGGTTTTATTAAGCAGCTTGGTTTAGGCTTGAATTTTAACCCCCCTTCCTTCCCCTGGTACTGAGATTGCAGGTGTATCCATCATTGCCCCCTGCCACCCTTTTAAGAGGGGGATCTTGCTATTTTGCCCATGATGGCTTTGAATTCTGGCCTCTATCCACCAGTGGCACAGACCACAGGTGCACATTCTGAGCCTTCAACATGTTTTTGGTGTATCTGTGTTCCAAGTTCCAAATATATTTTTTTTTATATTTCTTGTTGTGAGCCTAGCCTTTAATGGCTGATCCATCTTTTCTTTTTTCTTTCTTTCTTTTTTTTTTTTTTCCAGAGCTGAGGACCAAACCAGGGCCTTGTGCTTGCTAGGCAAGTGCTCTACCACTGAGCTAAATCCCCAACCCCCCATCTTTTCTTTTTTAAAAATCTCTCCCTCTCCCTCTCTCTCTCCCTCTCTCTCTCTCTCTCTCTCTCTCTCTCTCTCTCTCTCTCTCTCTCTCTCTCTCTCACACACACACACACACACACACACACACACACACAGACAGAGACAAAGACAGAGAGAGGGGGGATGAGAATATGCTGGAGATTGTGGTCCTGAGAACGAAATTGGCTTCTCTGAGTCTCCTGTCATATGAAAAGTCTGAGATTCAGCACACGAAGGGTTTGTTGTCTTCACTATTATTTCTTCAGGCGTCAACACAGTTTTACAAGCGCTTAGCCTGCCTTCCAGCTATGCAGCGCTTTCGGGCTGCGGCATCTGACGACGTTTTACGGTAGTCTGCTGGTAGTGGCTGTTGTTGAGAAACTACTGACTCAGGCCTGGAGCACCCCAGCCTTCTGTCTGTGCAGCATCCAGGGCCCCAAGTGTTGTATGGTGGCCAGTTGCCCTTTCATGCTTCTTGAATTTTCCCCAAGTTGTCGAGAAGGTTGACGTCACCTCCAATTACCTAAGTCAAACTTGTGAGTTCTTGAATTCAGTTCAGGTGGAAAGGTTCCAGTTGAAGCTAACAAAACCAAGATGTTTCTTAGATGCAGGCTCTGTGTACTTTAGCCCCAAAGGAGATGCTGCTTTTAAGTGTGTGTGTGTGTGTGTGTGTGTGTGTGTGTGTGTGTGTGCACATGGGTGCACTGTGTATACATGTAAGTGCAGATGCCCATGGGGCCTAAAGGTGTTAGATTCCCCTGGAGCTGTTACTGGAGACAGTCTGAGCTGCCTGATGTGGGTGTTGGAGCAGAACACGTTATTTATTGCACGTTAGAGGTAAACATAATCAGGCAGGACAGTGTTTGGAGGAATATTAATTCTTATATTTCTGAATACTTGTAGATCAGCTGAATAAAATAATGATAGGTAAAGCATGTAAATTATTGTAACATCCCCGTTTTTCACCGATATGCACAGGATAGTTGCTGACTCAGTCCTTCATTCTTTACACTTTTGCCTGGGAATAGATTTTTTTCTTGAGCTGCAGCAGCAGAAGAAAGTCCTCCATCTGCCCCCATCTCTGAACATTCTAACTGGATGCCACGGCCAATCGGCGACAACAGAGAGAGCACATTTGGAGTGGTGGAGAGCTCCTTCACGTTGTCGTGTTGTTTACTTTCTTACAGACCTTGTGCGCGGTAGACAAGCGCTCTACCATTCAGCTACATCCCCAGCCCCATTTTTTTAGACATCTTGCTAAATTACTCAGCCTAGTCTTGAGCCATTAGTATTCTTGTCTCACCTCTGGCGCCTTGGATTACAGGTATGAACCGCCATACCCAGTGCCAATTTGGGTTTTAACCTATGGGAGCCAAGAACTACTTACATATCACAGGAAGTACAAAGGTGCCTGCTGTCACATAAGAATTGGTAGTGGGAGACCAAGTGGATACTTTTTTAAAAAGATTTTTATTTATTAATTATGTGTCCAGTGTTCTGCCTGCATGTATCCCTGCAGGCCAGAAGAGGGCACCAGATCTCATTACAGATGTTTGTGAGCCACCCTGTGGTTGCTGGGACTTGAACTCAGGACCTCTTAGCCTCTGAACCATCTCTCCAGGCCCCCTAAATGGATACTTGTAACTCTAACAAGCTATTTTAAAAAACTGTAGCTGGGTGTGGTGGCATATTTCTTTAACCCCAGCACTCAGGAGGCAGAGGCAGGTGCATCTATCTCTGTGAGTTTGAGGCCAGCCTGGTCTACAGAGCAAGTTCAGGATGGCCAGGGCTATTACACAGAGAAACCTGTCTTAAAAAACAAAACAAAACAAAAGCAAAAAAACAAAAACAACAAGTAAATGTAAACAGGGCTTTATGTGGTAGTAATAATCCCAGCACTCAGGAGGCGGAGGCAGGAGGTTTGCTGCAAGTTTGAGGCCAGCCTGGTACATGTGCAGAGTTCCAGGCCAGCCAGGGCTGCATAATGAGATACTGTCCGAGAAACAAAAACCTGAAATAAAAATTATGAACAGTGTGATGTAATGGCTATTTTTCACTGTCAGCTTGATTAGATTTGTAATCACCATGGAAACACATCTCTGGGTGTGACAGTGAAGACATTTCCAGACATGTGTACTGAGGAGGGCATATGGGGGCACAGTTTCGTGGACTGGGTCAAATTGAGTAAAAACGGAAATCAGGTTGAGCACATGCACTCTGCCTGCCTCCTGACTGGATCCCACTCGGCCATGTACCTCATGTTCCTGCCTTCCTGTCTTCCTTACTGTGAGCCAGATAAGCCTTCCTCCCCTGAGCTGCTTCTGTCAGGGGCCAGTCACAGCATCGAAGGAGCGGGAGGGGGATGCTAACTGTGTTTGGGTCATTTTAACGTTTGCTGTTCTCTACTCTCTGTGCGTTAATCTGGGAGATTTTCTTGAAGTGGCATACTTTCAGTAGGGTCTTTGAAGTAGGCAAAAGTTCTGGGTGTTAGGGACAGTGTGGTAGAGAGTATAGAAGTGAGGGAACTGTAAAGGAGTCTGGGAATATAGCTCAATTGATAGATTGCTTACCTAGCATGGGCAAGGACCTGTGTTCAATTCAGGAGAACACACACACACACACACACACACACACACACACACACACACACGCTTAGAGCAGATTTTGGTTAGTCTAGGTAACCTGCAAAAACATTGTAGGGAGTCCAGTGGATAAGAATGATGAAATCAAAGGGTTAAAAATGAGAAATGGACTGGGCCTGGTGGTGTCCATCTTTACTCCCAGCATGAATCCCAGGCAGATCTCTTTGAGTACTAGGATAGCCTGGTCTACATAGGGAATTCCTGGCCAGCCTGGTCTACACAGTGAGACTTTGTTTTGGGGAGAGGGGAGGGGAAATAGATTGAGGGACAGAGAAGAAGAAAAGAGGGAAGGAGGGAGGGAGAGAGGAAGGGGAGAGAAAGCAGGAGAGAGAGAGATATTGATTGATTGGTGAGGACTTACATTTATTTTGATTTGAGTCTTTAAAGGAAAATTGAGCAGCCATGGCATTATTCTGCTGTTTGGGTGCTGCATAAAGCAAATTAAATAGAGCCAATCCTTGTCTCTAGAACCTTCTACACAATTAAGTACTTAGTGGATATTATTAAAGGAGTTAACATTTTTTAAGTAAAACAAGGAAGTAATTTGTTTGCTATCAGGCGAGTTTAGTTTGGCATGACCCTTCTGAAGCAAACTTGAGAAAGTGCAAGGAGCAGGATGCATTCCCATAGACGGCAGGAAGACCGCATGAAGCACTGGTAGCCGGTAGCCCAGGCCTCGAACACACCTCTTTTCCCTTTTAAAAAGAAACATTTTAACATGAATGCTGAAATTCTCATGATCCAAACTGCTTTTATGCAGAGTGTCTGGTGTTTATTTCTAGTAAGTGTGTCACCCTGGCACAAGTCTTTCACTAGTGGTAAGCTGTAGCAAGACTTTCAGGGAACATAGAATGAACTTTTCCGTAAACCTAAATGTGTAGTATTTTTAACTTTCAAAACCTTTTATTTATCATCATCATTATTGTTGTTGTTACTATTATTATTATTATTATTATTATTATTATCATCATCGTGTGTGTGTGTGTGTGTGTGTGTGTGTGTGTGTGTGTGTGTGTGTAGGTCAGCGGACAGTTTTGTGGAGTTGATTCTCCCCTTCAACATTATGTGGGTTCCAGAAATTGAACTCGGAGTCTTCGGCTTGTATGACTGGGCTACCAATCACCCTTCGTTGCTGAGTCATCTGACTGGGCCCCAGGAAGTACTTTTAACTTGGTAAAATTTGTGAAGAAATTGTTCTGGTTTTTGAGATTCAGATCTTCGGAAACTGTTATTTTGAAGCTCTTGACCATTGATTGGAACCTTCAGTTTCTCATTGTGTCAGAGAGACTCTCCTAAAGGAAAGACGGTAGCCATCTGGGGTCAGATCAGCTGGCTTATTCCTCCTGGTGTGTGTGGCTGCTGCCTTTATTCCATCAGCCCACATGAATCATGGCTAGACCCGATGCCAGCGGAGATAAAGATGTGTCATCCTTATTAGTGTCTAGGAAACCATGGCAACAGGTAGAGCTCATCATCCTCTCCTAGGAAGGGAGCAATGTCTGGGATTAATGGTAAGATCTGCCTCAGCACCACTCACGCTGGAGCACTCTTTAAAAAAATTAGTTATTTTATGAGTATGAGCATTTTGTCTACATGTATGTATGTATACCGTGTGTGTGCCTGGTGTCTGAGATCAGAAGAGGGTGTTGGATCCCCTGGGGCTGGAGTTGCAGGTGGTTGTGAGCAGCCATATTGGAGGTGGGAATTGAACCTGAGTTCTCTGCAAGAGCACCAAGTGCTATTAACCACTGAGCCAGGACTCTAGCCCCAAACACTTTTATAAGACATATGCGTGACTCAAAGAACAGTAGTAAATGCTTGCTAAGACCATGAAGTTTAAGCTACATAGGTGGTACCCATGAAGGGCCCCCGTGCTTTTATACCATTCCTCAAACAAAACCATTCTCTTGAATCTTGTCATGGAGCCATCCGTTGCAGTCCATTCTTTCTCTCTCTAGTCTTTTTTTTATCTTTGCATTTTACACAGGGTTTCTTCAGGGTAAGTGCTCAGGGTGGAATTCTAGGGTTGTAGGGTTGTAGTGTGTCTTCTGCTTCCGTTTTAGTAGGTCATGCCAGGTTGTCTTCCACTGCTAATCACCATTCTTGCTTTGACTAGTTGTGTGTGTATTCACATTGTTTACACACTAGTTTATAGGCAGACTTTTCTGTCTCACCAGCTAGCTCTCAAATAACTACATGGAGACTTATCGTTAATTGTAAATGCTTGGCCGATAGCTCAGGCTTGTTACTAACTAGCTCTTACAACTTGAATTAACCCATTTTCATCAATTTACTTGCTGCTACATGGCTCATCACTTGTTACCTTATCTTGTACACGTTCTGCTTCCTCTGTGTCTGGCTGGTGATTCTACCCTTCATCTTCCCAGCATTCTCTGTCTGGCTCTCCCATCTATACCACCTTCTCCCTAGCTGTTGGCCATTTAACTCTTTATTAAACCAATGAGAGCAACACATCTTCACAGTGTACAAAAGGATTGTTTCACAACACTAGTTCACATTCACATTTGGTCTTCAGGGTAGATCAGATTATTGAATGTATTAGAAAGTGCTTCTCACACTTGATTGTGTATGCAAATCACCAGGGATATCAGGAAAAGTTTATCTTCTGACTTATGTCTCCCCCACTCCTTTCTTGAGACAGGGTTTCACTACATAGCCCTGGCAGCCCTGGAACTAACTGTCTAGACCAGCTTGGCCTCAAAGTCAAGGAAATCTGCTGGTCTGCCTCCAGAGTGCTGGGACTAAAAGTGTGTGCCACCACACCTGGCTTCTCTCTCTCCTTGAAGTCATCTGTATCTGGGTCTGGTTGTGCATACTCTGGAGAATGAGGCAGGAGGATTACAAATTCAAGGTCTGCCTGCACAATTCAGTGAGACTCTGCCTCAACATAAAAAAGTAAGAACAGCTGGGGTGATAGGTCAGAGGTTGAGTGTTTACACAGCTGGTATGAAGTGCATTCAGTCCTCAGTGTTACAGAAAATAAAAGCACTCAAATTGTTAATAATATAACATATTGAAATAATATAAATGGCACATATCTTAGTCCCTGTTCTGTTGCTGTGAAGAGACACCATGACCAAGGCAGCTCTTATGAAAGAAGCATTTAATGACAGGCTTGCTTACAGCTTTAGAGGGTTAGTCCATTATTATCAGGGCAGGGAGCATGGCGGCACACAGGCAGGCATGGTGCTGGAGTAGCTGATCTTCAGGCAGCAGGCAAAGAGAGACACTGGCCTGGTGTGGGCTTTTGAGGCCTCAAAGCTCACCCTCCAGTGACACACCTCCTCCAGCGAGGCCAATCCTCATCACCCTGACAGCTCATCAGCTGGGGCCTAAGTATCCAAATCTGTGAGCCTCTAGGGGCCATTCTCACTCAAACGTCCAGAGCATATAAATCGTATGTATACTGTGTTGTTCAGGGACCGATGACAGGGACAACCAGTAGTATATATTCAGTACAGATACTTCCCCCCACTTTGAGACAGGATCTCATGTGGCCCAGGCTGGCCTCGAACTCCATACATCTGAGGATAAGTTTGAACTTTTGATTCTCCTGCTTCTACCTCTTTAGTGCTGGGATTGCATCATGTACCACCAAGTTCAGTTTCTGTGGTTCCGGGCCTTAAACCTAGGACATATGTTTAGGCAAGAACTACACCAGTGAGCTATATCACTAGCCTCTAGATACATCCTTTCCCCAAAATGTTTTCCATCTGTGATTGACTGGATTTACAGATGTGGAACAACCCTGGTATATGGAGGTCCAACTGTAGTACTTAATCTAGCTACTAGAGTCCTGGTGTAACTCCATAGGACGTCAGTACAGTACCCTAATCCTCTGGGGAAGTTAAAAAGAATACAGGACCCATATAGACATAGATATTCTGAGTCAGGAGGCGTGGGGTCTTAGAGCCAATGCAGTAAGAATATTCGGTATCAGGAGTTCCCAGGCTTCCCCAGTATTAAAGTAGAGGGGACAGTGAAACAGGTAAGCCAGTCCTGAGCACCTGCTTGTCTCACAAACCCCCATCTGTTTTTCCTGTGGTCAATCACCCCACCCCAGGAGAGGACACACTGAAGAATGAAAGTGTGGTTACGTCAACAGTACAGTCTAACTTGGTACATGAGTAGTAGGCAGTGGGCCATGTGTCCTGTGGAAGGGTATGACAGCCTGGGGGCGTCTGAGAAACATCTGAGGCCTCTACGTCCTTTGTGACAGACACGGCCATGTTGTTACTGTGTGGTTAGGCGCTGCCCAGGCAGGGGCCATAGCCTTGCAGCTCCGTGCCGGTTGGTGACTAGCTACAGTAGCAATCTGTTGGTCTTTTGAGACTCCAGTCACTAGCCAGCTAGTCAGAGACTACTTGGGGACTGTAGCCCACAGCAGACTTGAGGAGCATGGAAGGGCATTACCAGCTTTGTTTTGGTTGGCCTACAAAATGGAGGACTGAGTATTTATCATCATTCTTTTGAGTTATTTCCCAAATAATCAAAAGAATATATTCTTAAGTCAATTTAATGTGTGTGTGTGTGTGGTTTTTTTTTGGTATGTGAGAATGATAGATGAGTCTAACCTAATTTCATTTGTGGAATAAATGCCCTGTACTATATTCAGGATACCTATAAAATGTTTTTTACAGTGAATGTCAGCTTTGTCTCTTCTTTTTTTAATTTTTTTTTTAATTTTTTTTTCTCTTTTTTTTTTTTTTTTTTTTTTGGTTTTTCGAGACAGGGTTTCTCTGTGTAGCTTTGCGCCTCTCCTGGAACTCACTTGGTAGCCCAGGCTGGCCTCGAACTCACAGAGATTCGCCTGGCTCTGCCTCCCAAGTGCTGGGATTAAAGGCGTGCGCCACCACCACCCGGCTTCTTTTTTTAATTTTTTAATTTTCTTTTTTTGAGACAGGGTATCTCTGCATGTCCTGGAACTCACTCTGTAGACCAGGCTGGCCTCAAACTCACAGAGATCTGCCTGCCTCTGCCTCCCAAGTGCTAGGATTATAGGCATGTGCCACCACTGCCCAGCTAGTCTCTTCATTTTTTTTTATTAGAATGCTTTATTTATTTGTTCTTCCCGTAAATTTTTGTCATAAAATGTCAGCAATTTTTTCAAATTCAAGCATTTACAAAAATAAAAATAAAACCATTGTAAGTGGGCTTCTTTTACTTTTGCAAGTATTCTAGGAGGTATTTTGCCTCCCTAAAAAATGTCAAGCTGGAGTTTCCCACCCTTCAGCTAAGTATCTAAGTTCAACGTCATACATTGCAAAGATCTTAAATTCCACTTATAGTCTCTATAAAAATCAGTCCCATATTCATGAAAACATAACAACATAGGACTTGTTTTCCTATTCCGTGGCTCCCCCCATCCAGGGAAGAATTGGCTGATGGGCAGGGGGTGGAAAAACCACTTCCCAGTCTAGAAGTATAACAGTTGTTATCAGGATGCTGCCTTTGCATCCATTCTTCCCTCATCCGGATCATCTTCCCTGCTGGCTGGAAGGCCTGTGGGAACCTCCCATAGCCCAGGAAGTTATTCTAAAAAAAAAAATCTTCTCCTGCATTGTTCACAAGGCTCATATACCCAAATCACCATTCAGAGGGCCTGATCGTCTCTTCATATTTTAATGAGAAATGTGTAATAACCTTTAAGTAAAAGAATATGGTTTATTAGTTAGTATTTACAATTAGTATAATGGTGTATACTTTATTGTGTCTTTTATGTTGACATGTATAAGTTGCTGAGACTATTTATTTATTTACTTATTTATTTTGGTGCCGAAACGCAGAAACAAACACCATTTAGTTTTGAGTCCTCTCCATGGTGACTGGAACCATCACCTTTCTTCCTCTTCCTCCTCCTCCTCCTCCTTTTGGTTTTGTTAGAAGGACGGTCTCACTATGTAGCCGAGGCTGGTCTCTATCTTTGGGCAGGTCTACATTGGCCTTCTTAGTTCTACTACCACAGAGTGTACCCCAGGTCCAGCAGATGCCATTACTGCATTCTTAAATGTATCCACTGTAGAACTTCAGAGTCAGTGGGAGACCTCATACTGGCTTCAGTTACGTGAAGTATACAAAAATAAAAACACTTTTAACCAAGAGAAATTACAAAACGTTTCTGTTTGTTTGTTTCATTTTTGAGGCAGGATCTCACTGTGTAGTCCTGGCTGGCTTGGAACTCACTGTGTAGTCCTGGCTGGCCTTGAACCTTTGCCTCCTGAGTGCTAGAATTAAAGACGTGCACCACCGCACCTGGCTTCTGCACTGTATTTTTGTTTGTTTGTTTGTTTGTTTGTTTCTTGAGATAGGGTTTCTGTGTGTAGTTTTGGTGCCTGTACTGGATCTTGCTCTGTAGACCAGGCTGGCCTCAAACTCACAGAGATCTGCCTGGCTCTGCCTCCCGAGTGCTGGGATTAAAGGCGTGTGCCATGACTGCCCGGCTCTGCACTGTATTTTTATTAAAAACCACTTGTATGTCACAAAACAGATCTGCGTCCAACTCATGGAATAGAGTGTGACTCCTGTGCTTGTATGAAAATCAATATAAGTGTAGTTAATCGAAGTTTTACATTTTATTTTTTTTTTCTTTGCAGATTGAATCCCTCTCTGGAACTTCTGAATGTTTTTTTAACTAGTGGGAACATTTTCTACACAGCAAAGCCAATGGCTTAATTTTGGCAAGTGCTGGTGTGGCTTTGGTTCTGCTATGCTTCACGAAGCTTGAGTCTGAAGGATACAGGGCTTTCTGGGATGACAATATGACTCACAGTAAAGGAAGATCTGTCACTCACAAGACAAGTGGCAGTCCAGACACTGGAGGAGGCTTTGTAGACTGGACTTTAAATTTCAACACAATTCAATCGGACAAGTTTTTAAACTTGCTTTTAAGCATGGTGCCAGTCATTTACCAGAAGAACCAGGAAGACAGGCATAAAAAAGCAAATGGCATTTGGCAGGAAGGATTGTCAGGTGCAGCGCAGACCTTCAGCAAGAGATCAGAGCCACATCTGGACTACCACGAGTTCTCGGAGCAGGCCTTCCACGGTGGCAGCGGGCACGCTCCAGCCAGCTGCAGCCCCAAGTATGACGACTACGCCGGCTATAACTACTGTGATGGGAGGGAGGCTTCGGAAACCACCGCCATGCTACAGGACGAAGATCTGTCCAGTGAGGGCGATGATGTTATTGTGGAAACAAACCAGAAGCTGCCGAGGGAGTCCAGCGGCATCATGGCTCTGCAGATTCTCGTGCCGTTCTTGCTGGCTGGGTTTGGAACAGTTTCTGCCGGCATGGTTTTGGACGTAGTACAGGTGAGTGTACATCTTTAGGTTCATTGTGTGTGTGTGCATGCGTGCGTGCGTGCGTGCGTGCTCGCTCGTGTGATTCCTTACATGCTTTGACCTTGTTTTGTGAGGCAGGGCCTCTCACTTGTACCCGGAAGTCGCTGACTCAGCTGGCAGCCGGTGAAGCTCCGAGGGCCCGGCCTATCTCGGCCTCCTCAGCATTGGGGTTATGTCGGTGCCACCATGCTTGGCTTTCTGGGTTTTTAAAAATTAATTAATTGATTGATTAATTGATTAAATAATTTGAAACAGGAATTTCCACATGACCCTGCCTATCCTGGATGGACCAGGCTGGCCTTGAACCCACGGAGATCCAATTGCCTCTGCCTCCTAAGTGCTGGGATTACAGTGTTCTATCACTCCCAAGTGGCTTTCTTTTTTAAAACATAGGTTCTGAGGATTGAATCTAGGTTCTTCTGCTTACTCATTCCAACCCCTTCCTCCCTGCCTTCCGCTTCCCTCCCCTTCCCTTCTTCCTCTTTTCCTCTCTTCCCTCATCACCTCCCTCTTTCAGTGGGTCTCACTGTCTAGCTTTCACTGGCCTTGAACTTACAGTCTTTTCTGCCTTAGGCCCCCCAACCCAGGGTTAGAGGTGTGTGCCTACATCTGGTTTGACTTCACGTATTTTTACTCAAATGCTTGACATAGGATACATGTCTCAAACATTTATCTATGCAGTACTGAGCCTGGAGCATTGTGTGGTAGGAGCCTGAGCGATATCCCCAGCATTCAAGCGTTATTTTAGATTTAATTTGTTCCTTTGTGAAGTGAGTGACCTGAGAATTCTGTTATCTCTGCTAACTTCTCTTTTAGAAGTTAGAAAAGAAAAACAAAACATTGTCGTCTTTTCCCATGCTGTGGATTGAACCCACATTCCAAAGAAAGTAACTGTTTATTACAAACCCCAAAATAAACCGAGTGAAAGAAAAGCCCAGTAAGCAAGGAGTATGTTGAAATATTCTGTTTTAAAATAAAAACTTCCACATGCTCATTAAAGTGTGTTCAAACAATGTAGTGCTAAAATAAAGACCAACTTCTGTTCCCCATCTCCACACCCAAAATGCTCCCCTTCTTTGTCTTCATCTCCCTCCACCTCGTCTACCTCCTCCACCTCCTCTACCTCCTCTACCTCCTCTACCTCCTCCACCTCCTCTACCACCTCCTCCTCCTCCACGTCCCCCTCCTCCTCCACCTCCTCCTCCACATCCTCCTCCTCCTCCACCTCCTCCGCCTCCATCACCTCCATTTGTGTGTGGTGCTGGAGATAGTGCCCAGGGCCTTATCTGTCAGGCAGGTCTTCAATCCTGCTCCCAGTGACTGAGACACTTTTACACTTGTACTTACTGTGTGTGTGTGTGTTGTGTGCATATGGTGCTAATGTGGAGGTCAGAGGACAACTTACAGGAGTTGGCTCTCCCCTTCTCTGAGGGGTCTGGGGTAGAACTTGGGTAGTCGGGCTTGTCGACAAGTGCCTTGACCCACCCAGCCGGTGCTTTTCACATGTCCGTACTAACTTTGAACCCCAGATGGATTCCCACCAGGGTCTGAGGAAGATGGATGGGATGCCTGACTCTCTAGGTCCCAGGTCTTCTTTTATTTGGAGCAACCCCCAGAGCAACTTTACAGGCAAACAGCAGGGGCTTGTTTCCCTGCTTAGCTGATGGATTTTCTTCTGCCTTTCTCACCTGTTACCAGTGACAAAGGTCTTTCTGCCGTGAGTAGATATGCCAGTTCATGAAGTCCTCTGCTGGGTAATCCCATTTTAATTGCATTTGTAAAATACCCCCTGTGTTATTAAGCAGTTATATGATCTTTTCAGTTTAGGAAGCAATTTTGTATCTGTTAACTTTATGGTGTTTTTCCTTTTTTAAATTTATTTTTTTAATTACAGTCATGATATTCATTAATTGCACTCATGATATTACATTTGTGGTATTCATTGATCACACTCACATTATTCATTCAATAACTATATTTATGATATTCATTAATTACATTAATTGTATTGATTTATTACATTCATGATATTATGCCCTGATACTACGGTCCATTTGTGGGGTTTTCCCATCACACAAAACAGATTCTATACTTAGAAAATCACTATTCTATATTTATGGTGTTTTTCTGAGGCCACTTATTGCTATGTTCATTTCATAGATGGAGACGGTGACATCTCTGAGATCCGACTCCTCCAGGATCTCAGCCAGCTGTGACAGGTCCATCCCCAGAGGCATGAGTTTTGTTTTACCGGGCATGGTGGCACACCAGGGGAAGCTGAGTCAGGAGCATCACGGGCTTGAGAGCAGCCTGTTCCATTGTATAGGGAGTTGAGGACAGCCGGAGCTACAGAGTGACGCCTTGTGTTAAAAGACGCATTTCCAGTTTGGTGGTGGTTTTATGATCCTGTGTTAACGCTTCCCTTAGCTTCTTACCGTAAAATGAGGACCAGAACCTAGGACTGCGAGTTGCTTCAGATGTTAACTTTCAGTGTTTTCTTTCTTTTTCTTTTTCTTTGTCCTTCCTTCCTTCCTTCCTTCTTTCCTTTCTTTTTTTTCTTTTTTTTTTTTTTTTTTTTTGACCTTGGGATGTCACCATACCTCTTGGAATTTTCATCTCCTCATCTGTAAACTTAGTAACAACAGTGTAATTTTCTTACGGCATTGTTCGAAGTAGTGCTGGAACCCAGACTCAATTCCAGATGACCCAGTCCCGTAGCCTGAGCTCTTAGCCGTTAGCTACATGGGCTCTGTCACCATGAATTGATAAAGTAACTGGGAACGGTGGTACATGTCTGGCATCTAGTATTTGGGATGCAGAGGCATGAGGATCACAAGTTTAAGGCTGGGCTACAGGAGTGAGTTAATGGCCAGCTTGAGCGGTCTTAAAAACTCAAGGGCTGGTATGTGGCTCGGTAGTAGAGTGCTTGCCTAGTATGTGACAGGCTGTGGGCTCCTCCATCTTGAGTACTGCCAATAAAAGAAAAAAGTATGACACAGTAACTCTTAGGAGC
Source organism: Peromyscus eremicus (assembly GCF_949786415.1). Lineage (NCBI taxonomy): Eukaryota > Metazoa > Chordata > Mammalia > Rodentia > Cricetidae > Peromyscus > Peromyscus eremicus. The sequence continues at coordinate 41,006,934 of NC_081434.1, read as the reverse complement.
CTCAGGGTTAGTGGTAGTTACTGGTGTTAGCTGTAGAATGGGATGGAGTGATGGCAGATGTTAAGCCAACACCAACCGAATCTTCTCAAGTCACTCCGATCCTGACCCCAGGAGGGTACATGTTTGTGATTTAGATAACCAGTGCTGCCCTTTAAAACATGGAAGCAAAGCCAGGTGAGGTGGTGCACACCTCAATCCCAGCACTCAGTAGGCAGAGGCAAGCAGGTCTCTGAGTTTCAGGCCAACCAGGGCCACGTGGTGAGACCCTGTCTCCACAGCAGTGATAGCAAAAACAAGAAATGAGACGCAAAGTTGGAAATAAACCCTGGGGTCTTTAGAAATGCCCTTGTTCTGAAGAGTGGTTGTTTTCTTTGTTCCACAGCACTGGGAGGTGTTCAAGAACGTGACTGAAGTCTTCATCTTAGTCCCTGCACTTCTTGGTCTCAAAGGGAACTTGGAAATGACACTGGCTTCTCGGTTATCCACTGCGGTAAGGTTTCCCTACTTCCTAGCACGTGTATTATTTATTCCTCTCTCCTTAGAAGAGCCTGTGTGATAAGCGGGTTGTTTTCTCTATCTGGTAAGTCTCTGCACCTCAGAGTTGTACCCTGAAAATCCTTGGGGTCCTCTCCTCTGAGAATATAGGTCTGCTTTCTCTTATCGCCAGAAGCAGCAATATGTCTGCCTCCTTTGATGCCAGGCCACACTGGCAGCTTTGATTAGTGTGCAATGCATGGGGTGGGCAAATTCTGAGAGTGTATATGGTGTGTGGTTGGTAGAGTTGAAAGTAGAGCTGGAATCCTATGTATTCTCTTCTATAATCTGACAGATTGAATATATAGTGCTTTGTTTTTTCCCAGATAGGGTCTCAAATTTACTATGTAGACCAGACTGGCCCTGAACTCACAGAGATCCTCCTGCCTCTGCCTCCTAAGTGCTGGCATTAAAGGCATGTGCCATTGTGTACATGGCTATGTCCTTTCATAGTCTATAACCCTGATGTTGATTTATCATCCGTTATTGGATATGTAAACACTTTCTAATGGTCTGTCATTGTGGAAAGATATGATGGGAGCTGGAGAAATGGCTCAGGGTAAGAGCACTTACTAGATTTCAGTTCTCACCACAGGGCAGGACACAGCTATCCATAACTCCAGTTCCAGGAGATCTGATGCCCTCTTCTGGGCTTCAGGCACCAAGCATGTGGTATGCATACATGAGGCAAACACTCACAAGTAAATAAGTGATGCTGAATATTCTTTCTTTTTTCTTTTTCTTTCCTTTTCTCTCCTTCCCCGCCCCCTCTTTCTTTTTGAGCTAGTGTATCATTCTATAGCTCTGGCTGGCCTGCAACTCATTATTATGTAATCCAAACTGGTCTTAAACTCAAGAGACCTTCCTGCCTCTGCCTCCCAAGTGCTGGGATTGAAGGTATTTACCGCCACACCTGGCATGACAATTAATATACGTGAATGACGGTGCAGGCATAAAATTGACATAAATCTGAAGTAAAAAATAAAGTAGAACAGACCACTTGTTAGATACTGATTTATCTAGTGATTTACTTAAAGCACAGCTTATACTGCCTATTTGCCAAGCATGACTTCACTTGCTACCTGAAACAGAATAATCTGGAAAAATACCTGAAACAATGCGTCGTTGCCCTTAACAACCTGCTGACCGCCATTTATGCTTCTATAAAATCTTGCTTGCCTGCCCCACCTTGTGGTTTTAGTGTATAAAATGAGACTACAAACCGTACCTGGGAACTTTAGGAACTGCCCTGGCTTCGGTCCACTGGTGACGACATCTCCTCTCTTTCACTCTCATTGGTGCTGAGGTGCTTATTCCAAAGATCCCCGTAACAGATCATTTCAGACATCCATAGAGGAGTGAAGAAAATAAAGGCAGGTCGTGTGGTGAAGGGTAATTCAGGAGGGCAGCTAGCTGCAGGTCACGTCTATGGAGATCACTGATCTAAATACAGAGCTCATCCTTCTGAGAGGATGATGTGAATCAGTCATATCAGGATCTGAGTGGAGAAGACCATTCTGCAAACCTCATTTAATCAGTGTAATAATGTCAACGGGTTTTGTTATTAAAAAATTGTATGTGTAAATATTTTGCTTGAATGGATACATGTGTAACGTGTATGCAGTGCCCCCAGAGGCCAGAAGAGGGCATCGCTTCCTTGGAACTGCAGTTACAAATGGTTGTGAGCAGCTTCACAGGAGCTGGGATTGAACCTGCTTTCTCGGCAGGAGCAACAAGAGCTCTTAACTGCTGAGGCGTCTCTCCAGCCCCAGCGTCAGCTCTTCATAAGCATTCCCCATAGGTCTTCTTTGTTGCTTTGATTTGTTTTTCAGACAGGGTCTCTACGTAGCCCTGGCTATCCTGGAACTCACTGTGTAGACCAGGATGCCCTCAAACTCACAGAGGTCTATCTATCTCTGCCTCCTGAGTGCTGGGATGACAGATGTGCTCAATCATGCCCAGCTTAGATATGGTTTCTTTAACAGTTGGGCTTGGGGCAAGAATACAATGGAGTTTCATATGGCATATATTTACATAGTTTAAGATTAAATAAACTTGAAAAATTTTACTTTTTTTTGTTTTTGTTTTTGTTTTTCTCTGTATAGCCCTGGCTGTCCTGAAACTCACTATGTAGACCAGGCTGGCCTAGAACTCAGAGATTCACCTGCCTCTGCCTCCGAATTGCTGGGAACAAGGGCATGCGCCACCACCACCTGGGAATAAATTTTCTCTTAAGATCTGAAAGTCCAACCTAACATTTAGAATTCATGATTTTCCTGGGTTCTGTTCTGGAACATGATATTGTGGAGAGAACCAGACCCTGGTCCAGGTTTGTGTCTCCTCCACTCCCACCTTCGGGTTTCTGTTCACACTTGGAAAACCCTGAAATCATAGCATTCAGGAAGCTAAGGCCTGGGGGGATTGTCGTGAGCTTAAGGCCTGTGAGGGCTACACAGAAAGACCTTCTCACAAAACAAAATACTACCAAGGGGCTAGACAGATGGCTCAGGAGTTAAGAGTACATGTTGCTCTTACAGAGGACCTGCTTTTGATTCCCAGCACCAACATGGTGGTTTATAATCATCTAACTCCAGTTCCAGGGGATCTGGCACCCTCTCTGACCTCTGAGAGCATACATGTGGTACATATGTGTATGCACAGGCTGCCTTAGTCAGTGTTCTGTTGCTGTGAAGACACACCATGACTGAGACAACTACTATAAGAGAAAGCATTTAGCTGAGGGCTTGCTTATAGTTTCAGAGGTTCAGTCCATTACCAGCATGATGGGGAGTTTGGTGGCGTGCGGATAGGTGCTGGAGCGCTAGCTGAGGGCTACGACCTGATCCATAGATAGAGACTGAGCTTATCATGGGCTTTGGAAACCTCCGAGCCCACCCCCAGTGATACACTTCCTCTAATGAGGCCACACCTCCTAAGCCTTTACTCCTTGCAAATTGTGCCACTCCCTGGTGACTAAGCATTCGAATATATGAGTCTATGGGGCCATTCTTCTGTTTGGTTTTGGTTTTGGTTTTTTGAGACAGGGTTTCTCTGTGTAGTTTTGGTGCCTGTCCTGGATCTCGCTCTATAGACCAGGCTGGCCTTGAACTCACAGAGATCTGCCTGGCCCTGCCTCCTGAGTGCTGGGACTAAAGGTGTGTGCCACCACCACCTGGCCTATGGGGCCATTCTTATTCAAACCACCACACAGGCAAAACACTTTTACACATAAAATAAATAAATCTAAAAGCAAGACGAAAGAAATAAACAACAACAGCCAAACACCAAGGAGGTGGAGCTAGGCTTGGTGGTGGGTGCCTGTAAGATTTAGGAGGTGGAGCTAGGCTTGGTGGTGGGTGCCTGTAAGATTTAGGAGGCTGAAGCAGGAAGAACATGTATGTGTCTGAAGGTAACCAGGGCTATGTGAGAAGTCAGTCCAGCTGGATTACATCATCAGATCCTGTCTCATGATGTAAAACCAAGCAACCAACCAGGCGTGGTGGCTTATGCCTTTAATACCAGCCCTCAGGAGACAGAGGCAGGTGGATTTTATGAGTTCAAAGCTAGCCTGGTCTACATAGATGTTCTAGGACAGCCAGAACTACATCATGAGACCCTGTCTCAAAAAAAGGGAAGAAAGGAAGGAAAACCAGGCAATCCCTCCACACCCCTCACCACAGTGGCAGTAGAAAACCAATGTGGAAGAGAAGCTGTACATTTAAAAGGATGATCCTTAATATTCTACTCTGTAAAACAGTGCGGGTATGATAGCACTTGCTAGTAGCTAGTCACTGCCCACAGAGAAAGTGGTTATTTTTCTGGAAACTTCTGGAGTAACCAAAGGTGCTTGGAAGAGGGTGAGTGTTTCTTCCATGGCGTACGACAATTAAAGTCTCTTACCCACTTTTGAAAAGACTCCGAAACTGGCCTGGTGCTGACACGTGGGTGGAAATTCATTCTTTTCCTCTCCTTCTGTTCCTGTATTGTATTTTCTTTTTTCTTTCTTTTTTTTTTTTTTAAAGATTTATTTATTTATTATGGATACAGTGTTCTACCTACATGGATGCTTGCAGGCCAGAAGAGGGCACCAGATCTCATTATAGATGGTTGTGAGCCACCATGTGGTTGCTGGGAATTGAACTCAGGACCTCTGGAAGAGCAGCCAGTGCTCTTAACCGCTGAGCCATCTCTCCAGCCCTGTGTTGTATTTTCAAACCCAAGGTTTAAGGATACATTTTTCTCAAGTGATGATGTGATACAATAAATGCATTTACAACTCTTAAAATTAAAAAATAAGGGGCTGGAGAGAGATGGCCAAGTGGTTAAGAGCACTGGCTGCTCTTCCAGAGGACCCGGGTACAATTCCCAGCACCCACATGGCAGATCTGTAACTCCAAGATCTGATACCCTCACACAGACTTACATGCAGGCAAAACAAATAAAATAAAAAAAATTAAAAAATAAGTTCCAGGGCTGGAAAGGTAGCCCAGTGTGCAGAATACCTGCCTTGCAAGTGTATGGATCTGTGTGGGGTCCAGAACCTGGTTTTTAAAAGCCAGATGTGGCGGTGCATGGTTGTAACCCCAGGACTGGGGAGACAGAGACAGGGGAACCCCCGAGACTTGCTGGCCCGTCAGCCGGGCAAGTTTGGTCAACTGCGATGACACCTGGGGAACGACATCTGAAGTTGTTGTGCCCTGGCCTCTGCGTGCATGTACACACAATGGGCATGTGCACCTGCACACACAAAAATCCATGCATACACCACACACACATGCACACAGCACACACACATGCGCACCACACACACACACACACAGACACACACACGATTTCTTAAACTAATGTAATAATGAAATTTTGATAAATGCTTACAATTTAAATTTCATGCTTATTCATTACTCCAGCACCTTATTATTTAATAGTGGCATTGACTGACATGCTGAATTTGGGTTTTACCCCTTGGTCATTTGGCATCCAGATGGAATGTGTGTTGGTTATATCCCGGCCTTTGCCTTTAAGAGGAAAAACAAAAAGCATGTATGGTGTTTACTGTGGTTTTGAGGAAGAACATGAGGATTGCCGAGACCCGAATCCAGGAGGTGTCTTCCAGGAGTAACTGAGGAGAGGTCTTGAACAACCCGAGTGTAAGCATTTGAGGAGGACGAATGTTACTGGAAGGGAGCTAGAAGGTGGCTTCTGCTGCACATGGTGCAAAGCGGACTTTGTTCTGGTAAATGCAGTTAAGCATACAAGCATTTAAGCAGCTTGACCACTTTGCCAGGAATAGTGAAGTTTTGGTTCCGTTACCTCAAAGAAAATTGTTCTAGGAGCATTTGTTGTTCTTGAGCCCTGTCTAGCATTTGTTTAGACTCACAGTAGATAAGCTCTGCCATTCTGTTTTGAAATAGGTATGCTATAGGGAATCCAGTTAAAGAAGAATATATTTCAAATAAGATTTGTTATCTTTAATCCACATGTTTTTGTTTGTTTGTTTGTTTTTGTTTTTTTTTTAAAGATTTATTTATTTACTATGTATAGTGTTCTGCCTGCACGCCAGAAGAGGGCACCAGATCTCATGGTGGTTGTGAGCCACCATGTGGTTGCTGGGAATTGAACTCAGGACCTCTGGAAGAACAGTCAGTGCTCTTAACCTCTGAGCCATCTCTCCAGCCCTTTAATCCACATGTTAATGTTAAGTCTCATAGAGGTGAATCTATTTTTTTTTGGGAGGGGATGAGTATCAGAACAGTGTGGGCTAGTTTTATGTCAACTTGACATAAGCTAGAGTTATCTGAAAGGAGGGAACCTCAATTGAGAGAATGCCTCCATAAGATCCAGCTGTAAGACATTTTTCAATAATTATTGATCAGTGGGCCAGGGACCAGCCCATCGAGGGTGTTACCACCCCCGGGCTGGTGGTCTTGGGTTCTATGTGAAAGCAGGCTGAGCAAGCCATGGGGAGCAAACCAGTAAGCAGCACCCCTCCATGGCCTCTGCATCAGCTCCTGCCTCCAGGCTCCTGCCCTGCTTGAGTTCCTGTCCTGACCTCCTTCAATGAAGAACAGTGCTGTGGAAGTATAAGCCAAATAAACCCTTTCTTCTCCAACTTGCTTTGGTCATGGTGTTTCATCACAGCAATAGTAACCCTAACTAGGACAGTCAGGGTCTCACGATACAGCCTTGGCTAACTTGGAACTCAGCATGTACAGCAGGCTGGACTGGTACCTGTGGTCTTTGGCCTCTGCATCCTGCATGCCGGGATTGCAGGTGTGAGAAAGCTCACCCAGCTTGGTCTTCATCATTTTTAAAGTTTTACTGTGGTGTCTCTATTTTGTACTAAATATTTTCCTCATAAGTCTGGATATATCAGGTTTTCTGTTCCTATTTTATGAGTTTTTTTTTAAAAAGATTTATTTATTTATTATGTATACAATGTTCTATCTGCATGTACCCCTGCCTGCCAGAAGAGGGCACCAGATCTTATTATAGATGATTATGAGCCACCATGTGGTTGTCAGGAACTGAACTCAGGACCTCTGGAAAAACAACCAGTGCTCTTAACCTCTGAGCCATCTCTCCAGCCTTTCTGTTCCTATTTTAGAGAGGAGAGTTTCAAAATGGTGTAGAAGCCCAGGACTAGGAGGAATCCTGTCACTGAGGTCCCTAGTTGAGGGATCAACCAGAGCCTGTCTTTACGGAGGTAGGGCTAGAGTTACTATGCTCTTAGGTTAAGAATTATGTCAATAGGTCGGGCTTGGAGGCACATGCCTTTAATCCTACCAGAGGCAGAGGCAGTTAGATCCTGTGAATTCAAGATCATTCTGGTCTATATAGTGAATTCCTACATAGTGGGACCCTGGAGAGAGGGATCAAGGGAGGAAGAGAGGGATGGAGCAGAGAATGAATTGTGCCACTACAGATATTTCAGTCATAATGTAAATGAAATAAGAAAGTGGGGGTCTGGGGCTGAGATAGGAATATTCCAGACTATGCAAAGGGACAGAGGCTAAGTTGTTGTCGATATGCTGGGTGGATAGTCTTCCTGTGTGTGAGAGTCTGTGGAGGCATGCCATGTGTATGCAGGTGCCCTTGGAAGCCAGAAGAGTATGTCTCATTTGCCTGATGTGGGTGCTGGGAACTGAACTCTGGTCCTCTGTAATGTGCTCTTAACTGCTGAACCATCATCTCTCAGCCCATTTTATTTTTGAAACAGAGTTTTTCTGTGTAGGCCTGACTGTCCTGCAAGTCTCTCTATAAACCAGACAATCCTTGAACTCAGTGATCTTTCTGCCGCTGCCTCCCTAGTGCTGGGATTAAAGGTGTGCGCCACCACTTTATCCTGGCTAAAGTGGGTATTTGTTGAAGTATTGTATTTTAATGTCAGCACCAGCAGCCTGTTAGAAGTGTACATTTTGGGACCATTCCAAAACTACTGAGCCAATGAACAGCTAGTAACCTGTCTTAAAATGGACTCTCTAGGGGCTGGAGAGGTGTCTCAGTGATTGCAAGCACTGGCTGCTCTTGCAGAGGACCTGAGGCAGGTCCCCAGCACCCACATGGTGGTTTACAACTTCAGGTTGTTTGTAAATCAGTTTCCAAACTGGTGTTTGGAGCTCCAGTTTCCGGGGACTAGGGTGCCTTCCTCTGACCTTTGAGCCCTGCATTCCCGTGCTGCACATATTTACATGCAGCAAAACATGCACAATGTAAAATACATCTGAAAAAGTTAAAGAAGTTCTCCAGAGGTTGGTACAAAGTACACTATGTTTTTTGTTTTTGTTTTTTTTCAGAGCTGAGGACCGAACCCAGGGCCTTGCGCTTGCTAGGCAAGCGCTCTACCACTGAGCTAAATCCCCAACCCCATACACTACGGTTTAAGAGGCCTCGTGTTAAACAGCACTGGGAGCCCCTGGGGTTGGGGCCAGGTGAGAGAGGGGAGATCTTAGAACACGAGGTTTGCGAGCTAGCCAGGGGCCAGCTGACCAAGGTCTGGTGGCCTGTTGTAAGGACTTGGCTGCTTTGTGGGTTGGGGCCCATGGGAAGGTTTTGAGCAGAGGAGTGATGTGACCTAATAGGCAGTCTTAACAGATTGTTTTGATTGTAGGGTTGAAACATGGGCAAAGTGTCCAGTCTGTTGCTATAATGTAGGCTGAAAGTGGTGTTGATTTGGATTATGGTGGCACCAGTGGATGTGGTGAAGTTGGTGGGACCTAGAGCTAATTGCCAGAGAATGACAGAAGATTGGCGAGTAGTCCCTCTACATTCTCGTTATCTGAAAAGGATAAAACAACTAGTTAGTAGATGGAAAAGTGCTAGCTAATGGCACTGAGCTGTGATCGTAGTCGTCACCTAGAGAGGCTGGTGTCACACACGTGAGGCTGAGTTTGTGCATCCTCAGACTGTCGCTGGTAAAGTCACTCCATGCTAGTGACTCCTTGGAACAGCCGATCCTCACCGTCTCCTCTCTCTCTTGCTGCTCTCACGTCTTTTGTTCTTTTTCACCTACTTGTTTTCATTTCTTTTCCTTTGCTCTTCTTCATAATTTAAAGGTTTAAAAATATTTAATTGAAATATTTTTTCCTTTTTCTTCCTTCTATCCCCTCCCATGTCTGCCCCCATCCATACTTCCTCCCAAGTTCATGGTCTCTTCTTTTTTTTTTTTAATTTAAATATGCATTGGTGTTTTGCCTGCATGTCTGTCAGTGTGAGGATGTCAGAACCCCTGGAGCTGGAGTTACGGACAGTCTCGAACTGCCACGTGGTGCTGGGAATTGAACCCGGGTCCTCTGGAAGAGCAGCCAGTGCTCCCAACCGCTGAGCCATCTCTCCAGTCCCATGGGCTCCTCTTCTTTAAGCCTTGTTGTTACGTAGACGTATAAACACACACAGAAACACAACTTACTGAAGCCTTTCAGTATTTCCTGGATGTACATGTTTCTAGGGCTGACCACTTGGTACTGAGTAACCAATCAGGAGACTCATCCCCGGAAGACTGATTTCCTTCTCTCAGCAGTTGGTACTTGTTGTGCCTCTACGTCTAGGGGTGAGGCCCTGTACGACTTCCCCTATCTACATTGTGATAGCAGCTGGTATCAGAATTGTTCAGGTTGTTTAGGCAGCCATGTTGTCAAGATTTCATGGATGTAGCTTCCTTGTCCTTTCTAGAAAACACCACCTCACAGCAGACTTTGTTCTTCTGGTTCTTACAACCTTTCACCTCCTCTTTGGTGGTCCCTGAGTCTGTCCCTGGGGTCAGTTATGTTGTAGATGGATCCGTTGGGGCTGGGTACCCTATGGCCAGTTGTTCTCTTCACTTTGGCAATTGTGTGGTTTCCTGTAATGGTCTCTGCTGCACGAGAATCTTCTACACTTCTCTGTGGCTATAAGGGTAACTCTTTGGAGTACAGTTAGGAATTATACTGGCTCAGGAAAGTACCAGAAGTAGGTTCATCTCTAGGATCCGTGACCTCATGAGCTGTGTGTAGTTTATGGACCTGTGGTAATGTGATGGTTGTTGGTGGGTGGGATGACCAGAGAAACAGCCTAAGCGCTGGGTTGGGGAGAGAGCCGTGTGAATGTGGCAAGGGAATGTCTGGATGCCCATTATTTCTGACTGCCTCCCAAAAATCATGGCTTCCCCTTTCTCTTGTATTTCCCCAATTTTAGGTAATTCCTGTCATGCAATAACCTGGTTGTTGTATGGACAGGAATTTTGTGGAATGTAGGTCCCGCCTTGGAAGAGGTGGATAGTGATGGTACCAAGTGAATCTGCTACTGATTCCCTAAGGGAGTAGTCTCATTCTGTCTCTCTGCCATCCTTGATCTCTGTAGGCCCTAATACATGTGTGCCTCTGCTCCCTGTTAATGACTGCAGAGGCTTTATGTCTACTGCTTTTTATGGAGTCGCTCAGATTGCTAACTGCAGCCATCAGCACCTTTTTTATAATCTTTGCCTGCCTCCTCAGCTCTAAATCTGAGGTGGATTCACTCTTTAAACATTGCTTTCTTGAATAGAGCCTAGATTGTTAGAGCTATGGACATGATTGAATCAATAATTATTGTCAGCTTTAGTAAGTAATCTATAAAGGCTGCATGAATAGTTAGTTATTCTAAAGCACTGAGAAACCTCAGTATTTGCATTAGCTGGATACTTTGAGGTCAAAGTCCAGAGGGAGATTGCAGAATAAAAAAATGGTTTCTAAGCTGAAGAGATGACATATTGATGTGACACTTACCCTGCTGGTCTGTTTCTACTGAGACAGCACTAGTCTGTCCATAGTTAAAACTACCTGTAAATATGATTTTATGTGTTTCTGTGGCGCTGGACATCCAGCCCAGGTCCCTGTGTGTGTGTTATAATATTTGTTTAGTGTGTGTGTGTGTGTGTGTGTGTGTGTGTGTGTGTGTGTGTGTGTGATATCAGGACAGCTTGCAGGAGTCACCCCCCTCCGTCTCCTACCATATGGCTTCCAGGAGTCCGGTTTCAGTTGCCAGGCTTGGACAGTGAGCACCTTCACTGCTGAGTCATCTCACTGGCTCCAGATGTTTTTATAACATTTGAAAATCTTCCATGACTAGATGATGGATAATTAAAATCTAACTCAATGTAATGTATTTATAAATGTGTATGTGTGTATTGCTAATGATTGTCCATTGCTTTCCAAACAACTACATTACAAAAACTTGGGACATTTGGAAATATATATATATAAATATATATATATATAAATATAAATAAATATATATATATTTAATCCTGAGTAGTTGAGAAAATTATCTGGGCCACAGAGAAGTAGAATATGTGAATATTAATCTTATTTAGAAAAGTATTCTTCCAGTTACCAGAAACATGTATATATGTTTTGATAACTGGAAGTATATAATAAAAATCTGTGAACTGAATGAATTCTTACTGCTAATAATTATACTCATGATTCAAATACAGAATTATGTACACATGAATGATTTGTTTATATCTTGCTCTTTGGCCAATAACTCTTTGGATTATATTAGTTTTATGCTATGGAGTTATGTACTAACAGCTCAAAATTATAGCATTATTATTTCTATTGGGCCTCATTATATCAAATTTGGCATGTGAGGATGATAATTGATGTAGTTATAACATCTGCCAGTAGATGGATGACTACAACTTGTCGACAAGCCAGACAGTCAGCTAGTGGTTAGTTCAGAATGTTCTAACACAGGCTGCATGCAGCAGATTTGTTTTGTTTTGTTTTTTGTTTTTCGAGACAGGATTTCTCTGTGTAGCTTTGCACCTTTCCTGGAACTCACTCTGTAGACCAGGCTGGCCTCAAACTCACAGAGATCCACCTGCCTCTGCCTCCCGAGAGCTGGGATCAAAGGTGCGTGCGCCACCACAGCCCAACACACACAACAGATTTACTAAAGGTGTGTTTGTGCTTTAAGATTTGGGCTTTGTTTAAATAGAGCAGACAAAAGAGTGATGCTAATATCCTCCTTAACAGGTAAATGTTGGGAAGATGGACTCACCCATTGAAAAGTGGAATCTAATCATTGGCAACTTGGCTTTAAAGCAGGTAAGTGACACATTTATTCATAGATCTTGGGTGTGAAATTTACCATTTGTTTCATGAGACACTAAAACAATACCCTGAAAAGGTGATGAAATCAGTTGATGGACATGGCCTTTGAAAGTTACTCTATTTCTAGAAACTGATCAGCTTCTTCCAAATGTAAAACAGTATAAGTACTGAAAACCACGCAAGTACACCATAGCTGTAATAGAGTCAGCTTTTGTATTAATATTTATACAAATGGTTAAGAATTCATTCAGTACTGTCTTAGTCACTGTTCTAGTGCTGTGACAAGGCACCATGACCAAGGCGACTCTTACAAAAGGAAGCTTTAATTGGGGGCTTAGTCCATGATCATCGTGGCTGGAGGCAGGCAGATACAGTGCTTTAGCTGAGAGCCTTACATCCTGATCTGTGAGCAGCAGAGAGAGACTGGGACTGACGAGGGCTTTGGACACCTCAGTGTCCTCTCCCAGTGACACACCTCCTCCAGCAAGGCCACACTTCCTAGTCCTTCCCGAGCAGTTCCACTAGTGGGTGACTAAGCCCTCAAGTATATAAGCCTGTGGAGGCCGTTCTCATTTAGACCACCACATGTGCTGTGCTATCTCCTACTCTTATTTATGACTGTGATTTTTGGTGGGGAGACAGGATCTCATGTATCCCAGGCTGGTCTTAAACTTTGTATCCAGGTGAGGATTCTCCTGCCTCCTGAGTGCTGGGATTGCAGATGGAATCACCAGTCCTGGTTTATGTGGTGATGGGGTTTGAACCAGAGCCTGTGTATCCTACGGGAGTACTCCAGTGATCCACATCTCTAGCCCTGTCTTTATGTTTTTTGAGACAGATTTCCACTGTTGCTCAGGGTGACTTTAAACTCAGACAGAACGCTCCTGCTTAATTTCTGAGGCCTAGCATCATGCCCTGCTTTTTGTGTTTTGTTTGTATTAGTTTTTGGTTTTGAGGTGATAACACTGTTTCTCAGTCTGATCTCAAACTTCTGGGTTCAAATTAATCTTCCTGGGTCTACAGGAACAGAATACAAGACCGCCTTCTTTAGTTGTTGGTTTTTTTGTTTTGTTTTGTTTGTTTTTGTTTTTTGTTTTTTGTTTTTAGAGATAGGGTTTCTCTGTGTAGCTTTGGAGCCTGTCCTGGAACTTACTCTGTAGACCAGGCTGGCCTCGAATTCACAGAAATCCACACATTAGTTGCTTAATTAAACTGAGCTCTTTTCTGGATATCGTGGTCACCCATTTGTTCATGTTGATTTTCCTTAGGTAATGTTGCCGTTGTTCATATTAATAAGTTCATTCAGTTCCCAGTAACATATGTAATGAACCAGGAATTATGTATCTTCTGTGGCTCCTTCTGCTCTGAGGTGTTTCTGCCTCTTCATCTGTTCTCTCCTGACTCTTAAGTAAATGACTTCAGCTGTCATGAGTAACTCTTCAGCTAGTGTGAGCAGCAGGAATATGTACTCGTTTTTAATGTTAGCTCAGCTAGGCCATAAGATTGAGAACATGGTTGTGGGAATATATAATTTCATGCATTGCATTTCAAGGACAAAAGAGTTCCTGAAATAAAGGCCTTTTCGTATCTGTGCAGTTTATTCTAAGTTGTAGGATTGGAACTAAGAAAGTCTGAGCCCTAACCTCGCCTCTCCCTCTAACATAAACCAGCTGTAAGCCTTTGTTAACTTACATAACTGTTCTGGGCTTCAGTTCTGTCTTTTCAGTCTTAGTATTTTGTTAGAAAAGTCTAAGAACATTTCAGCTTGACCATGTAGGAATCTAGGCGGGCTGGTAAAAACATTTATGGACTGGACTAGGTAGGAATATCAGTATATCAGTGGGAGAGTGCTTGCCAAACCCGCAAGAAGTTTGTCCCCAGTAACAAGAAAAACACAAAACTAAGACCCTTACAAATATTTATAAATCAATAGAGTTCTCTAACAAATCAAGAAAGTGAAAATATATTGATTTAAATAGTGAACACTGAAGCCATGACTGTCATGAGTGATCTATACAGGTCACTGTGACAGTCCCCACCTCAGCCTTTGGCATTCTGTCTTCCCATAATCTCCACCCTCCCTTGCCATCCTCTTTTGCAACTGTTGTTTAGGATGGTTGCCAGAGATGGCCGGGAATGTTCTGGTCCTAGTTGCCAAAATTCAACGCCCCTTTGGCTTCCTCCCCCAAGGATGTGTGATAAACAGGGACCTTGGACAGATCCATCAAGACACAACAGGTGCCCAACCAGTGAGGCTGTGGTTGGTTGGAGTGTTTGCCATAGACCAAAGGAAGAGGAGAAGATGCGGCTGTGGGCTGGGTTAGGAGAAAGGTTATTTTCTGCATGAAGCTTCACCAGCGATGCTTGTGAAGATGAATGTGGAGCGCTTGGTTAGGACGGACCTGGAGAGATGGCTCAGCAGTTGAGAGATGTACTCTTCTTCCCGAGGACTTCTCAGCACTCACCAGGTGGCTCACAACCATCTGTACCTTCAGCTCCAGGGGATTCATCTTTCAGTGTGTGGGGCAGGGGCAGGCAGATCCCTGTGAGTTGGAGGTCAGCTTGGTCTACATAGTGAGTTCCAGGGCTGCATAGTGAGACTGTCTCAACAGCAAAATTAACAAAGACCATGTGGTCCTGCATTCCACACCTGTTGCCGTAGATTGGGGGGATTTGAGAGGCCACTGCCTTAAGTATTATAATTTATTTAAAAATGGCGAAGATGCCGGGCGGTGGTGGCGCACGCCTTTAATCCCAGCACTCGGGAGGCAGAGCCAGGCGGATCTCTGTGAGTTCGAGGCCAGCCTGGGCTACCAAGTGAGTCCCAGGAAAGGTGCAAAGCTACACAGAGAAACCCTGTCTCGAAAAACCAAAAAAAAAAAAAAAAAAAAAACCTAAAAATGGCGAAGGTGACCTTGGCAGGTTGGAGCCAAGGAGCCCCAGAGTCATGCCACACAACAGAACTGACATGGAAGGTTTATTGGGGAGATAAGAGCTGAGGAGAGAAGAAGAGAAGGGGGCAGAGACCAGTCCCTGGGCAAGAGAAAGAGATGGAAGGTGGGCAAGGCCCACCTTTTATAAGGGAATGTAACAAGTGCACGCAGGGGTTGCTCTTAGTGTTTGCAGCCGAGGACATATCCTGTCAGGACCCTAAGGTCCTGGACAGTACAGATGCCTGAATGCTAACCTTAAGTGCTATTAAAACTCCAATCCAGTAACCTCTTTAAAATGAAGGCAGTTCCATTACCATGTACAGAACTTCTGACTGTCTTGTAATGATTAACTAATGAAAAGGTAATGTTTTAAAAATCACTGATCTGGATTTTACAAACTATTTTCAGGTCCAGGCCACAGTGGTTGGTTTTTTAGCGGCCGTGGCAGCGATCATATTGGGCTGGATTCCAGAAGGGAAATATTACCTCAGCCATTCCATCCTTCTGTGCTCTAGCAGTGTGGCCACTGCCTTCATTGCGTCGCTTCTGCAGGGTAGGTGAGCTCGTGAGTGTCTGCTTGGCAGTTTTTGAATTTTTAATAAAAGGATTGATTTCCCAGGATGGTGACTTTTTTTTTTTAATTCATCTATTTATTTTACATCCTGGCCACAGCCCCACCCACCCCCACCCCCATACTCCCCTCCCAATCCCTTTCCCCCATTCCCCAATCTCCTCCTCTTCCATCTCCATCCAGGAAAGGGCAGGTCTCCTGTGAGCATCAATAAAACATGGCATATCAAGTTGCAGTAAGACTAAGCACTTCCTCATGTATTAAGACTGTGCAAGACAACCCAGTATGAGGAGTAGGGTCCCAAAAGCCAGTAAAAGAGTCGGAGGCAGCTCCTGTTCCTGCTGTTAGGAGTCCCACAAGAGGACCAAGCTACACAGCTGTAACATGTATGTAGAGGGCCTAGGCCAGTCTCATGCAGGCTCCCTGGTTGTCAGATCAGTCTCTGTGAGCTCCTATGCATCCAGGTTAGTTGATTGTGTGAGTCTTCCCATGGTGTCCTTGACCCCTCTGGCACCTACACGCCTTTCTCCTCCTCCGCAGGATTCCCAAACTCCGCCTAATGTTTGGCTGTGGATCTCTGCATCTGCCTCTTCCTCCAGGATGGTGACTTTTTTTTTTTTTTTTTTTTTTTTTTGGTTTTTTCGAGACAGGGTTTCTCTGTGTAGCTTTGCGCCTTTCCTGGATCTCGCTCTGTAGACCAGGCTGCCCTTGAACTCACAGAGATGCGCCTGCCTCTGCCTCCCGAGTGCTGGGATTAAAGGCGTGCGCCACCACTGCCCGGCGATGGTGACTTTTAAAATGGTATTTGTTCATGATGAAAATGGCCACATAAACTTTAAATAATCTTAGTTCAGATGTATTTTTATGTTACTATTAATTTATTTATTTGATTTTTCAAGACAAGGTTTCTGGCTGTCCTGGAAATAGCTCCGTAGACCAGGCTGGCCTCAAACTCATAGAGATCCACCTGCCTTTGTCTCCTGAGTGCTGGGATTAAAGGCATGCACTATCAACACCTGGTTTATTTCATTATTTGTAAACACAGTGGAGAACAGGTTTTTGAGGTTGTCTCCTTGGCTATAGGTGCTCTGGCTCAGTTTTCAATAAGAACAGTACAATGGCTCACTGTTGTCCCTAAGAGTTAAGAAAGGCCTTCCTGGAAATCACCTGGACTTTCTGGCCTGTCACAAGATTTCTAGGAATTCTCAGTTTTAAAAGCAATTCCTCATTTAAATTATTGGTTGAGGGTACTTCCTGCACTCCCAGAGGACCTGAGTTCAGTTCCCAGAACCCACATGAGGCAGCTCACAATTGCCTGTGATTACAGCCCAGGGTAAAGGGTGACTCCAACACCAACTGCCTCTGAGGGTCCCTGCACTCACGTGTGTACTCTGTCACACAAACACACAAGTATGCACATTAAAACACCCTGAACTTTAAGTGACAATATAAATATAATATAACATAGCATATTTATGGTTATATGTTAAAAAAAACAGAAGTTAAAAATTAACTGAGCTGGGCAGTGATGGTATACACCTTTGATTCCAGCACATGGGAGACAGAGACAGGAGGATCTCTGTGAGTTCGAGGCCAGCCTGGTCTACAGAGTCAGTTCCAGGACAGCCAGGGCTGTACAGAAATCTTGTCTCAATACCACCCCCAAATAAAAATTAACTGCATTAGAATTTACAGGATTGCTTCTTTATATTTATTGATATGAGCACTATACGAGGCACCTTGTATGTTGTGGGATGTAGTCATCAAGCTCAGTGTTTACTATGGTTTTTTAGCTTCGTTTTCTGAGACAAGGTTTCTCTGTGTAGCCCTGGCCGTTCTGGAGTACTCTATGTAGACCAGGATGGCCTCAAACTCACAAAATCTCCCTGCCTCTGCCTCCCAAATGTTTGTGATCTAAGGCATGAGCCATCAGGTCTGGATAGTTCTAGCTGCTTGCTCTATCTATCTGTCTATCTATCTATCTATCTATCTATCTATCTATCTATCTATCCATCCATCCATCCATCCATCCATCCATTCATCCATCCATCCATCCATCCATCTATCATGAGCCATCAGGTCTGGATAGTTCTAGCTGCTTGCTCTGTCTGTCTGTCTGTCTATCTATCTATCTATCTATCTACCTACCTACCTACCTACCTACCTACCTATGTTTTTTTTGAGACAGAGTTTCTTTGTGTAGCCCTGGCTGTCCTGGAACTCACTCTGTAGACCAGGCTGGTCTTGAACTCAGGGATCTGCCTGCCTCTGCCTCCTGAGTGCTAGGATTAAAGGCATGCACTTGTTGAGTCTGAGTTCATATGCAAAAACGAAGAGCCTTTATTGCAAGCTAGAGCTTGGGCTTCCTGTCCATTCCAACACAGCAGTTGGATAGGGAGAGCACTGAGATCAGTTATGGCAGGGTTTTTAAGGAGTAAAGGATGGGGGTGTAGGGGAATTCCAGATTCAGATGGGGGTTGAACTCCTGATTGGGCAGGAGTGAAGCAACAGAAGTTTTGTCAAACAGTATTGGTATTAGTGTTGCTGCAAGGAAATTGGCAACATATACCGATCATGTAAGCTATCTTTTATGTCCTAGAGCATTTAGTACTTGTTTGTCTCAATTCTGATTGGTTCTCTGCAGGGTACAGTTTGTGGTTTCTCCTGGTTATTGTAATGGTGAGGCCTAGTCCCAGTATTGTTAGTCTGCAGCCTATTATAGCTGCACTAATTTTTGTTTGTTTGTTGTTGAAGACAGGGTTTCTCTGTGTAGTTTTGGTGCCTGTCCTGGATCTCTCTCTGTAGACCAGGCTGGTCTTGAACTCACAGAGATCCGCCTGGCTCTGCCTCCTGAGTGCTGGGATTAAAGGCATGCGCCACCACCGCCCGGCCACTGCATTAATGTTGTTAGGCCTCTTCATTCCTGCTCCCTAACACTTCACTGTAAGACAATACGATGAAGCATTTTTAGTTACCATATATGAGTGTATTTGTTTTGTTACTATGCTTATAAATAGGATTTCTCTTTTTAGTGTTTTCATTCTTCAAGGGTTAAAATGAAAATCTGTGGTTTGATATATATATATATATATATATATATATATATATATATATTACATTTAAAGCATATGCCTCATTAAATTCAAAATTTTAGTTTTAACGTAATTTTACAGTAAATGCAACAGTGAGCGGATGATATTCTTCTGGGATCTCTTGCAGTTTGCTGAAGGGCATTTTGCCAAAGGGGTTACAGTAAAATATTTTGTTTGCTTAATCAGTTTATTTGAGCATTCTAACTGGAACTGGTGTGCTTTTTCTCCAAGCTGTGTATTTCAGTGTTTGGGGAATGGATCTTCTGAGGCAGCATCAGAAGTAACGGGTGTTCTTTCTCCTAGGAATAATAATGGTTGGAGTTATCGTTGGCTCAAAGAAGACAGGCATAAACCCTGACAACGTGGCCACACCCATTGCTGCTAGTTTTGGTGATCTGATAACTCTTGCCATATTAGCTTGGATAAGTCAGGGTTTGTACTCCTGTCTTGGTAAGTTGACTTGAAACTAAACATGGCATTATTCAGTCTTTAAAAGTCATTGTTGTAAAATGTCATGAATCCCTGGTGACCTTCATCTCTTAGAACCAGTGGTAGAATTGACTAGAACACTGTAACTTGTACATTTATTATGTGTTTTTTTTCTCTTACTAAGTTCAGAATGCTAAGAAAATGTTTATCCTCTGTAAATTCTGTTTCTTCCTTTCTGCCCTGCCCGGCTTGCTTTCTTGAGGCGGCCTCATTCATGTAGCCCCAGGCTGTCCTCAGACTTGCAATATGGACAACTCTTGATCCTCCTGTTTCTGCCTCCTAACTCCACCTCCCAAGTGTTTGGGTACAGGTGTGTGGGATACAACACCTAGGTATCCTTTAAAATTTTACAGTGGAGGACCGTAGAAGTTCTGCGTGCTCCCATGTTTACACTTCCTGCTGTTGAAGTTTAACACAAGCGTGTCATACTCCATGGTGTCTGTGCTTCCTTCTTGTTGGAATCACCCTACACTGTTCTCTTATGAGTTTTGAACATGACAGTACAGGGTTACCATGTTTTTTTTTAAAATTTACCAGTGAGTTATTTTTCCCACATCAAAACCCTATACTGATAAGTAGCTTCAAGACAATTAAAAACAAAACAAAAATCCTGAAAATTAGCCTGAATACTAGGTGAAATTAGAGTCATCTTATATATACATTCCTGATGAGTGCTGATGGGAAATGTGTAGAATCCAATGAACTATTTTAACTGGCTCGTGTGCTCTGGGACAAGTGGTAGTGAATGTGATTTGTGCACGTGAGTTAAAGGCAGAATGTTAGTTGTGCTTTCATTTTCATGCCAAGTTTGTGTGTGTGTGTGCACATGCATGTGTCAGATGTCCAGTTTAAAAAAACCCACAACTTTACTATAATAAAATTATTTACAAGCCAATCCCAAAGCAAATATTTATTCACAAATTGCCCATGAGTTCTATACAGCCTTATGATATAATTTTGAATACATCTGAAGTACATTTAAAGTTTGAAGAGGAGCTTCAGATGCATTTTGAACCAGAGAAAGGCTTTATCCTGTCAAACGCAATAAACTTTGTATGACTTTGGCAGCAGCATGGAAAACTTCATTCAGGATATGATTTGATGGATGACATAAAGACATACTGTGTATGTTCAGATAAGTCGTTTCTCACTTGAAGATAAAGATACATCGCCTGAAATAATGGATAAGACAATAAACGGCCAGTGCTGTGAACTACCATTGTGTTCCCATTGGCTGTGGCTCTTGTCACTGTACAGTATGCAGTGACTGACCCTCAGGGGAGTGTTCCATTCCCTTTCCTCTCAGGAAACACAGAAAAGGGGAGTTATGTTACTAAAGAAATAACCCTAAATCTTGTCTAAGTTTTGTTGTTGGGATAATAAATTGATTCTGCTTTTTCCTTCTCTGAATTATCATGCAATTTTAGATACAGATGCTACACTCAGGGAGTAAATGTTAGCTTATAGCTGGTGTTGGAGAATGTGATGTGTTATTCTCTTGCTCTGTTAAACTCACTGCCCAACCCACAGGCAGACATCTGAGCAACTTATAGTCCTTACCCTGAAGGCCAGGCTGTTCATTGTAGCGGAGAAGGGAGGTTGTCTAGCCAGGCATGGTGACGCACACTCGTAATCCCAGCACTTGGGTCGCTGAGGAGGGAGCACTGAGAGTCTGGGGCGGTAGATGAGAACGTGTCTCAAGACTGTCGTCAACAGGAAGCCAGTAAGAGCCTGAGCAAGGTACTCGGTGCCCTTTGACCAACATCTGAAGTTAGAAATGTTTCTCCTGCTTTGAGGAGGAGATAAGAGAAAAGGGACACACACACACACACACACACACACACACACACACACACACACACACACGAGGATGAAGAGGTTTTCCCAGCACTATTAAGAGGATGGAAATGCCACAGACTAACTGGGTGTGATGGTGCATGCCTGTATTCCCAGCACCCACATGGCAGCTGTCACATGACACATGACATCACAACTGTCTGTAATTCCAGTCGCAGGTGATCTGATGGCCTCATCTGCCTCCTTGTGTACCAGGCATGCAAGGGGTGTACAGATATACTTGCAGATAAAACACCTGTACAAGTAAATTCAATAAATAAAAGACACGATCATAATGTGCTGTCATTTAAATCCTTCAATATTTTGAATGTTACGTGGTGCCACACTAAGCTTGGGTCTTGGCAGGGTCTCACAACGTATCCGAGGATGGCCCTCCAACTCATGCTGCCTCAGCTTCCTGAGTATTGTGACTATAGGTGTGAGCCAGCACATGAGGAGTAAGAGAAAAATGCAGCTACCATAATCTTAGAAAACAGTGTTATTAGGCATTGTTTAGGATGTTCTGGGCCTTTATTTGTCTTCTGAAAGTTGGCTTTGCAGTCTTACAGACCCTTTTCATGTCATCTGTGTAACTGATGCCCTCAAGGGATTTTCTTTTTAATGGGCTACCGGTTAATTCTGCCGTTAACTTAACAGCTTACAGGTGTTCTGAAATGTCACCGTGTTTGGATTGCCAAAGTGTCTGCGTCCTGAGCACTAGGGGGCCTCAGAAGATCAGCAGTTATGTGGCTGGCATTTTCATTCTGAATACAAAGATTAGAAGCAGGCAGAGTTAAATTCTAAGATCACATTCATCTTGCTGCGAAGTTATTTTCTGAACTACACTGGAAATGCTAAGCAGTGTTTAGAGAAGAAAGAAGGATCTTTTTGGTAGTTGTAAGCTTTGGCTATGGAGGCTACACACTGCATGGCTCAAAGAAGTGGACATAGGAAAACTTCAGTTCATGAAGAGGACACAGCATTTGTAAACATATATGTACCCACGTCAGCATTCCTAATATAGGGAAGTTATTAACAGGTTGGAAGAGAAGTAGAGGACAATACAAACCCAGTGGGGGTTTCAGCACCTCACTTTCGACAGTGGGTGGGTCATCCAGATGGAAGCACAGTGAAGAAATGCCGGACTTGGAGTGGACACTAATCCGCAGGAGCCCGACAGCCTACAAAATGTTCCTCTCAACAGCTGTGTGATGTGTGTAGACCATTTTCTAGAACAGACCCCATATTAAGCTATGTACAAATCCTAACAGATTTAGAAATCATGTGACATCTTTTGTCACCATGATGGGGTGAAACTAGAGAGCAGTGCCAGAGGGAAAAGTGGAAAAGATATAAATATATAGAAATTCAGCAGTACACCCCAAACAAGTAGCGGCTCAAAGAACTCAAAATGGAAACCAAACATCTTCAGCCAGATGAGAATGAGAACAGTGTTCCAAAGCTACGGGATGCGGCACAGGCAGTCCTAAGGAGGACGCTCATGGCTATAAACACTTGTATTAGGAGGACGCTGAGGAACAAACTAAACCAAGGTCTGCAGGAGTGAAGTAAGGACGCAGTATAATTAAACCAAGCAGGAAAGCTGTGGAATAAACAACAAAATGAAAGAAATGGACAGAATCTTAGCTTAGACCAAGAAGAGAAAAGACTCTAAAGACCAAAAAGGAAAGCACATTGTAGTCGGCACCTCAGAATGGAAAGGCTCACAGGGGCTGTGATGAAGAGTTACGTGCTGAAAACCTAGCCTCTGGAGAATGGGTGCATTTCTATAAACGTGAACCCTCTGAGGCTGAGTCAGGAGGAAATGGAAGACGTACATACATGCATACATACATGCATACATACATGCATACGTCTGCCTGTGCTTATCTGGATTGTTCTAGCACTTTATTGAAGTGGCTTTCAGGACTTTGTGGTTGGTCAGTGATTGTAGCTTTTTTGTCTAAATACAGTACTACCCCTCCCCCCATACTTTAAAAAAAAAAATCCTTTTTAGTGCACTACAGGAAGTCAGTGGACCAGGCAGTAATAGAGTACTTACTGTGTCTGCACCTTTCTGTTTGAAATACAAAATTCTTGACAATATTGTGGTTTTTTTTATTTGATTTTAATTTTTTTGTAGTACCTTTGGTGCTGTGTACATGATAGATGCTGAATAAGTACTGTTTTTACAAACTTTTGAAAATGATTTAGTTAATATGATTAGAATTTATTCAAATGGCCCTCTAATTAGACTTTGGCGTGGTGACTGTGCAAGAATATGATTGATTGTAACAAAAGCATCCTTTGCATGAGGACCCAGGATTAGTGAAAAAGCGTAGGGTGTCTTGGCTCGGTAAAGAGCTCTGGGGATTAGTAACACTTCGGAAAAGTAAAAATGGCAAGAGAGATCTGATGGAACGAGAAGACGAACTATGTAATGTGGCCTCTGCTTATGTGATTATGATGCATTCTTATGTGGTTTGCAGGGGAAAGGCACAGGCTGTGCCCATTCATAGGGCAGTCCTTACCCTTGCAGGAGTCTTTAAAAGCTGTCAGAGTCTGTCAATGGGCCAGCAGCTAGAACATCTGTACACAATGGCTGTTGGCTGTTCCTTTGTTCTTGTTTTCATATTTCTTTTCAAAGCAGTGTTGGAGCTTATCAAGAAAAGGTTTTCACATAGGTTTAAGCTTTGGCATTAGGGGAGAAGACGCATGTAGGAAAAGGACAGTGTCCACCTAAGATGTAGGTGTGGGCTTCTCAAGAGAGAGTTGCATCCAAGTGTCTTCTACAGTGGGCTAATGGAGGAGTTTGGCTGCTAGAGTGTGAAGGATTTCTAAGGAACTCCTTAGTGAACCATGAGGTGAGGCACATTCCTGAGGACCATGGGATAGGAGTACAGGCTGATTAGGTACAGCCACAGGTCACGAGGGTGGAAGAAAAATAGGAGGTTTTAACTGAAGGAGCTTGATGAGCGTGTGTGAGAGTCGCAGAGTTTACATCTGGGAAGGGAATGGGGTTAAGTCACAGGTCATCCAGTTTGGTCTTAAGCATGGGTCATTGCTATTTTCACACTCATATTTGAAACATCCCTGCAAAAAGGAATATTGTGTCCACGCAGTCAGTCTTCATAGCAAAATTTGTTTATTCTGCTGGAATTCTTGACTCTGAGCTGGAGAAATGTTAACCAGACTCAAGGGTGAGAGGTTCCTTTTTCTTCCCACACCCCTGTATTTTCTCTGCTTCCCTACCCTGCCTCAGTTTCTCCCTCTGGGACCTTGGCTCCTTAATCTTTAGGATTTCTGAGGCCAAAGTCTGCTTTTTGTAACCTCTGTACTTCTAAATAAGAATGGAGACCTTGAAATCCAGGGAAGTGTTGATGTGTCTGGTCAAAGGGGGGTGTGAGAAGGTCCCAGCATGGAGATTAGCGAGGATTGTCACTGGGACTCTGGAAGGGAGGATGTTTTTACTCAGGATACTAAGCTACATAAACAATGAACACACAGAAACGGACTTGATTGCCTAATCCTAAAATCAACACCAAACTATGACTTTAAAAAATGATTATGCACCAGGCTGTGGTGGTGTATGCCTTTAATCCCAGCACTGGAGGCAGAGGCAGGTGGATCTCTGTGAGTGTGAGGCCAGCCTGGTCTACAAAGGAAAGTTCCAGGACAACCAGGGCTGTTACACAGAGAAACCCTATCTCGAAAAACCAAAACCAAACCAAACCAAAAAAAAAAAAAAAAATTATTATGTATCTGAGACCATGGTGACAAGTCATTAAAACATGAGGCGAAATTTGACATAGAGTTGACCAGGAGGACTGAGGACACATGGCCCCGGTCTCAGGTACGTGTGCAGTATTCTGCCCTTCTCTTTGCTTGTTGATTGTGTGGAGAAGTGGGCTGTGTGCTGTGGCATGCAGAGCTCAGAGGACAGCTGTGGTCTTTGGTTCTCTCCTCTGTCCTGTGAGTTCTGAGCATCAGACTCAGGTCAGTCACTGGGTGGCATCTTTCTTGTCACGCTGTCGCACGGGCCACGCGCTCCTCTGTCACACCAGCGGCGGCTCTGTCTGTCTCCTGCTGCTGAAAGCCTGTGAAGGCTTATTTCATTGTTTTTGTAGGCTGACTCAGTTAGCTTCTTGTAATCGGTTTGAACACACTGATAGTAAACTCTAAGATACCGGTAATGCATCCGTGTCTCATTAAGGAAAGAAATCAGGTACTTCCTTGGTGTCATTTAAGAGTAAGTCCAGGTTTAAATCTCTGCTTCACTCTCCCTCTGTCTTCTGTCCCCTCTCCATTGTACGAGTCTGAGCCTGTGCCTGCCTGAAGTCTGTCTTGTGAATCTGTCCTATGTGGCTATGTCTGTTTCTGAGTGTGTCTGCCCCCGTGTGTCTGTGTGTCTTTCCTTGTCTTAGTTAGGTTTTCTGTTGCTGCAATGAAACACCTTGACTAAAAAGCAAGTTGAGGAGGAAAAGACATTGCTGTTCATCACTGAAGGAAATCAGGACAGGAACTCAAACAGGGCAGGAACCTGGAGGCAGGAGCTGATGTAGAGGCCATGGAGGGGTGCTGCTTACTGACTTGCTATACCTGACTTGCTCAGCCTGCTTTCTTATAGAACCTAGGACCACCAGCGCAGGGATGGCACCACCCACCATGGGATGGGTCCTCCTGCATCAATCACCAATTAAGAAAATACCTTACTTGCTTGCTCTTCTTTGAGATAAACTAGTTTGTATGTCAAGTTGACATAAAACTGGGTAGCACAGTCCCTAAAAAGCGATTTTGCTCCCTTTGAGAGCAACAAGCAGAAAGTTGTTCAATGGAGAAGGAATGAGGGGTACTTTACAGAAATCTTTGATGGAGTTTTACAAAGGATGAAGTCACTGACTCCAGCCGACCCCGATAACAGTATCACAAACATCTTTGCTCACCAAACAATATCCATATGTTATAGTCAACATTTATGGCGGATATTTGTTTTATAAGACTGCTTGTTTCCAGCAAGTGATTATTATAACACACATGCATTACTTTTTAGTCAGGGCCATCAGAGAGTACATAATTTAAGATTACAGTTATGTGTTAGCTTGGGTTGATTACGTGGGAAATCCAAGGAAGGAAGGTTGATTGTTGCATTGTTCTCTTAAAGGCCAGTTAAACAGGCTGAGTACACAGTAGGATAGCATTCTTAAGTGACCTCAAGATGTATTATTAACTCTGGCTGTGAGGTCCAGCAAAAACTCTTAATGTAAGTTATTTATGCCACAGTTTCTGGGCTTAAGAGTAAGACCTCTTGGGCTATAAAAAGAATGTACCAAGTTACATATAGCTAGTATGGCAGAGTATGAGAGCACTGCCTCAGAGAGAACCCATGGTGGAGCAGGTCAATGGAAACTAGAGTGTGGTTGTAGTGACTGATTATTTGATTATACGTTAAACTAACAGCAGGAACAGAAAAGCAGTAATACAAACCAAAGCATAAAACAAGACTTCGGCTACTGAAGGATAGAGATGTGGGACTTAGCTTATGGCTACTGATGGATAGAGATGTGGGACTTAGCTTTATGGCTACTGATGGATCTAGACGTGGGACTTAGCCTTGTACATGAGAAGTTGTGTTTTTCTCTCATTTGAAGAGAATGTTAACATCTAACATTTCACAGGTTAAAGTGACTTTGTCTTCAGGATGTTCTTGGGGCTGAAAGACTCAGGAAGAGTTTATTCTAGAGAATAAGGCCATGATAACATTTTGAGTTCTGGGTGGAGAAGGTGTCTCTCTTCCTTGAGCAAACTCCAGATCTGAGTAAGACCTGATGGTCATTCTGTGCATAGTGGAACACACCTTTAATCCCAGCACTAGAGAATCAGAGACAGGTGGATCTCTGTGAGTTCGGGGCCAGCCTGGTCTACCTAGTAAATTCTAGGTCAGCTGGGACTACATAGTGAGACTCTGTCTTCAAAACAACAAAAACAGAAACAAAACAAAATCGACAAATCTTATCATTAGTTTTCACTGGGCATGCATCCCTTCTTTGTAGCGGGTTAAGCCAGGCTGGTGGCATGGTTCCGCCTCCTGCGTTATGGCAGATGCAGAGCAGACAGGCTGCCACTGTTCCAGGTTGTGGACTTTATAGTTCTATTTACCTAGCGGTACAGGAGAGTGGAACAGCAGTGTTTTTCTCTCTAGGTGAGATGAGTCATGAGTTCCTTTAACAGTTTCTTTACTGATCTGTTGGGGACAACAGAATCTGTGCTCTTTTGAGTCCACCAGTCATTTTTCAGTCACCTACATCTTGTTGGGTGGCCCATTTCTTTCTTGGGTCTGAATAAGATTGGCTTCTGGTGAATACTGGGACATAATTACCAGCCATTTCTGTAGCCTCACCTACCAGCATTGCTACAGCTGTCGTAGCTTGTAGACACCTCTGCCACCCAGAAGCTGTGTACTCCAGCTGCAGAAGTAGACTGAGGCTTGGGGAATGTCCCCTTAATTTTAGGTAAGGACTTTTAATACCAAGTTTTATTATTGAGCTGTGTATAGGCTGATTTCCAAGGCTGGAGTTGACAGGAACAGGTCCCTTATCTTTTGAATATTCCTGTCAATACTGGTTACTACAGAAGTCCATTTAAAAGGGGGTTAAGACAGAAAACGAAGTCTTTATATCGAAAGAGAATGCACATTTTTTGACAAAAAAAAATGACCAGCTTTTCTCTTTTTAGGCAAGATCTCAGAAGCAAAATCGGATTTTCATTCTTCACATTACCTTGGGAAAGTTGCCTGCTAAAGCTCTGTGGGAGCTGTCAGATCCAAGCTATTTCAACCCCTTGAGAGTAGCAGGGCCCCCCTTGCTGGTCATGGTGTGTTCTAGAGCCTCACTAACTTGGTGTGTTGGCATGAAGAGCCCAACTTACCTTGCCTACCACTGTGTTTGAATGCTTTATTTAAAGCAGTGTGGCATCTTTGAGTGATTTTTAGAATGTCAGTTCTCCAAGAAAGTGTGATGGTTGTTAGTGGACATTTTGGGGGAAAAGTATACCATATGTGTCGCTATTGGTTTCAATATTAAGGCACTCCACATAGTTAAAAGAGAGGTTTATTTTGTGGGGTAACTTACAAGTGAAGGGATAGGTAACAGGGTCCGGGAAAGGTGTAGCGCAGTCCGGCAGTGTTCTCTGGAGAACTCAGCTCGGTCTACCTCCAGCATCCAGGGTCCAGGAACCAAGAGAGCCCGCACATCTGGATCTCGGGTCTTCAAGGGCCCTTTCTCAGCTCCGCCTTGTAGGCGTGACCATTTGAAGCCTCAAAGGGGGTGGTACTTCCAGGTCGAAGCTGGATCGGCTACCCACTACATGTTACTGTGTTGGTCACACAGAAAAGGCTGGTGTATAAAATTTGTCACTCCACAGTTGAGAGGGATTTAGATGAGAACAAATGCCATTCATGAAGTGATGCAGAGGTAGCTGGAGAATGCTGCCAACTCTACACCGTGGGAGCTGGGGCCGCAGAACTGTGGAATACTCCACAGTTCGGGAATCGGAGTAATTTGCACAGCTTTGGCTTTGTGCGTCTCTACTTTTCTGGAGTTTATTACAGCACTGGATAAGCACTGCACATGTGAGCTCTTGCTGGGTGTGACGGTCCCAAAGTTTCATGTGTTTTCAGTTGTGTAACAATTCCAAATGAGCAAAGATGTGGTGGCTTGAAACAGTGCTGTTTTAATGTCTTAGTTGTAGAGATTAGACACCCAAAATCACACAGGACAGATGCCGAGGTGTGGGCAGTGATGGCTGCTTCTAAATGTTCAGGGGAGAACCTGTTCCCTCCCTTTCTGTCTGGCAGCTGCCGGCTCCTTGTTTTCAGTGCCTCTCTTCACATCGCTCTCTCTTCAGTAGCTGGGTCTGTCCTGTCTCCTCCTTACATGGATGCCAGTAATCACATTTAGGGCTCACCCAAATCATCCACACAGACTTCTCATGTCAAAGTCTTTGACTTTGTCATATCTGGTAGCATTCAGTTTCAGGGTCTCTTTGTGGGTCAATACACAGCTTAGCACAGTACTCATGTATTGAGATTTTCATGCAAAATATTACTCCAGCCGGGATCTTCTAAACATGTTTCATTTAGAAAAGGGACATTGTCTTACATTTAATGTAATGCAGAAGATTGTGTTTGGCTTTTAAATGACCCATTTTCTTTTGCTAATTGTGTCATTAATGGTTTTCTAAAAGTAATTCTTTAAGTTTATGACATTAATTAAATGCCAGATTTAAAAAGAACACAGTTATAGTAAGTTATTTGGAAGTTTTGGTTTCATGATGATTTTCCCTTTTTTTTTTTTTTTTTTTCCAGACAGGGTTTATCTGTGTAGCTTTGCACCTGTCCTGGAACTCACTCTGTGGACCAGGATGGCCTTGAACTCAGAGAGATCTGCCTGGCTCTGCCTCCCAAGTGCTGGGATTAAAGGTGTGCACCACCACTTTATTTTATATATATATATTATATACATATATAATATATATGTATATATATATATATATAATGTATACACTGTTCTGTCTGCATGTATGCCTACACACCAAAAGAGGGCACCAGATTTCATTACAGATGGTTGTGAGCCACCATGCAGTTAATGGGAATTGAACTCAGGACCTCTGGAAGAGCAGCTAGTGCTCTTAACCTCTAAACCATCTCTCCAACCCAATTTTCCCACTTTTTTAATGCTTAAGAAACTTACTTGGCAATATCTTTATACTTTCAGAAGCGTGCAATCATAGCAATAGCCCTGAAAGTCCATTTACAGATCCTCAGCCTCACCTGCCTTAACATTGTGTCCTGTTTGTGGTATATTTCTCCTTTTCTGTTTCCCTGCTTTACTTTCTGTTAATGCCCTTGACAATCAGGTGACACACGCCATGCAGCCCTCCCTCCTGTGTGAACAGCACAGTGGGATTTTCATAAGATCCTTCTGTCTTCACCCATTCCGATTCCAGAAAGTTTGACCATCCCTAAAGAAGCCCGCTATACATGAACACGTTCCTCACGATGCTCTTCCCTGGCTCCTGGCAGTCGCTGATCTAGTGTCTGTCTGTTGCATTTGCTTCTTCTGACGTTTCATACAAGTGGGATTATAGTATGTGACCTCTGATGCCTGGCTTCTTTCATTCAGCTCAGTGTTTTCAGGATTTACGTATATTTTCACAGGAGCCAGGGCCGAACTTCAGTGCTGAAGAATACCCCAGAATGAGTTAATGACATGACTGAGTAATGCTCTTGGGATGGATATACTGCATTTTCTTCATTAACCACTTGATATATGCTCAGATCATTTCACTTTTGCAGATAATGCTGCAGTGAGCATTCACTTATGAGTTCTTATGTGAAAAGTACGTTTTCAGTTCTCCTGGGAGACTAGATCTAGACATCAGGTTGTGGGTTATGTGGTAACTTGGTTTAACTTTTTGTGGATCCCCATGAGTACTCATTATTTTTAATTTTTTTCCTTCCTCTTTGAAAACAGGGCAGCAATGAAGGGTGGGAGTGGGGAGTACTTTTCTCAGCTCCAGATGTCCCTTCAGATGTTTAGGTAGAGGGTACTGTGGTTGAAGCCTGTAGTGGAGCTTCTGTTTGGACCTGAGCATGATGCTGAGGTGAGCTAACCTGGCAGGAGAGTCTTTCCTTCCGTGTCTAGTGCTTTTGATGCTTTTAGCGTCCCCTTGGTGATATGGAGATTGTTGGAAGCATTAGGTGTCCTGTGAGGTAGGAATATTTCCAACTGGAATGTTATTTACCTTCATCTGTGGTTTACAAGGACCACTGGGAATCCCTTCAATAAACACATGCTTTTTCATCTTTAAAAAAGTAATGTCGAGGAGCCAGTGAGGTGGCTTAGAAGGGAAGGCCCCTTGCTGCCAAGCCTGATGACCCGGATCTGATCCCATGGTGGGAGTTGTCCTCGGACCTTCGCCTGTGTGTCATGGAATACAGGCATGCATGTGCACATGTACATACCATGTAAATAAATGTAAACTTCACCAAGAAGTAATGGAGAGACTGATAACAAATCCAGCATTAGTCATGCTCTTTTAAAATGGAAGGAATGTAAAACTAAATTTTGTTATCATTATTGTTCATTTCTTTTATTTATTTTGAGACAGGGTCTCACTGTGTAGCTTTGGCTGGCCTAGAACTCAGAATGTAGACCAGACTGGCTGGACCTTGTAGAGCTCTGTCTGTCTCTGCCTTCTGAGTACCCACCGTGCCTGGTATATCATCATTTTTAATCTGTGACGGCAAGTCCAGGCAGAGCCAATGAAAATAATATTTGTTTAGACACTTTTAGTATCTATAATAATGACTTATTCCTGTAAATATTAATTCTATAAATATTACTTATTTCCCCTAGTGGGGAAAAGTGAAGAATTTTAGCTTTATCTAGTAAAACATCTTTAGTCATAATGGGATCTTTAACTATCTTAAGCGTAAATCAGTGGTTCTCAACCTTCCTATTGCTGTGGCCCTTTAATACAGTTCCTCATGTTGTTGGGACCCCCAACCATAACATTATTTTCCCTGCTACTTCATAACTGTAATTTTGCCGCAGTTGTGAATCATAATGTAAACATCTGATATGTGGGATGTCTGATGAGTGTTACGCTTGTCCCTGCAACCTCAGCACTTAGGTGGTGTAGGCAAGAGCATAGGAGTTCAAGGCCATCCTCGGCTACATAGTAAATTGAGGACAGCCTGGAGTACATGAGACCCTGTCTCAACAAAACAAAACATTCTTCTTAAGTTTAAGGTTGTGTGGCTCAAGGACTATGAGATCAACTCTGTCTTTAAGTAATGAAATCCTTGCTGAAGAAAATAAGTATTTTTGTTACAGAGAAGAATCCAGGAATATCCTGGCTGAAATGTTCATAATAAGACTTTGGTTAGCTAAAGTGGTATTTATAAATCTTAGGATAAGCCTGGTGTGGTGGCACACGCCTTTAATGCCAGCACTTGGGAGACACAGGCAGGCAGATCTTTGAGTTTGAGGCCAGCCTGATCTACAAAGCAAGTTCCAGGACAGCCAGGGCTACACAGAGAAACCGTGTCTCAAAAAAAGAAAGTAACAACAGCAACAACAAAAACCCTTAGGATAGTGTAATGATTTAAATAAAAGATAGGCGATTTCCAACCATAAAGAAACATAAAGAATTTGTGACTCAGGCTCATAGAGTTAAAGTTCATGCTGGAGAGGCTCTGCACACACTTGTAATTTAGCTCATTAAAGTAACATCAACTTTATAATTTCATTATCTCACTCTTGTAGTTGGTAGAGAGCTAACTAAAGTTGTATGTACTATATAAATATTTACTTTAAAAATTGTCATCTATGCCGGGCGGTGGTGGCACACGCCTTTAATCCCAGCACTCGGGAGGCAGAGGCAGGCAGATCTCTGTGAGTTCGAGGCCAGCCTGGTCTACAGGGCGAGATCCAGGAAAGGCGCAAAGCTACAGAAAAACCCTGTCTCGAAAAAACCAAAAAAAAAAAAAAAATTGTCATCTTTTACATTTAAAAATTGTGTTTTGTTATGTGTTTTGCCTGTATGTATGGAAAAACTTCCAGGGATTGGAAGTGTTGATGTGTCTGGTCAAAGGGGGGTGTGAGAAAGTCCCAGCATGGAGATTAGAGGATCCTCTCTGGATGGGACTCTGCAAGTGAAGATGTCTTTACTCAGGATACTAAGCCACATAAACAATGAACACACAGAATTGGAATTGATTGCCTATTCCTAAAATTAGCACCAAACTATGACTTTAAAAAAATTATCATGCATTTGAGAAGTCAAACTTGAGGTAAAACTTGAGGAGGACTGAGGACCCCATGTGTGTGTGAAGTGCCCATGGGGGCTAGAAGAGGGAATGAGACCCCTTAGAAATGGAGTTTCAGATTGGTGTGAGCTGCCATGTGGATGCTGGGAATTAAACTTCGGTCCTCTGGAAGAGCAGTCAGTGCTCTTAACCACTGAGCCATCTCTCCAGCCTTTTTATTTCCCTTTTTAAAAAACTCTTCATGTGTGTGTCTGTCTATGTCTGTGGGCGGGAGAGTATGTGTGTAGGTATGTGTGTGCACCAAGTGCTCATGTGGAAGTCAGTGGGTAGCTTTCAGGAGTCCGTTCTTTCCTCCCAGTCGGTTCAGGATCAAATTCAGGTGTCGGGCTTGGCTGCAAGTACTTCTCTCTGAGCCTTCTTGCCAGGCTACTTTTGCTTGCTTTTGTGTTGTTCTTTGTGGTTGGCCTTGAACTTGTGATTGTGTGTGCACCACCATACCAAGCAAGTCACCTTATTTATACATTTAATTCATTAGACTTGTAAAAGTTACTTTAGGTACTTGAAAAAAAAATTGTGAGAAAAGTAATCTAGAGTAAGGTATCTCAGAGATTTTCATGCAATCAAATATTCCAGACTTAAATTTTTGGTGGCTGCTGGGCACCATGAGCACAGTGCTGTTCAGTGTCCTGTTGTGCTGTTTCCATACGCTGTGTTGGACTTTATTAATGTGGGCTGTTAACTGTGGCTTACGTTGAGCTCTGTGAGGCCTGATTCAAAGTTATGTTGGGAAGTGTAGAACAGACCTTGTCCCAAGGCCAGGGTTACTCAGATGGGCCTTTTGGGTCTCTGCTGATTGCTCTCAGTGTTCCAAGGGGCCTTTTTGCCTGGTGGACTTTTCATGATTAGTGTCTGCAGACTGGAGGGCTGCTAGGCTGTTCTCCTCTGGCTGTCCATGCAAACGGAATTCACCCTGTGCATGCTTGTTTATCATTCACTTCCCAAGCACTCCCCTGCTGTGTCCTGTGAATTCATGCCCCAGTCTCACTCTCTGGGCCTTTAGTAAGAAAGCTGAGGCAACTTGAGGATTCATTTCTCCCCTTGTCTCTGATCTTGCAGTGTCTTTTGTCTGGTGTTAGGAGATAGTACACACACACACACACACACACACACACACACACACACACACACACACACCTACCTTTCAATCATTTCTGAGAACTCATGTAAAACTTTGTTTAGAAATGGGATGAATCAAGTCTGTGAAATGCTGTGCAGCCAAGCCTGATCTCAATAAGGAGGTGGGAAATAAGAGGCCGGATGAACAGTGGGGACCCAGACATATGCCACAGAGAAGGAAGGTGAAGTCTTGGCAACCATTAGGAGTGGGTGAGGGGGTGGGGGGAGCAACTCTCCTGTTGCTTGTCCATCCTGGTGTCCTTGCTTCTCTTGTGTGGGCTGTGGTGTTGTCTCACCATAAACGTTTGGGAAATTCATGTTTTCTTTCACTTACATTATTTGATATTTTAAAAGAACATCTTACTGTGTAACACAGGTTGGCCTGGAGCATGCAATGTAGCACAGGCTGCCCTTAAACTTGTGTTTCCCAGCTGCAGCCTCCTGATTGCAGGGCTAGGGGAATGGGCCACCATACTTGGCATCAAATTTTGTTTACAGTTCTAAATTTGGGTATATAGAAAATGTAAGACACTTAATATGATGGATAATAAATCTGGTAAAAATGTTTCTTTTGACAGTTTAGATTTTATATTGGAAAGAAGAGGGGTTGAAATGTCTCTTTTTCTTCATTCTAGAGACATATTATTACATTTCGCCGTTAGTTTGTGCCTTTTTCTTGGCCCTGACACCTATCTGGATTATAATAGCTGCCAAACACCCAGCTACCAGGACAGTGCTCCACTCAGGCTGGGAGCCCGTCATAACAGCAATGGTCATAAGCAGGTGAGTGTCGGGGGCGGGGAGGGAGAGGAGTGGTCATGTTCTGTGTAGGATGTACGTACTAAACTAGTTTTTGCATTAACCGTGAGGCATCAGTTAGCTGAATCCTAATAGGGTTGCAAAATGGAATATTAGCGACCCAGAATAACGCTGTTACATTTCTGTTGCTATGGAAAGATGTTCAGTCCACAGTTGATGAAAAAAAAGTGATCTGGGAAAGAGTAGGGATGTCCTGTGAAATGTGGTGAACTAAGAGTCTTGTGCGATATTTGGATTTGGATAGTACAAAGATCAAAATCCAGCATGGGAGACCCTGCAGAGGAGGTAGAGGATGACAGCTGTGCTTCTGTTCTTGAGACCAGCTTTCCAGAGCGTAGGAGGACAGCGAGCATAAGGAGAGCTGTCTCTAAGAATGAGAAAAACAACTTTGTGGAATTGATTGATGGTGACTTCGTGGGTTTGATGTATCGAGAAGGGCTCACCGTTGATTGGTGGATGTAGAGAGAAGGCATTTGTGAAAGCTGTGAGATGCATCCTCATCTATTGTAGAAGTCACTAAATACAGTTCTAAAACTAAAAATGAGAAATAGTGTTTATGCATGCTACTTAGAAACCTAGAAGCTACAGTGGAAACTAACTCCTAGTGTAGAGAGGGTCTGGGAATGGGGCTGAGAACTACTGTCGGATGATGCCAGAGCTTTTGGTCGGCTGCTTGGACTGCCAATTCTATGACAGCATGTGGATCATTTTGCTGCAGGTAGATTGCATTTCCTGGAAGATTTAGGCAACAGGTTTCTAAACTGTTGGGACTGGCAGTGTCTTACAGTGAATAAACCACAGACTGAAGGTAAACAGTTAATAAAGGATTAAATAAGGCTCCAAGTTCCACTGAGATACTGAAAGTGTATGGCTTGCCATGGTGTTATAGTAAACACTGTCTCATTTCCCAGAATTCTCAAGCTCCCCTCTTTCTGTTGCTACAGCTCTCTGGTAATACAGTTGCAATCCATCTAGTTTTAGCACAGCAGAAACCATGCCTGTAATGCCTGCTTACTTTAAAGATGAAAAGACACTGCTTTACAACTAGTTTTTAAATTGGAAGAGTAATGGATGACATGATGAAAAAAATGGTCTGATCCCAGCACTCAGGGGGCAGAGGCAGGTGGATTTCTAGGGGGCTAAGGCTAGCCTGGTCTACTAGCAAGCTCCAGGCCATCCAAGGTTATTTTATAATGAGACATTATCTCAAACAAAACAAAACAAAAAATACTATGTGCAGAAGAATATGAAGAGACCATTAGTCCCATTGTTTTAAGCCCTTAAAATAGTTAACAATGCCTTATAGGTCCTTCTTGATAGTTTAGTGCAGTTAACATATGTATAATCTGGGAATTGTGACACCTGCCTATAATCCCAGCACTTGGTAGGCTGAGGCAGGAGGATTGCTATAAATAGTTCAGAGATGTCTTGGGCTATATATCAAGACCCTGTTCCCCAAAGGGGAGGCAAAGATAAATCAAACAAACAAACAAACAAAAACTAATGCACACACACATTTTATCTGATGGTTATGGTATTTATTGTTTATTTAGTGTGTATAGTCTGTGTGTGTGCTGGTATGGGCAGCTGTGGAGGCCAGAGGTCAGCACCAGGTTCAGAGTGTCGTCTTCTGTTGTACCCTGTTTTTGTTTTCTATCTTAGTCTTTGAGGTGGATACTCACTGAACCTGGAGAGCCCTGATAGGCTGCTAGGCATGGCTTGTCAGCCCCCGAGATCCTTCTGTGTCCGCCTCTCACTCCAGAGATGACAGGGTCGCCGCCCACACCCTTTGTTTTTGTGGGCGTTGGGCTCTAAACTCAAGGCTTTGTGCTTCCATAGCTAGTTCCCACCCACTGACCACCTCTCCTGCCCCCACGGCCATGTGTTGTTTCCAGCTTTTTACTGTTAGCATTGGTTTCTACTTGGAATATTCTTCCTTTTGCCTCATTTTATGTTGCATAAACATTGTACTATACAAAGTGGGGTGTTTGAATGTCAGAACTACTTGAAATTCTTTTCCGTTCTTCTTCCCTAATATGTGGTTTTCTTTCTCTCAGCATTGGGGGCCTTATTCTGGACACAACTGTATCTGACCCAAACTTGGTTGGGATTGTTGTTTACACGCCAGTTATCAACGGTAAGACTTGAAGGTACTGCCTCATGATGACGTCACTGTTAGGGTGTCTTCCTGCTCCATCCATTTATTTCTTCAAACTCAAGATGTAGCTCAGAGTGGACATTCTCTTCCCCGGTCTCAGTACATAAAACACTCCTGGAAAAGAGCTGTTGCTCAGTCATTTTTGTTACATGTTTTTTGACAGGCACACCTAACTTTTAAGGTTAATGTGACAAAATACAGGATTTGGGTTCTGAGTTGTCCGTTCCCTTTTTGATTTACCTACTGTTCTTACATTTGCTTTTGCTGGTTATCTTAGAAGAAGCAGAATTAGCCATATATGACTATTCCTTAAATTCATTCCATTCACCAAGAGCTGCAACTCTGCTAACATCTGCAAGCCCTGCTTCACCATTTTCTTGTCTATAAAATGGAAATTATCATCTTTGTATTAAATATGTATAGTATATACATTAAAGAATCGTGTTAAAATACTATGATTTTGTATGAATTATACCTAACAAGACAATTTAATCCATCTCTACTGGTGATCATTAAGTTGGACTTTAGTATAGCCTAGATCAACATAATTTGAAAAGTAATTCTACCTTGGCATACTATATATTTAGAATATATTATTTTTCTTATTTTAAGAATTCACTTTCTGTGGCCGGTCATGGTGGCACACACCTTTAATCCCAGCACTCAGGAGGCAGAGGCAGATGGATCTCTGTGAGTTCAAGGCCAACCTGGGCTACAAATCGAGTTCCAGGACAGCCAAGACTGTTACAGAAAAACCCTGTCTCAAAAAAACCACACACCAAAAAAAAAGAATTAACTTTCTATATTTAAATAAAAATTTACACAATGACATGTTCTGCAGAAGTCTAATTTTAGATCTGAAATTTCTGCTGAACATTGTAATTTTTGTCTACCTTTAGAATGTCAACGACATTTCCCTATGACTCTCTCTCCCAGCTGTCGGGTGCCACCATCCGCCTCCTGTCATCCATCCTTGAAATCCTGGAACCATCTGGTTCTGCCTCTTTGACTCAAACATTAGCAGACCTTGTCCATTGCCCTCCCCCCCACACACACACACATGACTTGCTTGTTCATTTGTGTATACAATGGCGTGTCTCTCCATTGCAGTCTGAGGGTGTCACACTGAGGCCGTCCATCCGAAAAATGAAGTAACCTTTCTGAGTTACTGCCTACGCAGTGTAAATGTCACCAGTGTGAGAGCTGGTATTCGCAAGGAGAAAAGACCAAGTCCATGATTGTCCAACTTACACAAGCTGTATGTTGGGGTGCACCCAGACCTGGCCAGCCAGCTGCCTCCCTGGTCTGGATTTGAGAGAGCAGCCCCTGCTGGCCTCTAGAAGTCCCTCTTCTGGGAGAGATAAGGCATTTGTTTACAGGGTGAGAGGGTTGGCAACTGGGTTATACATTGTTAGAAGGATACAGTGAGGCAGGAAGGAACAGAGGCAAGGGTGTACATCAAGTGAACAGGGTTGCAAGCAGTTTTCACCAGAAACAGGAGCTCACTCTTAATTACAAGTAGAAACCCAGGACACACAGGGACTCATCCCTTAGCTAGGACTTAACCCAGGACACATGGGGACTCATCCCTTAGCTAGGACTTAACTCAGGACACACAGGGACTCATCCCTTAGCTAGGACTTAACCCAGGACACACAGGGACTCATCCTTTAGATAGGACTTAACCCAGGACACACAGGGACTCATCCCTTAGCTAAGACTTAACCCAGGACAAACAAGAACTTCTTTTTAACTGTCTTAGCTGCAGGTATATTTTCTGTTTGGTCTCCATTGACCTGCAAGGCGTTTGTTCCTGTTTTGGTGTCACATTGCTCTTCCATAAGCATTGTTTGTGTCCTGTCAATCAGAAGATGACTTTCTCAGTGGGTCACATCAAATCCAAATTCTTTCAAAACCCTTGGTACACTGTTGAACTCAGTGATCCCATCGGAGGCACCAAACGATTGCCATGCTGCCTAGATTCTTGTACTGTCCTAACAGAGACTCTAGCCCTCACTCCAGAATAGCTGTCTTTCCTTCCACCTCTTC
The DNA here is from genome assembly GCF_949786415.1 of Peromyscus eremicus. NCBI lineage: Eukaryota > Metazoa > Chordata > Mammalia > Rodentia > Cricetidae > Peromyscus > Peromyscus eremicus. Next base: position 40,967,877 of record NC_081434.1, on the reverse strand, counting down.
CTACTCTGTCTTTAGCTTAAGGTGTTATCGGATTGACCTGTATTGCATAACTTCGGGGAACTGAAGTGGAAATTACCCATTATTGGCAAGACTTCTGAGACTCTTTTGGTTGCTTCACCTTTACAAGGACCCGATTTAGAGCATCATGACAGGCTCTCCTTGGAGGTCTGTGCTGTTAAGTCCTTTTCTGTATGTCCACAGATGCCACAATGAGCTCATCTTAGACTAAATTCCACCTTTTGGAAGCAATGGTAGAGAAGATTCCATACTCTCAAATGGGTACAGTTCTTAGAACAATTTTATTAGATTTTTTTCATTTTATTATACATGTGAGTGTTTTTGCTGGCATGTAAGTCCGTGCACCACATGTGTGCTTGGTGCCCACAGAGGTCAGAAGAGGGCACTGGATCTCTCAGAACTGGAGTTATAGATGGTTGTGAGCCACCATGTGGGTGCTGGCAATTGAAACTGGTTCTCCTCACAAGTGCTCTTAACCACTGAATAATTTATAAATATGCAAGGGATGTGCTGCTTCCCCTCCCCTTCTCCTCATAATCTAATATTTATTATGTATCTACATAAGTGTCAAGTAACTGTAAGTCTTTAATGCATGTTATACATAATCTAATCCTCATGTAAGTAATTAGTCCACGATTAAACATCTAGTGAATGTGGTGAGTCAAAACTTCAAAGCCAGCTCTTCCCAAACCTGCAGTTCCCTTTCTCTCAAAACATACAGCTACTAATCTATCCGACACACATATGCATGTGTTTAAAGCAAAGCTTATCTGTGTTGATGTGACCGAGATGTCATTAAATGTTTACATGCCTCAGAACGAGTAGCATTTTAAAAATCATTGGTCACACTTGCTCTGTAAGACATTAGTAAGTACAATTTGAGAAGTGAATTCTGTGGTCAATTAAGTTTGGTAAAATGAAGTTAACAGAATTCTTGACTACAGGATATCGTAAGCCGTTCTTGGGCTAATATCTTCTGCGGCACTTTTCGTTACTTCTACTGGAAGTATTGGAGTGTCTGGATCTAGCCTTCTTTCTACCCGAGACTATGCATGATGAGTACTGAACTAGGCATTATGTAATATTTATTTACTTATTTACTTACTTATTAGGCAACTGGAGGCTGAGCCCAGGGCCAGGCATGTGCTCTAGGTAGTCACTCAGTCACTGAGATTTAGCCTCAACCCATAGTCTATTTTCTTTTTAAATATTTTATTAATTCTTTGAGAATATCACACAATTTTGATCATATCCAATCCCCACTCCCTAACTACTCCCAGATCCCTCCCCATTCCTACCTCCCATCCTTCATATCCTTTTTTTTCTTTTTTAACAATCTATCACCTCTAATTTGTGTTAGGGTGTGGAGCATCCACTGGACACATTGTCAGTTTACCAGGAACCACACTGTCTTAATTAGGGTTTCTATTGCTGTGAAGAGACATCATGACCACAGCAACTCTTATTAAGGAAAACATATACTTGGGGTGGCTTACATTTTCAGAGGTTTAGTCCATTATCATCATGGTGCAACATGGTGGTATACAGGCAGACATGGTGCTGGAGGCGGAGCTGAGATTCCTACATCTGGACTTGCAGGCAACAGGAAGTGATCTGTCTCACTGGGTATGGCTTGAGCATATATGAGAACTCAAAGCCAGCCTCCACAGTGACACACTTCCTAATAGTGTCACACCCTTTGGGGGCCATTTTCTTTCAAACCACTACACACACCGTTAAAGAAAATTGACTTTACTTACTCCAGAAGTTGTTACTGTCCATAACTCCTCAGTTAGGGGTAGAGGCTCAAGAACCCCTCCCCACTCTATGCAAGAATGTTTACTAGGAGCTAGGTTGTGGTGGCGCACACCTTTAATCCCAGCACTTGGGAGGCAGAGGCAGACGGATCTCTATGAGTTCAAGGCCAGCCTGGTCTCCAAAGCGAGTTCCAGGACAGCCAGAGGTGTTACACAGAGAAACCAAAACCAAACAAACAAACAAAAGATGTTGACTGGGGTGTGTTCAGGCGACACAGCTACTGTGAGTCCATGAGTGCAGCTGTCTGTCCTGTGCAGAACACACTGTCTTGGTCTGCTCCCCCGGACCTTTGATCTTGCAATCTTCCTGCCCACTCTTCCAAAGTGGTTCCTAAGCCTTGGGGAAAGGATGTACTATGGATGTCCCACTTGTGGCCAGGTATTCCACTGACATTTGTCCTCTGTACTTTGACTAGTTGTCAGTTTGTCTGGAAGCCCTGCTAATCTGTGGGTAGAGTGATACAAATGTAACAAGAGGGCAACTCCATCCTTTGTCCTTTTAGCATAATAAAGTGAAGGGTTCACTCCTGGAGCCTGTACACTCCCAGACATGGATTCTTGCAAGATTGATAGTACCAGGCATGTGTCTCTTCCTGTGGACTGGTCCTGAAATCCAAGCAGAAGGTGGTTGGTCACTCATCTGTGTCACGTTGCACCTATGGGCACATCTGGTTTATGCCAGTCTTTATTGCAGTTCACAAATTCGTAGCGGGATAAGATGGTTGGCGACTCCCCCATCAAGCAGCCCACATCACACTTTCCAGGACTATGAAACCAGCCAGAGGAAGAGAGCTCCCTGGGTCAGCCCCAACTTGATTCCTCCAGTTCTGTCACCAGTGCATATGGTGTCGTCAGCAAGAAGGTCTTAACATTGAGTCCTAGTAGGTAATCAAGAACACTAGCTATAGCCTGTATTGTTTGGGGGCACTTCCCAATCTATTTTCAAATAATAATATACAACTTTGTGTATAGGATCAGAGACTTGTATCAACATACCCTTTTGTCTTCTGTCATACTTTCCTTTGTTTAAGCCCTATAGTACATTATTATTACTTAAGCTTTAAATAGTTTTAAGTTTTTTTTGTTTTTTTTTTTTTTTTTTTTTTTTTTTTTTTTTTTTTTTTTTTTTTGGTTTTTCAAGACAGGGTTTCTCTGTGTAGCTTTGCGCCTTTCCTGGAAATCACTTTGGAGACCAGGCTGGCCTCGAACTCACAGAGATCCGCCTGCCTCTGCCTCCCAAGTGCTGGGATTAAAGGCGTGCGCCACCACCGCCCGGCTAGTTTTAAAAATATTAAGCATAATAAAAATGGTATTTTCTATGTTTTCTTATCAGACTGGCATTTCCAGTTCTTTCCTTTGTATACGTGTCTACTTCCATCTGAATGGCATATATTCTCCATCTGCTTGAAGAAGTATTTCTGCTTGAAGAAGTATTTCTTTTTTTTTTTTTTAAATAGGGCAAGCCTGAGGAGAAAACACAGGTTTTAGGCACAGTCTTGCCCAGTGTATTCCTCTTTCCAATCTCTCTCTTCTGTTTTCATCTTTAACAGTACCTGTTTGAATATCTTTCACCTGTATAGAGCAAACTCTGACTTTGTTGATCTCCTTGCAGACTGGGTACCATTCCATCAACTCCGTCTCCATCCATTCCTTTAGTGTTTCTTCTATCCCCTGGGCCTTCCTCCCTTCTGCTTCCTTCCTACACATGTGCTAAGTCTTTAGCAATCGCCTCTCCCTTCTGGAGTTCTGTTCTCTGCCGATGGTCACGGCAGCTCTCCGAGTGCAGTCCTGTCCTTCAGTTCACTGACTTGTTTTTATCCCTTTCACTGGACATCACGGCTTTTCATAGGCTGCCTGCTGACCTGATTTCTCTGTCCATGGCGTGTTTTCAGGCTCCATCCTCAGCTGTTTGATGTTTCTTACTCTCACAATCCTCATGTCAGCCTCTGAAACTTCTTTCTTAAGTCTCCTGCATTCTACCTTCTGTTGAAGTGTGTATATTCTTCATAACTGTGTTCATGATCATCCCCAGTGCTCTCTCTTCATCTTTTTTATTAAGGACATTGTCCAGTCCCCAGGCTGGCAGTACTGCCAGGGAGTGTGTAAGAAGCACAGACCCTCGAGACTGGCTTGGGAGCTCTGGGATGGAACCCCTCATTGACTCAGAACTCAGTCTCTTTTGTCACATGGTTTTAGCACTTCAGTCGTGACTTATATGTTCATTTCCAGATTCGTACTTTTTTTTTTAGACATAGTCTTAATTTGTAGCTGAGCCTGGCTTTAAACTTATCATCCTTCTGTCTTAGACTGCCAAGAGCTGGGATTGCAGACTTAAGCCCCCATGCCTGGCTCAGATCCCTACTGTGAGTTGGTATTTTCACATGGAAGACCCAAAGCTCCTAAGGAGCTCCTAAGCTCTCCTTCTGTGCTTCCTGCATCTATTAAGTGGTGTGATTATCTACCAGTATTCCATCCAGGGCAGCTTCAGTCCAATCAGATAAGGTTGGTTCCTCCCACTAGCTTTGTGCTACTGTGGCTCCAGCTCACTTTGCAGGCAGGTCACCATTGTAGATTGAGGGGTTTGAGGCCGGGTTGGTGTTCACCTTTCTCTTCTGGTAGTGTGGAGAGTACCTTCCAGTGCCATAAACAGTAGTCAGTAGGGGTGATGGCTCCAGGTAGGTGCCAACATTGACTTTTGTTCAGTGAGTTGTGTTGGGTTGTCTTCAGCAACAGGGCCTTCTCTCAGTTTGTAGAGAGCAACCAATAGCCTTGGCAATAGCCTGGATTGTTTGGGGGTTCCCATGGGGCCCCTTTGGCCAACAACTCGATTAGATGTAACCCCTTCCCTGCACTGGAAGCTTCATGTGGTGATGAGAGATGTCTGGTTGGGGCTCTGTCTCCCTGTTATTTGATTATTCCATTTAGACCACCTTCGTATATGTATATATTTTAGGAGGTCTCTACTGTATTAGGTTTCCATATGACCCCTCAAATGGCTCTTAGTTTTAGCTGTCCCTCCCTGTACTCCCCCTTCCTCCCCTCCTTCCTCCTCCTTCCCATTTGATGTTTCCATTCCAGTTTGCCCATCCCTAATTTATATATTCTATGTCCCCTTTCTAGGGTGACCCAACCCTCCCCACTAGTTCCTTACTCTGAACCTAATTTCTGTTTATATAGATCGTAGCCTGCTTATTGAAACTTAACAGCTAACATCCACATATAAGTGAATATATACTATATTTGTCTTCTTGGGTCTGGGTTACCTCACTCGATAATTTTTTCTAGCTCCATCCACCTACCTATGAATTTCATGATTTCATTTTTTAAAAAAAGCTGAGTAGTATTTTTGTTGCATAAATGTACCACATTTTCTTTATCCATTTATCTTTTGACAGACATCTAGTCTGTTTCTAATTTCTGGCTATTATGAATGGAGCAGCAGTGAACATGAGCCAGTGTCTCTGTAGTAGAATGTAGAGTCCTTTGAATCTGTGCCCAAGATTGGTACAGCTGGATCTTGAGGTGGATCAATTCCCAGCTTCCTGAAGAACTGCCAAACTAATTTCCACAGTGGCTATACCAGTTTGCAGTCCCACCAACAATGGATGAGTGTTCCCCTTACTCCACATCCTTGCCAGCATGAGATGTCACTTGTTTTGTTCATCTTGGCCATTATGGCTGGTGTAAGATGAAGTCTCAAAAGTAGTTTTGATTTGCGTTTCCCTGATGATTAAGGATGTTGAATATTTCCTTAAATGCTTCTCAGCCACTTGAGAATACTCTGTTTAGAACTGTACCCCATTGTTTAAGTGCGTTGTTTCCTTGATGTCCATTTTTTTGAGTTCTTTATATATTTTAGATATTAGCCCTCTATTAAATGTGTAGCCAGCAAAAATATTTTCCCATTCTATAGTCTGCCACTTTGTCCAAATGATGATGGCTTTTGCCACACAGAAGCTTTTCAGTTTTATGAGGTCCCATTTTTTAGTTGTTCTTAGTGTCTGTGTTATCAGTGTCCTGTTTAGAAAGTATTTTCCTGTGGCAATGAGTTCAAGACTAATTCCCATTTTCTCTTTGATTGGATTCAGTGTATTTGGCCTTATGTTGAGGTCTTTGAGCCATCTAAAGTTGAGTTTTGTGCAAGGTGATAAGTATGGATTTTTTTTTTTTGCATTCTTCTACATGTAGCCATCCAGTTTGATCAGTACCATTTATTGAAGATACTTTCTTTTTTCTAGTGTTTATTTCTGGCTTCTTTATACAAAAAAATGAGGTGTCCATAGATATGTAAATTTATGTCTGGATCTTCAATTTGGATCCATTGATCAACATGTCTGTCTTCATGCCAATACCATACTGTTTTTATGACTACAGCTCTATAGTAGAATTTGAGGTAGAGGATAGTGATACCTCCAGCAGTTCTTTTATTATTCAGGATTTAAGTTTTAGCTATCCTCTTTTTGTTTTGTTTTGGTTTGGTTTTGGTGTGTGTGTGTGTGTGTTTCCATATGAAACTGAGAATTGTCCTTTCAAGTTCTAAAGAATTGTGTTGGGATTTTGATGGGGATTGCATTGAATCTGTAGATTGCTTTTGGTAGGATGGCCATTTTTACTATGTTAATTCTACTGATCCATTAGCATGGGAGATCTTTCCATCTTCTGATATCTTCTTCAATTTCTTTTTTGAATGTCTTAAAGTTTTTATCATACAGGTTTTGAGACTATTGTGAAGGGTATTGTTTCCCCAATTTTTTTCTCAATCTGTTTGTCATTTGTATGTAGGAGGATGAGTTAATTTTATATCCAGCTACTTTGCTGACAGTGATTATCATCTGTAGGGTTTCCCCAGTGGAATTTTTAAGGTCACATATATACTATCATATCATCTGCAAATAAGGATACTTTGACTTTTCCCCTTCCTATGTGTATCCCCTTGATCTCCTTCAGTTGTATTATTGCTCTAGCTAAGACTTCAGGTACTATATTGCATAGGTATGGAGAGAGTGGACAACCTTGTCTTGTTCCTGATTTTAGTGTAATTGCTTTGAGTTTCTCTCCATATAGGTTGATGTTGGCTATGGGCTTGCTGTATATTGCTTTTATTTTGTTGAGGTATGTTCCTTGTATCCTTAATCTCTTCAGAACCTTTATTATGAAGGGGCATTGCATTTTGTTAAGGGCCTTTTCTGCATTTATTGAGATGATCATGTGATTTTTATCTTTCAGCCTATTTATATGGTAATTGCATTTATCAATTTTACCCATGTTAAACCATCCCTGCATCTCTGGGATGAAGCCTACTTAATCATGGTTGATGTTCTTTCAGATGTGTTCTTGTATTTGATTTGCAAGTATTTTGTTGAGAATTTTTTCATCTTTATTCACAAGGGTAACTGGTCTGCAATTCTCTTTCTTTGTTGGGTCTTTATGTGGTTTAGGTATCAGGGTAACGGTGGCCTCTTAAGAAGAATTGTGTAATGTTCATTCTGTTTGTTTCTATTTTGTGGAATAATTTAAGGAGCATTAATTCTTTGGAAGTCTGGTAGAATTCTGTGCTAAAACTTTCTTGCCCTGGGCTTTTTTTGGTTGAAAGACTTAATTGCTGCTTCTATTTCTCTAGGGGTTATAGGTCTGTTTAAATTGCTTGTTTGATCTTGATTTAATGTCGGTAGGTGGTGTATATCAAGAAAAGTATCCATTTCTTTTAGATTTCCCAATTTGGTGGAGTATAGGTTTCTAAAGTATATCCTTGAGATTCTCTGGATTTCCTTGGTATCTGCTGTTATGTCCCCCTTTCTATCTAATTTTGTTAATTTGGATCCTCCACACTCTTCTCTGCCTTTTAGTTAATTTGGGTAAGGGTTTGTCAATCTTACTGATTTTTCCCAAAGAACCAACTCTTTGTTTCATTGATTCTTTGTATTGTTTTGTTGTTGTTTCTCTTTTACTGATATCAGCCCTGAGTTTGGTTATTCCTTGCCAGCTATTCCTTTTGGGTGTTATTTCTTCTTTTTGATCTAGAGCTTTCAGGGGTGTTGTTAAGTTGCTAATATGAGATCTCTCCAGTTTTTCTATATAGGCACTTAGTGCTATGAACTGGCCTCTTATAACCGCCTTTACTGTGTCCCGTAAGTGTGGGTATGTTGTATTTTCATCTTCATTCCATTCTAAAAAGCTTTCGGTTTCTTCTTAATTTCTCTCTTGACCCGTTTTTCACTTAGTGGCGAGTTGTTACAGTTTCAATGAGTTTGTAAGCCTTCTGTTATTTCTGATATTGTTGATAGCCAGCTAAAATCCATGATGGTCATATAGGATGTATGGTATCATTTCAATTTTCCTGTATTTGTTGAGTTCCATGATGTAGCGAGAAGAAGGTAGGCAGGCATATTCCTTTGTGCTTGGGTAAAATGTTGTGTAAATATCTGTTATGTCTATTAGGTGTGTGACATCATTTAGCTTCAGCATTTCTGTTCAGCTGTTGTCTGGATGACCTCTCTGCTGGTGACAGTAGGGCACTGAAGTCACCCCCATCACTGCGTGAGGGTCAGTTAGTATGTGATTTAAGTTGTAGTTCTTTTATGAACTTGGGTGCTTTGTGTTTGGTACATAGATGTTTAGAATTACAATGTCTTCTTGGTGGATTTTTTTCCTTTGACAAATATATATAGTGTCCTTCCTATCTCTTTGGATTAGTTTTGGTTTGAAGTCTATTTTGTCAGATACTAAAATGGATAAAATTGGTTGTTTCTTGGGTCCATTTGCTTGGAATATCTTTTTTCATCCTTTTACACTGGGATAATGTCTGTCCTTGATGTTAAGGTGTGTTTCTTGGAGGCAGCAGAAGATGGATCCTGTTTTTGTATCCAGTCTGTTAGTTTATGTCTTTTTACTAGGTAATCAAGCCCCTTAATGTTGAGAATTATCAATGAACAGTGTTTGTTGTTCATTGATACGAACAATATCATATTGTTATCTTATTGTTGTATGGGCCTCCTTCTCTTGATTTGCTGATCTGAGATTATTTATTCCTTGTCTTTTCTTGGGTGTGGTAATCTCTTTTATGTTGAAGTTTTCCCTCTAGTGCCTCTGTAGAGCTTGATTTATAGATAGATATTACTTAAATTTGGCTTTATTATGGACTGTTTTTCTTTTTCCATCTATAGTAATTGAAAGTTTTGCTGGGTATAGAATCTAGACTGGTGTCTGTGGTGTCTTAGAGTTTGCAGAACATCTGTCCAGGCCCTTCTGGCTTTAGAGTCTCCATTGAAAAGTCAGGCCTTACTCTAATAGGTCTGCCTTTATATGTTACTTGGTCTTGTTCCCTTGCAGCTTTGAATATTCTTTCTTTGTCCTTTATGTTTAGTGTTTGGATGATTATGTGCTGAGAGGACTTTCTTTTCTGGTCCATTCTATTTTGGTGTTCTGTAAGCTTCTTGTATTTTAATAGTTAGGGAAATTTCCTTCCATGATTGTTGTTGAAAATATTTTCTGCGCCTGGGTTTCGTCTTCTTCTGTTCCCTCACATTATTATTAAATTTGGTCTTTTCATAGGGTCTCAGATTTCCTGCATCTTTTATGCCTGGATTTTTTTAAATTTAACACTTTCCTTAACTGAGATATCCATCTTCTATCTTGTCTCAACCCTGAGATTCTCTCTTCTGTCTCTTGTGTTCTGTTGCTGAGGCTTTCCCTCTGAGCTTCCTATTGGACTTCCTAAATTTTTTCTATTCCAATTTTACCTCAGTTTTGGCTTTCCTTAGAGATTCTATTTCTACTTCCATATCTTAAACTATTTTCATTTTACTTTGTGTTTGCATTTTCACAGACTTCACTAATATATTTATTCTGATCCTCTTTAAGGTCCTTGAACATATCCATAATGGCTATTTTACGTCCTTGTCTTGGGCTTCAGCTATATGATTGTAATTCTTGGTGTTGATATCTGGCCTTGTCTTTTTGGTTGTGAGCCTAGCCTTTAACGGCTGAGCCATCTCTCCAGCCCTGGCCTTGTCTTTTTGACGTGGGGTTTCAGTTGCCCTTTTTGGATCTTAGGATCATGTGGTAACTTGGATGAGTCCCTGTCAGGTGTGGTTACTGGGGGACCCAGCTAGAACTTGTTTCTAGGTATTGGGGAGCTGACAGGAAGATATGGTGATAGGCTAGAAGGGCTTAGGGCTGAGAGGGTCCACAGGAAGGAAGAAAGCTGGGTCTGCCGTGAGGATCTGTGGAGTCCACAGCGAATGGAAGACGGGCCCTTGCAGGAGTTCTGCTACAGGGCTGGGCATGAGACTGAGTACTTGGAATTGGAGGATGGGAAGGAGCGTGGGATCACCTCCCTGATTCCCTGGCTGGCATGGCCAGCTGGTTTCCAGGGAGAGAGTGCTTCAGCTCTTAGTGTCCGAGACAAAGGAATGAGGTAAGGAAGGAAGGCTGTAGAAGATCTTAGTACCTAGGGATGGGGGCAGAGGAGGAGGAGAGGCCACAACAGGTAGTCTGCTACAGAGCTGGGGATGGCACTGTGGAATTGGAATTGGAGGATGGGAAGGGGCGTGGGATCACCTCCTTGATTCCCTGGCTGGCATGGCCAGTGGGTTTCCAGGGAGAAACTGCCTCAGGTGTTGGCAGGTGAGGCAAGGGGATGGGGTGAGGAAGGAAGGCTGTAGGAGAAGCATACTTTGCCTTTTTTTTAATCCTACATTTGGTCATTATTTTTCCTGAGTAGATCTCCATAAATTATTTCTCTGATCCTTCACTCATTCAGTTTATCTTGCCGTTTATTTGCTATCAGAAATAATCTTGGCTGGTGAGATGGCTCAGTGGAGGTAAGGCACTTGCCACCAAGACTGAGTGTGATCCCCCAGGATCTGCATGGTGGAAAGAGAGAACCGACTCCTGCAATTGTCCTCTGACTGTTACAGTCATGCTATGGCATGCAGCTATCACACACACACACACACACACACACACACACACACACACACTAAATATAATAATAATAATAATAATGATAATAAATAGTTATCTTCCTAACAAACCAGATTGTACCCATTGCTCAAAGATCAAGTTCTCTTTCTGTTTCCTGGAGAATAAAGTATCAGTTATTTAGCCCAACATGCTGGGCCCAGTCCGCCCTAAACTCCGCCTCCCAGGCTCACCCCACCTCCCTGCCACACTGAAGTTGCCCATGCTGAGTGGCTTGCTCTTTCTCAGCCTGGCGCACCACTTTGTACACCGTGCTTTGGCACCTGCTCACTTTCTCCACGGTGTGTCTACAGCCACTGCCGATCATCCAGATCCAACCGCAGCGGCGCACCTACAAGGCGCATGCTCAGAGTTGTTTCTCCCTTTCTGTGCTTCCCTGCCGCGCTTTGAGCAGTTGCATTGTGGCACGTGTTTATTCTGAATGATGACTTCTGTTTTCTGTGACTGAATGATGCCCACAGTGCTAAGGTTTGGCAGTTGTTGAATGAATAAACGTGTGAGTTAAGGAGTAAATTCCATTTTGCTGCAAATTACATGTCACTGAATCAGAGGAAATTATCATGCTAAATAACACAACTTAGATCATAAAACAAAGTCATAGACGTTAGAGGGAACTGTTAAGGTACATTTAAGGAGGTAAAAGTAGGAAAATGGTTCCTTCCATTTATATTAAGGTTTTAGCAATGATAGCAACATTTATTTATTTTCTTAATAAGTACTCCTATTTATAAGTAGAAACATTGGCTTAATATTTAAATTTTCAGCTCTTCTGTGTGTTCTGCTCCCCAGACTCTTTATGTAGGAATATATAGGCAAAGCATCTTTAGATGTTAAATGAGAAAGTTAAAGATTCAAAAGTGAATTATTTGCAGGCAGAAGAAAGAGTTGAGGGCCTATGACATGGCTCAGTGGGGAAAGGTGCTTGCCACCAAGCCCAACAATCTTGAGTTCAATGCCTAGAACCCACATAGTAGAAGAGAACCAACTCCTGCAGCTATCCCCTGACCTCCACCACACACACATGAACACACAAATACGTAAACAGAAGTTAAGAAAGAAGAAAGAGTTGAACTATGTATCCATCCTTAGAAGAAAGGGAGCAGCCATTTACTTGGTGATGAAATCATTTAGGAGTACAGCTTGGTTAGAGCCGGCTAAGTTAATGAAGGTGTTCTAGTGGAGTGTTATGAACAAAGTGAATGAGAACATGGCTGAATCCTGAGAATGCACTATATGGCATTATTTCCTTCAATAAAATCCACAAGCATGAAAAACTAAGCATTGTGCTGTTTGGGAATACACAGCTTGAGAAAATGGGAAATGCAGAAGTATGGAAAACAGTGAGGTGGCGGTGACGGGGAAAGGCGGGGAGGCAGAGATGCTACAGGTGGAGACTAGGACATGGGCACGCTTAGTGTGGGATTCTTTGTAGTCCACATTTGCTGATAAGTGGAATTTTTGGTTGTTTTTTTTTCCCGGGGGTTGGGGTTTGAGACAATATTTCTCTGTGGCTGTTCTGGAACTTGCTTTGTAGACCAGGCTTGACTGGAATTCACAGAGATCCGCCTGCCTCTGCCTCCCTGTAGGTGTGTCTTTATTTATTAAATATTAGAATATTTAAAACTTTGGAAGCAGCACCTGTAGGTTTTTTTGTTGGTTTTTGTTTGTTTGTTTTGTTTTGTTTCTCGAGACAGGGTTTCTCCATGTAGTTTTGGTGCCTGTCCTAGATCTTGCTCTGTAACCCAGGCTGGCTTCGAACTCACAGAGATCCACCTGCCTCTGCCTCCCAAGTGCTGAGATTAAAGGCGTGCACCACCACTGCCCAGCCAAATTTTTTAAAAAAGATTTATTTATTTATTTGTTATGTATACAATGTTCTGCCTGTGTGTATGCCTGCAGGCCAGAAGAGGGCACCAGATCTCATTACAGATGGTTGTGAGCCACCATGTGGTTGCTGGGAATTGATCCTGGGTCCTGTGGAAGAGCAGCCAGTGCTCTTAACCACTGAGCCATCTTTCCAGCTCCTGTAGATTTTTTTTTTAAATTATTAAATTGTTGACAGTGGAAAGAGGATTAGGATAGAAGTCTGAAAGAGGACCTTTATCTGAGATGAGCAGTGTTAGACAGGGCTTTTAACAAGTAGGCAGAGGAATGATGGAGGCCAGATTGTGTGAGGGGCGGGAATAAGGAGTGGAGGCCGTGAGAGTAAATCCGTTCCAGAAGCCTTGGAAAGACAGGCCAGCCATACCTTACTAGAGCAAGTGAGAAAGGATCCCTGAAGAGAGTCTGGTGAAACAGGGATGGGAGACAGGGAGGGGGATTAAGAAGAAGGGGCTCACAGCCGACAGCCTCACTTGTCCCAAGTCAAGTAGGGAGATTTCCCCAAGACAGTGTTTCTCAGCCTTTTTCATGGCTAACACCCTGGGCAGAAGGAACCACTTGTGGCCATTCTGAGGACTTAAGGGGTTGTCTCAGCTACCTGTTTTTATACACACGGGGTGGGAAGGTCTAACTAGGGCAATGTTTTTAAGCTGGTTTGCTTTTTTCGTTATCACTTTCTGAAGGAGCATTTAAAATAATTTCCCCTAAAAATGGCTATATAAATAAACATTACATGTATCGTTTTATATCCATTATATACATATTGCATAGTACAAAGTTATACATATGCATACTTATCACATGGTTATATTCTGCATATGTATAGAGAATATATATACTTTATACACTAAAGGAATACAGTATTTCTCCCCTACTCTTGAACCTATTTCTGCCCTCATTAGAAAACGCATGAGCTAGGGTGGAAAATACGGAGAGACTTCATCAGTTATTAGCCAGCTTATGCACAGTGTACTCATAAGAAAAGAGTAAATAAAGTGAGTGGGGAGGGGGAGTTAAATATACCTGCCCTTATCCAGGTGGAGGAGCTTTGCCTGCACTTGAAATACATGAAAATGGGGGACATGTCTCTTCATCCCCATGCATATCTTGAAACCGAAGACTACCGCATATGAGCACTGAGGGGGAGTCCTGCTCGGTGGGTGATCTTGTGGGGGTGTGGAGTGGCTGAGCACTGATGGGGAGTCCTGCTTGGAGGGTGATCTTGCAGGGGGTGTGGAGGGACTGAGATACACAGTACACATGGAAGGTGCTGGATCACTTGCCAGGCACACTAAGGGCATAATTTGATTTTTAAGGAAATGAACTTTTATATTGGGTTCCATTGAAAATGTACAAAAAAATTCTTGATAGAATCTGAAATATAATCTATGATGTGAATGTGAAACATAGAGTTTCAAAGGAGCCCCTAGACGAACCTGCTGATAATCTCTTCTTAGCATCAGGTATTTTACCATTAATGAGCTTATTCTAGTGTAATATGCCTAAAATTAGGTCCTGTGGACACTGAGAAGTCTCACCCTTTAGTGTATTGACAGGCTGTTTCTACTGACGTTTTTAATTTATACAAAGCTGTCTTTAGATGCTTTCTGCCATCTCTAATAATGCGGTTAGTGTCTGTAGAATTTAAATAATTCAAAAGCTGTGTTAATAACAAGCTCTTAAAAGCAACAGTGTATAAAACGGTTTCAAGAAAGCATTCTTTGACATCAAAGAAAGCTATTCCAAGGTAATAATTTTGCAGCAATTAAAAAATATACTCAGCAACCCTGACAGGATCCTGGAAGGCTCCACTTACTGTCTCTTCACTAATAACATTGTATTCCCTTCCTCTGGAGAAGCAGTGTTAGCGAGGAGGGCTTTGAGGTGACTGTTAGCTCACATACAGTACCAAGGAAGTGATAAATGGTTGCTTCTGTAGAGTTCCACCAAGGCATCTGTGGCTTTCAGAGAGAGCTACAAGTGGTCATTAATAGCTCAGTCTCAGGAAAATCACAGCTATGGTAGATCGACTCAAGCTTAATAGCGCATGCTATCTATGTCTGCACTGAAGCATTCCACGTCTAATAAAACACCAGATGGAACATTACCCCGAGAGAGTCCCCAGCGTGAAGAAGAGGAAAAACAAACCGCAGTGTATGCATTCTGTGGAAGTAGCTGCTGTTGAAAAATGTTCTCTGCAAACTTTGGCTGTGTATCAACTACATTCTTACAGTTCGATTCTGCTGCATTTTGAGAGGCCGTGAGCAGAAGTCCGTGGATGATCACAAGGCCCCATTTTAGTCAGTTTCTTCCTTTCTGCGTCCCCAGAATCTCTGCAGAAGCACTTCAGTTCTGTAGGACTCTTTCAGTTGCTGGGATGCTTAATTTACTATTAGGAGAATGAGTTACTGGCCCTGTGTATGTTGTGTTAGCACATGTACACTTCATGTTAGTTACGGGGTGCTCGCTCTCGTTGTTGACTGTCAGCAGTGAGCTTTGACTAGAAAGCTCCGGATGTAAGAGCATAGCTATCATAGTCATTAAGTATGGGCTGGGACTAGAGCTCAGTGGGTGCCACACTGAAGACCTGCATTTGATTTGCCCCGGAACCCATATAAAAGCTGGGCACCATAGCGTGTGCCTGGAGCGGTACCTGTTTTCTTGGCTCTCCTATGGAAGAGACAAGAGGATTCCTGGAGGCTTGTAGCCAGCTAGCCTAGGGCACACAGTTACAACAAGGACAAGAAAGAGACCCCTTCTCAAACACCTGACATTCTTCTTTGGCTTCCACATGTGCATTGTGACACACTGTACATACATACACACACACACACACACACACACACACACACACACACACACACACACACGACAAACTCAGCAAACAAGCAGAAGTCATTTTAAGTTGGTATGGATACCAGACTGGGCATGGTGATGCCCGCCGTAGGTCCCAGCACTCGGAAGGCAGAGGCAGATGGATCTCTTGAGTCTGAGACCAGTCTCAAAATTATTCCAGGTCAGCCAGAAGTACACAGTAAGACTGTCTCTGTCTTAGGTAGGGTTTCTGTTACTGTGATGAAACACCATGACCAAGGCAACTTGGGGAGGAAAGGGTTTATTTCAGCTTACACTTCCAGGTGATAGTCCACCACTGAGAGAACTCGGCAGGAACCTGGAGGCAGGAGCTGATGCAGAGGACATGGAGGGGTGCTGCTTACTGGCTTGTTCCCATGGCTTGCTTAGCCTCCTTTCTTATAGAACCCAGAACCACCAACCCAGGGATGACACTACTACACACACAGGCTGGGCCCTCCCCCGTTGATCATTAGTTGAGAAAATGCTCTACAGGCTTGCCTGTAGCCTGATCTTATGGAGGCATTTTCTTCATTGCGTTCCTCTCGGATGACTTTAGCTCATGTTGGCATAAAACTGTCCAGCACAGTGTCTAAAACTAAAACAAGACATCAAATGAATTGAAAAGCAGTACGGTTCCTCCTTGCTAGCTTCTGACTGATAAATTCTACATCACGCTGAGTCAAGGACCTGCAATAGGAAACACCATGAGTCATGAACATGCTATTTATGCAAATTGCTTATTGTTCTTGTGGTTAATTAACATATATCACTATGTTCATAATTGTGTTGAATGTCTCCAATGTGTACATTATTTATTTCAATGTCTTTGTACGGATTGTCCTTATTTTCACATTAGAAAAGGAAGTGTCAGAGGGATTTCTGTCACTGGAGTGGTGACAGTGTTGGGCTGTGTTCAGGCCCTTGAGCTGGAGCTGGAGTAGAAATCTGCAGGGAACAGAGATCTGCTTTCATGTGCCTTTGGTGACTGCCTGGACATGTGGCCTTTAAACATAATTTTAAAGAAATGTGTTTCCTTTGAAGAGTGCCCAGAACACTGTGTATAAAAACACATTTTTAATATTTTATGATAAACTGAATTAATTAATTTGTTTTTATATTTAGTTTTGTTGCGGTGGTGTGTGTGTGTATGGTATGTAGTGTGTGTGGTATGTGTAGTGTGTGTGTGGTGTGTGGTGTATGTGTTTGTGGTATGTATGGTATGTGTGTTGTGTGGTTGTGTGTGTGGTATGTGTGTGGTGTGTATGTGTGTGTGATGTGTGGTATGTGTTGTGTGTGTTATGTGGTTGTGTGTGTGTGGTGTGTATGTGTGTGTGTTGTGTGGTTGTGTGTGTGTGTGTTGTGTGTTGTGTGGTTGTTTGTGGTGTGTGTGTTGTGTGGTTGTTTGTGGTGTGTGTGTGTGTGCTGTGTGTTTGTGTGTGTGTTGTGTGTTGTGTGGTTGTTTGTGGTGTGTGTGTGTTGTGTGGTTGTTTGTGGTGTGTGTGTGTGTGTGTGTGTGTGTGTGGTGTACACCTGGAATTACAGTACTGGAGAGACTAAAGCGAGAGAATTTTGAGTTTGGCTACATAGCAAGGTCCTGTCTCAGACTAAGACAATCAACACAGTGATTTAAAATGTAGCTCAGAGGGGCTGGAGAGATGGCCCAGTGGTTCAGGGCTCGTACTGTTCTTGCCCAGCTCAATTCCTAGCACAATGTCAGGCTCCAGGGGCTCCGGCACCTCCAGTTCCCGGTGGTTACCTGCACTCACATGCAAATAATGTCCCATACACATATAATTAAAAATAAAATAAATTTTAAAAACATAAAATGCCATTTAGGACTGGTGAAATTTGCTTTTAGTGAAATTTATTACTGGCTAAATGACATATGAAAATGAAACTATGAACCTAAATTTAGTTTAAAATCAAGCCATAGTTTTAGCTTTTAAAAATATAATAAATTGCTTTATTTTTAGTCCAATAACAGTAACAATAAATTAGCTTCTCTGCTGGAAAATGGCAAGTTCATACTTTTTTGTTATTGTTTTTCTATTTATGTTTTTTCTAATTATTATTATTAAAATAATTAAATTCTTATTTCCACAATAAATTAGCTTTATTAGAATGTGTTGAATACCAAAATTTTGCTGGATGTCAGACATATAGTCACTCAACTTGTATTTTTAGTTTTTGAGACATCATCTTTTTTGTATTGTTTGTTTGTTTGAGACAGGCTTTCTCTGTGTAGCCCTGGCTGTCCTGGAACTCTCTCTGTAGACCAGGCTGGCCTCGAACTCACAGAGATCCACCTGCCTCTACCTGCTGAGTGCTGGGATTAAAGGCGTGCACGGCCACATCTGTCTCCAAACTTGTAATTGTGAATGTAATCTTATATATTCCCAGGCTCGCTGCTTAGCTTTGGAAGCTGCTAATATTAGCTTTCTCCATGCTAAGTTACCTGTTGCTGGTTCTTTCAAGTCATCTCCTAAGTTGTCCAGAAGAGAATCCATCTTCAGCAGCAACCACATAACCCTGTCAGAGAAAGCAAGCAGCCTCACTGGACTGGAACACCGGGATTCATAGTGGGTGTGTGTCTTAGTTCCCTTTCTGCTGCTGTGACTAAGCACCATGAACAAGGCAACTTAGAAAAGACAGCATTTAACTGGGGACTTGCTTACAGTCTCAGAGGGGAGAGTCTGTGACCACCATTCAGACCACCATAGTGACAGTCCACAGAAGAGGACTTCATCAAACCTACTGGCTCTTAGCACCCAGTTCAGACATCCTCTTGGAATGTTACTTACTCTTTGCATCCAAAAAGTCTCCCTCTCTAATAGTCACACATTGCAGAATGACATCCTGGCCAGTGAGTGACCTCCTATATGATGATAGTATTAGTTTGTACAGCAGCCTTAGTCTATGTAGCTGATCACTCTGTTATGTAAGAAGAAATCGAACAATGAGTCCGACAGAGTATACAACCCCATCATTAATCGATGTATGACTATTCAGGTGGAGTCCTGATGGATTCATGTTATCATTTCCAATTCTAGCACTAGAACTAAATAGACAGTTCTTAAAAGATGTACACATGGCCAGCAACATCAGTCAGAGACATACAAATTAAAACCACAGTGACCCAGGATGTCACTCCAGTAAGAAACGGCTGTTGTCAGAGAGACAAAAGGAAAACAGTGGTGAGGCTGTGGGAAGAACCTTGTATTCTGTTGGTGTGAACGTGAAGTAGTGTAATCACTGAGGAAAACAATGTAAAGGGTCCTCAAAGAGTTAAAATAACCACATGATACAACAGACCCACTGCTGGGTACATTTCCAAAGGAAATGAAATCAGTATGTCAGAGACATTTGCACTTCCCTGTTCACTGAAACACTCTTCACAAGAGCTAAGGCATGGAAGCAATTTAAGCACGTCAGTGGATGAATGGATAAAGAGAATGTGTTACAAACGAACAGTGGGGCGCTGTTCAGGGTTAGAAGAGAATACAGTCTGGTCACTGGTGATAACATGAATGAAATGAGATTATTGTTGAATGAAGCACGCTAAACCCAGAGAGACAGGTCCTGTGGGATGCCAGTCAGGAGACTCTGGGAAAGTTAACTTCCTAGAATCTGACTGTAGAATAGTGGTCACCAGAAGCTGGGAGAGCAGCAGTAGAGAATGGGGAATGCACTGGTCCATGGGGAAGGCTCTAAGTCCCTGCCGGAGTGGGAAACCCTGTGGTGCTCTTGTACATGGAGATGATTACAAGTAACATGTATTTCAAAAGCTAGGAAAAATCGTTTTTAATGCTTATCATTTTTTTTCCCAGATAGGGTTTCTCTGTGTAACGGCCCTGGCTGTCCTGGAACTCACTCTGTAGACCAGGCTGGCCTCAAACTCACAGAGATCCACCTGCCTCTGCCTCCCGAGTGCTGGGATTAAGGGTGTGCGCCACCACCGCCTGGCTAATGCTTATGATTTTAGTATTGATGACAATATAATAAATATTTAAGAAGATAGATACAGTTAACAAACATTACAGCATGTATCACAACATCACATGGTAATTCATTAGTGTGAACAACCTTTATGGTGTCTTATTTATTGGTTGAAATGGGTCTGGCGTATGCTGCCCGGGTTGGTTTTGGCTCTGGTAATCCTCCCACCCTGGTTTCCAGACTGCACCAGCACAAGCAGCTCTAGTGTTTAAAGCAAAGGCACTCTTCTGCATTAAAAAAAGATTTCTGAGCCCAGAGAGGTGACTCAGGTGTTGAGAGCATTTGCTGCTGTTTCAGAGGACCTGAGTTCGAGTTCAGTTCCCAGCACCCACATGGCAGCTCACAGCTGCAGGGAATCTCATGATGCTCGCTCTCTTGACCTCAGTGGACATCTGCATGCATGTGGCACATGACATCTATGTGTACATGGTACATGACATCTGTATGCACTGGTACATATGCTCACACTCAGGCTTATACACAACCACATAAAATAATAAATAAATCTTCAAAAAACACCTTTTTAAGAGAAGCTTTCCAGTTCTTTTTATTTCATATTTCTTTCTGAAAACATTCTTCCAGTTGGTACACATAAGACAGCCTTTTTTTTTTAAGTGTGGAAGAGTGAAATTGCTAGGCTGTAGGGCAGGGCGTGCACATCACCTTTATTACATGGTTTGCCTAGGAAGTCTAACAAATTTAGACACGTGTGTGTGTGTGTGTGTGTGTGTGTGTGTGTGTGTGTGTGTATGTGTGTATGTGTGTTGGGGATCCGAGGTCCTGTGCTCTCACTGCTTACTCTATCTCTGAGAGCTTGGTATCAGAATGTTGGGCTCCATGTATTATCACCAGTTCCTGTGCCCAGAGTTAATCTTCCCTGCCTGTCCTGCTGGGGGAGAAGCACTTACACTGCTTCTGTTCTGTTTTTCTTTGATGCCTGATGAGATTGGGGCTCTGCTGTTCACTGTTGATTTCAGCTAACTTCGTACATGTGTGTGAACGTATGTGTATATGTGTGTGTATAGTGTGTGTGTGTGTGTACACGCACGCGCGCGCAGAGGCCACAGGAGAATGTCAGGCATCCTGCTCCATCACTGTCTACCTTTCCCCTTGAGATGGGGTCTCTTACTGAACCTGGAGCTCCCCAGGTGGCCAGCAAGCCCCAGGGAACCTCCTGTCACCAAGTTCCCACAGAACTTGGATTATAGGCATATGCCCATTGTTTACACGGATGTCGGGTTTAGAACTCAGGGTCTCAAGTTTGTGTGGCAAGCTCTCTTACCCACTGAGCCCTCTCTCCAGCCTCTGGATTAACTTCTTTGGTGAGCTATCTGCTAAGTTCCTTGTCCATTTTTCTGTTGATAGTTAGACATGTTGCGGGTTCTCTCCACTTTGTGGCTTGTTTTCCCTCTTTGCCTAAAGTGTTTTATGGTGAGCAAAAGTTTTAAATTTTATAAACGCTTCCTTCATGTTTTCAGTTTTGTTAAAAAAAGAATTTCCACATGTATTAGTCAGTATTCTCTAGAGAGTGAGAGTGGGAAGGGATGGGGAGAGAGTGAGAGGAAGGGAGGGAAGGAGAAAATAAGAGACAGAGAGAGATGCTAATTTACTAGAGTGTAGTTGGACTTTCTTTGGACCACCAGCTCCCAAATAATGACACAGAGACTTCTTATTAAGTAGGAAAGCTCAGCCTTAGCTCAGGCTTGTTTCCAACTAGCTCTTAAAATTTAAATTAACCTGTTTATATTAATCTACATTCTGTCACATGGCTTGTTATCTCTCCTCATTACCGTATGTCTGACTTGCTCCATGCCTCAGATTCCTCCCAGAGTTCCTCTCTTTCCCCGGAATTCGGAAGTCCTGCCTATTCTCTCCTGCCTAGCCATTGGCCACTCAGCTCTTTATTAAACCAATCAGAAGGTGCCTTAGCAGAGACACATCTTCACAATGTACAAAAAGATTATCTTACAAACTAGAGAAACTGGCCCATGCAATTATGGAGGCTGAGAAGCCCGTCAAGAGGGCAGTTCCAGTGAGCCTCAGACCCAGGAAAGCTAGCGTGCATAGCTGTCGGTGTGAGGCAGAAGGCTTCAGAACCCAGGGGCCCTTGTTGCAAGAGTTCTTCTGACAGGAGGGCACCCCAGCTCCAGGAGAAAGGTCCTTTTCCTTCTGTCCAGGTGCCAGACACTGGACTCCACTCACTAGGAATAGTTCTTCCTCAGTCTTCCAACTCAGGTGCTCATCTCACGGAGAAACACCCTCCCAGCCACACCTAGGAATGATCCTTCACCATTCACCCGAGTCCTTAATCCCATCCAGCTGATTAGCTCTCTCACCAGCCTGCTACAGTTGAGCAGTTTTGCCTTTTGGATTATGTTTTTAATTCACCTGGAATTTGGTTTTCTGTTTTGTATGAGAGTCAGAACCAGAACCATGGTTGTCTTACACACCCACGGCTCACATGGCTTACTGAGAAGCTAACTGCGTGCTCCACCCTGCAGTACACCCAGCTTGTATGTGTGTAGGGTTAGAGCTTTAGTCGTGACTATTAGTTGTGTCAGGTTTTTCTTG
The DNA here is from genome assembly GCF_949786415.1 of Peromyscus eremicus. Taxonomy (NCBI): domain Eukaryota; kingdom Metazoa; phylum Chordata; class Mammalia; order Rodentia; family Cricetidae; genus Peromyscus; species Peromyscus eremicus. Next base: position 40,945,756 of record NC_081434.1, on the reverse strand, counting down.
CCCCATGTATTCTTATAATCATGTTACATTTCCCCCTCCATTTACTTGTTAATGAATTATATTAATTTACTTCCAGATGTTAAATTGGTCTTTCATTCCTTGGATAAGCCCAATTTGGTTGTGATGTATCACACATTGAGTATTTTGCTGGATGTGATTTGCTAATAGTTTAGAATGGAAGTTATTAATGATATTCCTATAGTATCTTTTTCGTTTCTGTTCACTGGAACAGTGATGAATTCTGTTCAGTGCTCTATTTTATATATTGGACTGCTTCTTAATGTATAGCCATGTGTATCTGGGGGCAATTTGTTCACAGGAGTGCAGTATAGACACTGACCCCCAGAGCTGGTGCTCTATGAGGTTATGAACCACCTGTGTGGGTCCCTGCAAGATCAGCATGGGCTCTTGAGAGCCACCTCTGAGGCTTATTTACTTCTTTATTTCTAAGGCAAAGTCTTACGCTGTAGCTAAGTAAGGCTGGCATAGAACTCACAGTGTATCCCAAGCTGGCTTCAAACTCGCCTCAGCTCCTCTGTCTCTGCGCTGGGATCACAGGCAGAGTGACCACACTTGTTCTCTTCCAATCTGGGTGTTGACATGTGGGTCTCCTCTCCTTCGTTCATTTGTTCAAAGACACGGCTTCTGGTTTACTTTTTTGCCGTGTTTTCTCTTTTATTGAACTGTGCTCTTCTGCATATGCTTCCTTCTTTCCTCTCTGTTTTAGTACAACGTTTTCAAGTTTTAAAGATGTGACCATGATATCACTGATAGGAGACGTCCTTCTGTATAAATAGAAGCAGTGTCCTGATTTCAAAGGACTGCTCTTTGCACCTCCCCTGTACTTCAGTGTGTTATATTTTTATTAAATTGATTGTTTTCCCATTCTCTTGTGATCTCTTCTTTGACCTGTTATTTAGAAGTATACTGTTCACTTTTGGAATATTTGGGCAGAGGAATCCCAGATGTCCTTTTCTTGGTATGCCCAGAGAGCACCCTTTACATGTTTCAGTCATTCCAAACTCAAGAGACTTGTCCTGTAGTCTGTGTTTGGAGCAGCAAGCCCATGGGTACTTTGTAAAGTGTGCCTGGTGGTACTGAGTGTCCAAGTATTTTTAGTGATAATTCTCAGCTGTAATGCTGTCCCCAGGACATTGGTACTGCTCCTTCAGTTTTCTTCAGCATTATGTGTATCTGGTATGTAATTTTTCGTATTTTGACTCATCTGTGTTTCATCTTTTATTGTGTGTTATACACTTTCCCCGATGGATTCTTTAATGTGTCAACCGCAGTTATTTCAGAATCATTGTCAAATCATTTCAGTACCTGGATCTGGGCATGGTAGCCTATGCCTGTAATCCTAGCATTCGGGAGGAGGATCAGGAGTTCAAGGCCATAGCAAGCTCAAGGCCAGCCTGAACTACAAGAGATCCTGCCTCAAATCGCAAATGATAATGATAATAATAACAATTATCATTTCAACACCGAAGCATCTCTGGGTCCGGTTTTGGTGACATCTTAACTCCTACAATGTGCTGCTGTTTCCTTGGTGGCTTTTTTGCTCCTCTCTTGTAAGGTTTTATTACATGCTTGACATTGTGTATAAAGGGCCACTGGAAACAGAGGTAAATGTTATTTGTGCCTAGAAATGAGCAGTCCTTTGCTTGCTCGTGTGAGGTTAGGGCAGTCCTTGTACTGTGGTTCCTTCAGTATTCTTGCTTCGCTCGTCTTTCCCAGTGGGCTCCTGCAGCCCTGTTCTTGGTGTGGCTGAGTGTGGGTGGCGTGAAGTGATCATCTGTCTGTGTTCTTGCTCTTCCTCCTGTGGCAACATGCTGATGTGCTTTCCTTCTCTGATGCAGCCTAGGATTCCCTTTCCTCATCTCCACAGTCCCTAACCCTGGTCCTGAGAGGGGGGCGTTCTCAGCGTTTCTCTGTCCCCTCCCTCTATTGGCGATCAACCCTCCAGGTTGGTCTTGAGCAGAAGAGGCTCCAGCAGCTGTCAGCCTTTGCTGACTCTTCCTCCTGTGTCAGCAGAGCGCTGCCCGGGTGGGGAGCAGCAGATGGAGCGTCTCCTTCTGTCTCTTCCGCCTTGTAGCACGAATCTTAGAAGGTCTTATTAATAAAACAAACCTGGGGCCAGGTATTGGGGTGAGCGGTGGAGGATCAGAGAAGCAGAGGAAGCCACAGCCACCTCACCTTGCCAGTTCCTCAGCTGATCCCATTTCCTCAGACTGGAAGCCTCTGAGTCCTCATCCAGAATGAATCTCAGCCGAACTGCTGCTCAAAAGCCTAAAAGCTTAACCAGGCTCCAGTTCCTGGTCCTTACGCATTAAATACCTTTCTACCATCACTTCTTGGGATTAAAGGCATGAGTCACCATGCCTGGCTGTTTCCAATGTGGCTTTAAGCTCACAGAGATCCAGATGGATCTCTGCCTCTGGAATGCTAGGATTAAAGATGTGTGTGCCACCATTGCCTAACCTCTATGTTTAATATTGTGGCTGTTCTGTTCTCTGACCCCAGATAAGTTTATTAAGGTGAACAATATATTGGGGGACACAGTATATCACCACACTGCCTCACAGGGAGGAGGAGAGGATTTGTGTGGCACCAGGTCTGGAAGTGGTTAAGACAGTCCCATGAGCTTGGCTCTTCAGTCTTGGATTTACCCCCCTTGGTCTGTCTCAGAAGCACCCTTTGAAAACTCTGGAAGGTCACTAGTTAGCCAGTATGGAGTCTAGGACAGCAGCTTCTTTAATGGCTGTGCTGGCCCACGTGCAGGGTGTAAGGATTTGGAGTTTGTATCTCTTCCCATTTGCTTTTGTGGCTGGTGTCTCTTCCTCGCTGACTGCAAGTGGAGAGAGAATTCAAGGGTCCTGTCTCACCTTGGAATTCACTCCATACCTCGGCATTAACTCTACTGCCTGAGTCATGGGGAGGCTGCTTCTAGGTTGAAAATGGGACTTCCCCGAGTAATTTTATTCAGCTCCTAATTCACTTTCTTTAGTGAGTTGAGAAAGTATCAAGCCTGTCAATTTGAATAAATCTAGCTTGTTTTTTCTCTCATTAAGGTGACAAACATGAATATCTTGTTACCTAGTTTTGTGAAGTGATTGCAAGGACGATTTTTAAAATTACCTCTTCTGGTCTACTTTCACATCAGACAGCTAATCAGATTTGAAAATAATGAAGGTATTCTTGATAATAATGAGTTTTGGGTTATCCATCTGAACATTAAAGAAACCAACATTTTAGGAAAAGTTTTGTTCCGTTAGCCAAGAGTGTGGCAGGAAGAGGCTTGCTGTGGTGGACTGACGAATTGTTTGAGTGAAAGGTAACCTGACTGTTTCTCCCAACGTCTCAGGTATCGGTGGCAATTTGGTGGCCATTCAGGCTAGCAGGATTTCTACCTACCTCCATTTGCATAGCATCCCTGGGGAACTGCCCGAAGAACCCAAAGGTTGTTCCTACCCGTTCAGGACATTCTTTGGTTCAGGTAAGTGTTTGTGGGGTTGTGTGGATTTTGTCAGGAACTGCTGCAGGCTGAGATGGCAGACAAAATTGGTTGAATCGATATTTTGTGAGTGTTGTGGTGAGCTAATCTCAGAGGACAGAGGCCTTCTGTGTCCCTAAGTCCGTGTGTACAGGTGTGACATTTGCACTTTTTATTCCCATCTCAGTTGGTTAAGAAAGAGGAACCATACTCTTACATTTTTGGTATGAGCCTAGCTTTTAACAGCTGAGTCATCTCTCCAGCACTTGGGAGGCAGAGGCAGGCGGATCTCTGAGTTCAAGGCCAGCCTAGTCTACTGAGCAAGTCCCAGGACAGCCAGGGCTACACAGAGAAACCCTGTCTCAAAAAAAAAAGAAGGAAAGAAAGAACTGTATGCACAAACACAAAGCACCAGTGACTTAGGGACAGACAAACGGACTTTTCTTCCTGTACTACTGCTTTTTGACTCTTTAAAATGTGGACATTTGCTCTGAAACAGGACATTAGGAGACAGACAGCTAAGTGATGGGAACAATCCATTACTTACATGAGCAGATATGTGACTGCCAAAAAAACTGAGATCATTGTTTCGCTACTTTATATGTATGGGTGTGGCCTGTAAGTGTGTCTGGGCATCACTTGCATGCCTGGTGCTCCTGAGGCTGCAAGAGGGCATCAGGTCCAATGGGACTGGAGTTTCAGAAGGTTGTGAGCCACCCCATGGGTCCTGGGAACCCTGGTCCCCTGGAAGAGCAGTCAGAGCTCTTAACCACTGAGCGTCTCAAGTCCCTCCTTGTGATATCAGTGATGGAACAATAAAAGACATAAAATTGACGTTCCACTTTGCTTCTGTTTTTATGACACTAATGTTCTTCAAAACAAGGTTTGTTTTGTTTCCCGGGACAGGGTTTCTCTGTGTAGCCCTGGCTGTTCTGGATCTCGCTCTGTAGATCAGGCTGGCCTTGAACTCAGAGATCCGCCTGCCTCTGCCTCCTGAGTGCTGGGATCAAAGGCATGTGCCACCACTACCTGGCTCAAAGTAAGTTTTTAAACAGCCATTTTTTATTTGATTTTATAATTATACCTAGTAGGGGAATTCCTAAAAATTAAGTGAATTGTAAATAGAGATTTATTCTTAACAGTTGAATTGATGTGATGCTATAGAAATGAGAAAGTAACCTTCAATTTGTTGTTTTGTTTTTCTGAGATAGGGTCTCACTGTTTGGCTTGGGGTGGCCTTGAACTCAAAATGCTGCTGCCTCAGCTTCCATAATGCTGGGGTCACAGACATCCGGGGTTGTCCTCTGTCCATAGTGCTGGGGTCACAGACATCCAGGGTTGTCCTCTGTCCTGCCTCAGCTTCCATAGTGCTGGGGTTGCAGATGCCCAAGGTTGTCCTCTGGCATGGTGACTTGGATTACCATGTCCAGTTGATAGGTTCTTTTTATTTTTCCACCAGTACTGAGGGGTTGAACTTGTGAGTGCTTGACAAGCAACCCTCCACTGAGCTGTATCCCCAGCTCTAACCTTCCGATTCTATTGTCAATGCCATTTGCCTTTGATGTTACAGGAGTGAACAATAAGTCTGCCCAAGTTCTTCTGCTCCTAGTGGTTCCGGGCCACTTGATTTTCCTCTACACAATTCACCTGATGAAGAGTGGCCACACCTCTCTGACTGTAGTCTTTGTTGTTGTGTACCTACTTGCTGCTGTGCTACAGGTAAGAGGACAAACTTCTTCAAATCTTTCACTCTCAGATTGCTGGGAATCTGTCCTGATGGACTTCTGCAGTACACAACATAGTTACCATTTCAGAACTACAGTACACAACATAGTTACCATTTCAGAACTACAGTACACAACATAGTTACCACTTCAGAACTACAGTACACATCATAGTTACCATTTCACAACTACAGTACACAACATAGTTACCACTTCAGAACTACAGTACACATCATAGTTACCATTTCACAACTACAGTACACAGCATAGTTACCACTTCACAACTACAGTGGACAACATAGTTACCACCTCAGAACTACTACTGTGCACAACATAGTTACCAGTTCAGAAGTTGGCTGAGGCCTTTGCGTTGACTTGATCTATGAACACTGAGATCCACCATTTCTGATACAGCCTGGTGCACAGAACCTTTGAATTGCCTGGTTTCACAGCATCCTTTGCTGGTAATCCTGCTCTCTTTGACATATCTTCCAATCGGTTCTTGAAGCAGGGAAAGGAAGTGCATTTGGGGGCTGTTCCTAGTGTCTTACCCTACTTTTTATATTAATAGGTTAATTGATACTTTTCCTTTTTTATTTTATTTTATTTTTCTATCATCAGCTTGATACAGTACAAATTCTTATCCTAATAGTGAAATGTTTCACTGAAGCTTGCCCAGTGATTGAGTAAACCCAAAACTTATTATAAGCCACAGTCATCCTAGAGTCCCCTATGCTATATATATGGCCTCTCTGGTTCTGTGGGTTGCAGTCTGATTGTTCTTTGCTTTATATCTAGTATCCACTTATGAGTGAGTACATACCATGTTTGCCCTTCTGGATCTGGGTTACCTCACTCAGGATGATATTTTCTAGTTCCATCCATTTGCCTGCAAATTTCATGCTGTCATTGTTTTTCTCTGATGAGTAGTACTCCATTGTGTATATGAACCACATTTTCTTAATCCATTCTTCATTTGAGGGACATCTAGGTTGTTTCCAGGTTCTGGCTATTACAAATAGTGCTGCTATGAACATAGTTGAGCATATTTCTTTGTGGTATGATTGAGCATTCCTTGGGTATATGCCCAAGAGTGGTATGGCTGGGTCTTGAGGTAGATCGATTCCCAATTTTCTGAGAAACTGCCATACTGATTTCCACAGTGATTGTACAAGTTTTCACTCCCACCAACAGTGGAGGAGTGTTCCCCTTGCTCTGCATCCTCTACAACATAGACTGTCACTAGTGTTTTTGATCTTAGCCATTCTGACAGGTGTAAGGTGGTATCTCAGAGTCATTTTGATTTGCATTTCTCTGATGAATAAGGATTTTTGTAATTTGGAAGGCATGCTTTTTTTTTTTCTGTTTGGCTGCTTATATTGCCAGTGAGAATAGGTACCATCTACTCTGAATTTTTTGTATGAACTTGGTTTTTATCTGTTTGTGTTCACATGTGTTTATGTGAATGAGTGCAGGTGCATGTGTGTTACCTGCATGTGTGTGGCAGTCGGAGGACAACCGTGAGTGTCGATGTTTGCCTTCCACCTCGCTTGAGACAGTGTCTTGTGAGTCACTGCTAGCTGTCTGTGGAGCTTCCGGGCTCTCCAGTCTCCGCCTCCTGTTCGCTGTGGGAGTGCTGGCTTCCAGATGTGCGTCTCTACACCTGCAGACCTGGGTCCTCACTCCTGCAGACAAGCTCTTCATCCTCTGAGCTGTCTCCTCCTCACTAGGTGACCTTTGCTTCACAGGCTGCTTTTCACTCACTGTCCTTTTTCTTGTCACGTGCTGGTAGTCTTGAAATCATGTGCTGATATACTCTGCCGTGGGTATATTTTGTCTCTTTCCTTTGACGTCATCAGTTCAAAAGCTCATGGTTTTCAATTCTGGGGAAACCTTCTTTAAATATTACTTTTTGATGAATTTTCTTTTCTTTCCTTGATACGTAACCCAGGCCGGCCTCAGTGATCCGCCGGCCTTCGCCTGTGAGTACTGGGTTACAGTAGTGATCACCATGCCTAGTACTTCATGGAATCTTTATGGTCACTAGACTTACGTCAAACTTTCTTTTAAAAGTTCTGTTTTAGCCGGGTGGTGGTGGCGCACGCCTTTAATCCCAGCACTTGGGAGGCAGAGGCAGGCGGATCTCTATGAGTTCGAGGCCAGCCTGGGCTACCAAGTGAGTTCCAGGACAGGTGCAAAGCTACACAGAGAAACCCTGTCTTGAAAAAAAAAAAAGTTCTGTTTTGTTATCTGTTTTCTTTTTAGGTTTCTTCTCCTTCTGTGTAGGAAGTAAAAGCCTTTTAATTTTAGAAATTTCCTTTTATGTGAACAAACCCCCACCTATGTTCTTGTACACTACTCTAATGAAATGTATTAGTTCTCACACAAACACTGGCACACAGACACCCATGCACACTCACTCACACACTCACAGATAAAATGACAGAGGAAGGGGTCCTGGCTTGGAAAAGGAAGGGGATTGGAAGTAGGGGAGGGCCACAGAGGGTGATGTATGGGGTGTCTGTGTGAATATCAAAATGTATTTTGTCTGTGTGTAAAGATATCATAATGTAACCCATTATAATGCATAATTAATATATGCCAATGACCAACATTTAAAGGTATGCTCCTATGATAAATGTACTCATTTTAAAAATTCCATAGTACCCAAAGGCTCTACTTCCTTAGATCTGTTTCTTAGACACCATCACTTGGAAATATTTTAGCTATTTTTTTATGCCATTATTTGTAAGTTTTAAAGTTACATGCCTAAACTTCACGTTTATGACTTTGACTAAAAAATAAAAAGTGAGGGCTTTAGGGCCATTATAATGTCCCATATTTCCCACATAACTTATACTACAACTTTTAAAAATATGAATTATCTGTGTGCAGCTAAGCCTATTTTAATATTTTTATTGTAAGGCAGATGGTTTGCTCGGGCTGTATTTCTTTGTTTGTGTCTTATTTTTCTTTCCTTTTTTCACTTGGGTCTCTCTCCGTTAACCTAGTCTCAGTGTTCGCAGCTGCCCCACTGTCTCACCTCAGGCTCCTGGTGAACCTCATAGACTTGGTCCTCCTCCAGAGAGAATCCCAACTCCTTCAGAGGAGATTCAGATAATGCCTGGGGTGGAGTTTGAATTTGGCCTTCAGGGAACTTGACTGGAGGAATGAGGCTGGGGAAGGTGGATAGGGAGTGTTCCAGGCAGAAGAAGCTGGATCGATACCACTGATACCACGCTGATGAAACAAGCTGGCCTTTGGAGTGTCTGCTCTCACATGCCCGTGCACTGAGCGCGCAGTGTTATGGAGATTGGTTCTTTGCCATGAAGCAGTGATTTCCAAAGTGCAGCTCAATCCAGTGCGTATAGAAATAAAAACGAAAACTTCTGTCGGCCGGGTGTGCTTAAAGTGTATTTTATTATCTTTATGATTGCTTAATAACAAACATGTTAGCACTGTATTTAATAAGTATGCTCAGATATTTTCTACAAGAGTGCAGCATAGTGTGGGATTCTAGATTGCTGAATTAATACACGGAATGAGAAAGGACAGAACTGTGCCAGAAAAAGGAAGTTGTAAACAGAATCCAAGGTGGGGAGGTGGGGTGAGATGAGGTCTTACGGCAGAGTAAGCCTGGTGTGGGAAGGCCCTAAATGCCCCAGAAGGGAGGCTGGGATAGGTTCTCTCTCCAACAACCAGATTCCGACAAATTCTCTGCAATTCTTTCTAGTCTTCCAATTTTATTTAAGCCACTATTTTTTTTTTATTTTCTATTCATTCAGTAAATCTTCATTTGAATCGATGAAGGGGTGGCTCTTAAGTCCCGAGAGCAATGAATCCAAGCACTGTTGAGGGACTTGTGGTCCTGACGCTCTGGGAACACACAGCGTGCTGTGGTGTAAATGCTGCCTGTGTGAGGTTATCACCCACACAACCACGTTCCCAATGCTTTGGCTGCTGTGAACTTGGGTTGCTCAAGAGCTGGTCATTTATTGTCATGTTTCCCTGTTCTCCTCAGTCCTGGGGGAAGCACCCAGGTCTGGTCTGCCCCGCCGTTTCTAGAGCAGGTTCCTGTGGATGGCTCTCCCCTGAGGTCAGGGATGTGCCCATGTCTGCATTGTGTGCTCTGCTGTCTTCCATTCTTCTCCGTAAGAGGAAGAAAATAGAAGTCGTTTTCCTGAGATTATTTGCAAAATATTTTATTAACAAAAGATTTAATTTTAATCGTGTGTGTGTGTGTGTGTGTGTGTGTGTGTGTGTGGTGTGTGTGTGTGGTGTGTGTGTGTGGTGTGTGTGTATGTATGTGTGGTGGTGTGTGTGTGTATGTATGTGTGGTGGTGTGTGTGGTGTGTGTGTATGTATGTGTGGTGTGTGTGTGTATGTGTGGTGTGTATGTATGTCTGGTGTGTGTGTGTGTGTGTGTGTGTGTGTGTGTGTGTGTTGTGAGTAACTGCAGAGGCCTGAGGCAGTGGATCCCTGGAGCCCAGTTACAGGCGGTCATGAGCTGCCTGATGTAGGTGCTGATTTGGAAGAGAAATGCCCTCTCTTAACCTCCAGCCCCTGATGTAACTCTTAGAATATACTTACATGCCCCTCCCCTTTCTGAGACAGGCTCTCTCTGTTAAGTAGTCCTGCCTATCCTGGAACTTGCGGTGTAGACCAGGATGGCCTTAAACTCCCCTACCTCTCCCTCCTGAGGGCTGGAATAAAGATGGGTCCCACCACCTCCAGCCTCTCATGCCCTTTTTATGGCCTTCGCCTAAATCCTTACCAGTGAGGGCTGCCACTGGAGCCGATGAGAGAGCAGTTGCTCACTTACTGGTCTCACGGGTCCCTTCTGCACAGGGCAGTAGCAGCCACTCGGTTTTGAAGAATGGATGAGTTGCTGGTGTGGTTAGCTGCATGGTAGGGCCTCCCAAGACTTAGCTTGTTATTACCGTTATTAAATTGATTTTACAGACTTCATTTTGCTTTGTGTGTGTGTGTGTGTGTCTATGTATGTGCATCTCTGTGTGTGGTATGTGTGCGTGCATGGGGAAGCCTGAGATCGAGCAGCTTTCTCCTGTCACTCTTTAGTTTCTGAGACAGAGTCGCTACATGAACCTGGAGTAGTATCACTGTTGGGCTAGCCTCGCTGGCCAGCAAGCCCGATGGCCCTTCCTGTCTCCATCTTCCAGTGTAGAATTGCAGACACACACACACACTGCTGTGCTCACACATTGCAATGCCCATTCCAGGAATCAGAACCCAGGTCCTCCTCTATACATAACAAACACTGACTGAGCCATCTTCCTAGCCCCACACTGTCATGTAAGGCCAGAGTGACATGCTCAGAGATGTTCATACTAGGTAGACCATCAGTCACCTGCTTTTTGAGTTTTTCTTCATAGTAGAGAAAGGTTGGTATCAATCTGCCATCCCATATTAGTCATCCTAGATGACTAGCTGTGGGTAAGCGTACAGTCATTGGTTTAGATTGTCCTTCTGCACCTCAGTTTGAATCTCATAGACCTGGTGTGTTTCCTTACACAACTTCAAGGAGACTGGCTCTTCCCTTGTGAGCATCAGCTCCTGCTGATGTGCTGTTGACTGCTCACAGCCTGTTAGAATCCAGAGTGCAGTTTGGCATTCCATGCCGCGATGGACTTCACAGGCTTGCCTTCTAAGTCCTAAGAATCTATCTTCTTCCCAGTTTGCTTTTAGCTTCTTTTGCTCCCTGTCTTTCTCAAGTGGACAGAGTCTTGACAGCACCAACAACCAGGCAAGGCACAAAGACACCTGCCAGCCATGTTGGCACCCTCGGTTCATTTCCTACCAGTTCCCCTGGGTTACATCCTAATTATGCATCTTCTGTCTGTGAAGACGCAGAAGTGTGAGACAGATGACACCCTAGAAGAGGCACCAAGACTGCCCCAGATAACTGAAAAAGGACAGTTTTTTGAGACAGTTTTTCTCTGTGTAGCCCTGCTTGTCCTGGAACACTCTCTGTAGACCAGGCTGACCTGGAACTCAGAGATCTGTCTGCCTCTGCCTCCTGAGTGCTGGGGTTAAAGGTGTGTGCCACCACCACCCAGCCATGTCTCCTTATTTTACAATCCACTTATTTCACCATTTGACTAAATACAAAAACTCTTCTGTCTTACAATTTTATTGTATTTTTCCCTTTCATTGTGTGATTATAGATGTGTGCAGATCACACTAATGTTCTGGTGCTAAAAAGCATTTCAGTGGGGAAAGAAGAAAGGACTTTCCTAGCCTTTGATCCATACTGAAGTCCAAGGAAGTGCTTATGCATACAACCCGTACACAATGACTTGAAATCATCTGTCAGTGGAACCTTCAATAATTTCAGGCACTGATTGTCTCCTAAGAAAGTGAGATCATTAAGAATGCTATGAAAATTCTAAAAGAATGAAACTCCATAATAAATTTGTCATTAAAGTTGTATTATATAAACCTTTGCTCCTAGGACAGAGAAAAATGTTTCTCTTGTAGCTAGAGAGATGGCTCAGTGGATAAGAGTGTGCACCGCTCTTCAGAGGACCTGAGTGCAGTTCATATCCAGTGGCTCACAGCTGCCTATAACTCCGGCTCCTGGAGACCTGACGCCCTCTTCTGGCCTCTGCAGGTCCTGCACTTGAGTGCACAAGCCCTCACATACACAGAATTGAACAGTCAATCTTGGAAAAGGTTCCCTTAATGTTAAGTGACAACAGATTCTCCGTATGTAAAGTTGGAAATTAAAAATATGAGGATTTTATTAGGTAATGTGCGAGTCACCGTACAAAAGAAACAGACCACACTGTCCCTGTCCCTGACAGACCACACTGTCCCTGTCCCCACGCATATTAGACATTAGGAGCCAACCAGAGAAGAGGCCAAGGCTGACTGACCTCTTATTTACGTGTATTCTTCTGTGACTACAGTCAAACTTCTGTCTGTCTGACTTTCATTCTTAGAAAATGCTAGGATTTTTTTTTTAAAGAAAGGATCAAAGGGTATATGTTATAGCTGGTAAGAAATGAGTTATTATCAGCAAATATAATATTGGTCTTAGCAACATGTATATGCTTCTCATTAACAAAATTTAAAAGACAAATTTCTTTGATTTTTGTTATAACTACATCCTAGATTTGGATTTCATAGGTACATACAAATTATACCATCTTCTATTTCCCAATAGATTCATATTCTAAATAAAAGTATTATTCTCTACAAAACCCATACCCACTTTATATGCAAGCAGATAAACCTCCTTCGTAATAGGACTTAATATCAGGATATTGGCTAATAACTTGCTTTTTTATAAGTAATAAAAGCTTGTGATTATTGAAGTATATAATGTAATGTGAGCATGCCCACAGCACTAATGGGACAGAGTAAGAGCTGTGGTGGGATGAGCTGTGGTGGGATGTGCCCAGGCTGGGAGCACGGACAGCAGCCTCCTCGTGCTCTCCTTAGGATGGGTCAGTGACAGTGTCTTCATGCTCAGGTCTCTTTTATGTCACCAGTGGGAGCTACAGCGTATCAGAGTGGCAAGACACGATGGGTGGCAGTGCAGGTCAGCACCCGTGGAACCATTCTGAAACGCTGCCGCGTTCCCCGGAGTGACTTCTCTGACTCACAAAGCATGATGCTGAGTGGTGACAGCCTGGCCTCACTTGGACCCTCAGGGCAGCTCCCCCCTCCCCCGTCCCACTAAACAAGTTCATTACCTCGTCTCGGGAAGTTGTTAGTTCTGGGGAGTCTTGCCGTCCCTGTGCACAGAATGTGCACACTCATCCTCTGGCCTGGCGGCTGTGACAGTTGCGTAGCTGATACGTAGCCTCCTGTTAAACGGCAGAGCCGTAGCTTGAACTCTGACACTTAAAGGAAAGAGCCAGCCAGACAGGGCCTTGTATCAGCCTGCTTGGTCTCATTCTCTCTCACCCACATTCTCTGTACTTATGTGTTCCTTAGGATTGAAATCTATCAGATTTCATTTGGGAAGAAATTCTTTATGCTTTCTTGGTTGTTTTTTGTTTTGTTTTGATTTTTTTTTTTTTTGATTTTTGGAGATAGGGTGTCTCTGTGTAGTTTTGGTGCCTGTCCTGGATCTCGCCCTGTAGACCAGGCTGGCTTCGAACTCACAGAGATCCGCCTGCCTCTGCCTCCCAAGTGCTGGGATTAAAGGCGTGCGCCACTACTGCCCGGCTGTCAAAGGAACTTAAAGCAGTCCTTAGCTACTCGTTACAATGGCTGAAAACCAGCCAGTTCTCCTAGGAGCTCGGGACGGTTCCAGTCTCAGTTCTTGCCTTTGGTCCTCATCACGAGAACCCTGCAGCCCTCCCCAGCCTCCTTGCTTCTCCTTGAGATGCCGTCTGTGGGCACTTCCAGTTAGTGTCTGTTAGCACAGTCTTTCCTGCCTGCTTTCTTTGTGTTGTTGAATTGTTTGTAGAAACCTGGGACAGTGTCCAGACAAACACTCTGAACAATAAACGTTAAATGACTGTGAGACAAATTAAAAATAATCATACACACACACACACACACAGACAGGGTTTCTCTGTGTAGTTTTGGTGCCTGTCCTGGATCTCGCTCTGTAGACCAGGCTGGCTTTGAACTCACAGAGATCCACCTGGCTCTGCCTCCTGAGTGCTGGGACTAAAGGCGTGTGTTACCAATGCCTGGCTAGATATATTTTACGAAACAATGAGAAGGATTTTCACCTCTGACAGCTACATTTTGTCCAGATTTGACTTAGAAAGTAGGTCTGCATGGTTCCAGGGGCAGCCAGATTGCTTCCCTGTAGTTTAGCTATGTCCCCTATAATGTTAATTCCAGTGCAGCCTGAAGTGTTAGCAATGGTTTTGGTTGGGCAAAAGGAAGTCCAAAGACACATTACTATCTTTAATGATTTATTTTTAGTTTATGTGCTTTGATGTTTTGCCTGCATGTCCGTGTGAGGGTGTCGGGTCTGCTAGAACTGGAGTGACAGGTGTGAGCTACCATGTGGGTTCAGGGAATTGAACCCGGGTCCTCTGGAAGAGCAGCCAGTGCTCTTAACCACTGAGCCACCTCTCCATCCCCCACTTTACTATCTTTATTATTTATCCGCTGTAATTATTTGGGGTAAGGAAATGAAATCATGGCCTCAGAGCCCTGGGTTTTTTTATTTACTACGTTTGCAAAAGTGCGGGGCCATTTTGTTGTTGTTGTTGTTGTTGTTGTTGTTGTTGACAGCTTCCAATTGTTCCTGAGGCTTGATGACTTCAGTCTCAGTACCACCAGCCGTCACCACATCTGTCAGGCTGTTGGGGAATCCTAGCCTGGGTCAGTACAATAGCTCCACAGAAACATCACCCTTACTCCTGGTTGGCATTGGAGAGCTTGATTCTTAGGCAGAGCACAGAGCCAGGAATTGAACAGGATATGGGATTTATAGAGATGGGAACACAAAGGAAGGTTCATAGAACCTTGTTCACATTGTTACAATGTAACATTGTTTCAGTGGTCTGTAGGTGTAACCGTCTTGTTAAATAAGAAACACAGAGCCAAATACAGAGTTAAAAGCCAAGAGGTCAGAGCAATAGCTAAGAGCTGAGATTAAAAACCTTACCCTTCACTGCCGCTGCTGTCCTACCTCTCCACAAGAGAGAGCTAATTCCTGTGTGTTTGTCCTTTTTATTGACTCTCTATTCTGCCTTCTCATTGGTTGTAAACCCAACCACATGACTTCCTCATCACTGCCTATCTATACAGACCTCCAGATCTTCTATGGTTGGTATTGAGATTAAAGGCGTGTGTCTCCATGCTGGTGATATCCTTGAACACACAGAGATCTGCCTGTCATGTGACAAGAATTAAGGGTGTGTGCTACCACTGCCAGACTTCTGCTATGGCTTGCTATTAGCTCTGACCCCCAGGCAACTTTATTTATTAACATACAAATAAAATCACGTTTCAGTACAAATAAAATATCACCATAGTGGTCTTGGCTGGGACTGTCTTTGTGCAGTCACACAAAATCTTCAGTTAATAGGCCATCCCCTGTTGTGACTGTCTATCCTATGCATGGCGTCCTAGCACTGCTAAGGTCCCCTCCACTTGTACAGTGGAGGATGTGGACAGTGAGGATGTGGAGAGTGGAGGATGTGGAGAGTGGAGGATGTGGACAGTGAGGATGTGGACAGAGGAGGATGTGGACAGTGAGGATGTGGACAGTGGATGGACAGTGGAGGATGTGGACAGCGGAGGATGTGGACAGTGCAGGATGTGGACAGTGAGGATGTGTACAGTGGAGGATGTGGACAGTGAGGATGTGGACAGTGAGGATGTGAACAGTGCAGGATGTGGACAGTGGAGGATGTGGACAGTGAGGATGTGGACAGTGAAGGATGTGGACAGTGAGGATGTGGACAGTGGAGGATGTGGACAGTGAGGATGTGGACAGTGGAGGATGTGGACAGTGAAGGATGTGGACAGTGAAGGATGTGAACAGTGAGGATGTGGACAGAGGAGGATGTGGACAGTGAGGATGTGGACAGTGAGGATGTGGACAGTGAGGATGTGGACAGTGGAGGATGTGGACAGTGAGGATGTGGACAGTGAGGATGTGTACAGTGGAGGATGTGGACAGTGGAGGATGTGGACAGTGCAGGATGTGGAGAGTGGAGGATGTATACAGTGGAGGATGTGGACAGTGAGGATGTGTACAGTGGAGGATGTGGACAGTGAGGATGTGGACAGTGAGGATGTGTACAGTGGAGGATGTGTACAGTGGAGGATGTGTACAGTGGAGGATGTGTACAGTGAGGATGTGGACAGTGAGGATGTGGACAGTGAGGATGTGGATAGTGAGGATGTGGACAGTGAGGATGTGGACAGTGGAGGATGTGTACAGTGAGGATGTGTACAGTGCAGGATGTGTACAGTGAGGATGTGGACAGTGAGGATGTGGATAATGAGGATGTGGACAGTGAGGATGTGGACAGTGGAGGATGTGGACAGTGAGGATGTGGACAATGAGCCTCCATCAGCAGCAGGTAGACCTGCAGACCCCTGTAACATATGTGTGAGCCTCCTCAGGATCCAAGCTGATGATGTCAGGCTTTAACACCTGCCAACTTCTCTGAGCTGCCCCAATGCCTAACTCACATTTCCAGAGTGCTAATTAGATTAATTAGTGTCTCTTACCTTTGTCCAGTAAACTAGCCTCTGCTTTTCTCCTGTCTGTCTGCTAAGCATGAGAATACATTTTCTCAGGTTCAGATTTCTCAGTTATTTCTGCTCTTCCCTTTTATGCCCTCTCCATACTACTAAGACAGAGTTTTCTTTTCAGCTTTTCCCCTTCCGTCAGAAAAGTTCCTAATTCCATTCTTGTCTCCATTGTATTGTTTTTGAGATAGTACCTGCCTGTGAGGTCCAGGCTGGGTTTAATTTTGCCATCCCGTCTCAACTTCCAGAGCACAGGAATTACAGGAATGAACCACCATGCGTGGCTGCGTCCGTATCTTTCTCTATTATCCTTGATCCCCTTTTCTGTTTTTGTTACTGTGGTGCATAGCCCTCCTGGGCACGCTTCTCCTCATGGCTGTGCTCTGTGTATTTGGAGCTCTGACTTCGGCGTGTTCACACTAAGTACGTTCTTAAGACTTTTTTTCTGTGGCTCAGCATTGTTTCTGAGAGTCTCTCACACATGTAGCTGTTACTCATCTATTTTACTGTTACAGATTGTATGATATCCTTGTGTGAATATTATATAATGCATTTACTCTTTTTAATTTTTAATTTTATGTGTATGAGTATTTGTAGACAGAATTTTATGTCCTGCCATCAAATAACCACACAGAGACTTATTATTAATAATAAATGCTTAGCCAATAGCTTAGGCTTGTTACTAACTAGCTCTTACAACTTAATCCATATTTCTTATCTACATTCTACCCCGTGACTCAGTACTTTTCTTTAACATGGCACGTTCATCTTCCTTCTCCCCTCCTCTCCTGGGGACTCCACCCTTCTTCCTCTTAGTGCTCTCCCCCTGTCCACAAGTCCCACTTAACCTCTTCCTGCCTAGCTATTGGCCATTTAGCTCTTCATTAAACCAATGAGAACAACACATCTTCACAGTGTACAAAAAGATTTTCCACAACAAGTTCTTTTGGCCTTCATGCATGTACACCATGTGTGCAGTACCCTCAAGGGCCAGAGGAGGCCATCAGATACCCTTGGGCTAGAGTTACAGCCAGTTGTGAGCTGCCATGTGGGTGCTAGGACTTGAACCCAGGTCCTCTGGAAGAGCAGCCAGTGTTCTTAATTGCTGGACTGTCTCTCTACCCCCTACTCACTCTTCTTTCACTGAGCCTTTAGCTCATGACTATTGAATCTAAGGTGTGTTACTGTGGGTCATCTGTGGACAGAAAGCTTTATGCACTTTTGTGGCATGGACCCCTTGGGAACTTTTTAATATTATGGGTTATCTTTAATAATATGGGCTATAAATAACGTTTTAGTTTTTTTTTCTCTTGGTACTGGGGATTGAACTCTAGGTCTCAAGTGCAGTAAGACATCCTGACATTAAGCTATGTCCTCAGCCTCCCAAGTCAAGTTTTTAAATGCACACAGGGAATTGTAGTCATATGAAAGAAAATGACATTTTCCTCTCTCCAAAGTACATGCATATCCTAGAAACATTTTGTATTGTCCAACAGTCATAAATTTTTTCAGGATAAACATAATACAAATAAAAAATAATAAAAACTGTACACATATACTGTTCATTAACAGTTTTTGACACTGGGTGGTGGTGGCATACACTTTTAATCTCAGCACTTGGGAAGTAGAAGCAGGTGTATCTCTGTGAGTTCTAGGCCAGCCTGGTCTACAGAGCGAGTTCCAGGACAGCCAGGGATACACAGAGAAACCCTGTCTCGAAAAACAAAAAACAACAAAAAAGAAATTAATATTAAAGATTTTGTTGTTATTTTAAGGCATGGTTTCATGTGGCCAAGGTTGACCTGTGTAGCTGATTATGACCTTGAACTCTTGGTCTTCCAGCTTCCACCTCACAGATGTGAGGGTTGGGGTTACAGGTGTGCACTGCTGTGCCTGGCTTAAAGACTTATTATACTTGGGACTTCGTGCCCTCCCCTATTGAAACTAAACAAACAGTCAAGAGTGAAATAGTGTTTTCCTAGGTTATTTAACTTTAGGAAGATGTCTGTGTAGTCTTTGAACAAATGCCAGGTGTATTTAAAATGCTAAATGTGTGAGTGCCTGGCTTGCTATGGGCTTTCATCCTTTGCTCTCACTCTTTGCAGGGCTGATGCGTGTGTGACCTGTCTGAGAGGTGTGCAGATGGGAATGGAGGGTGTTGAGAGCATCATTACATCTTAGCAGGAGGGAGGAGGGAAAGTCAGTGTGAAAGGCGCTGCCCCTGGCTGTGAGGTTATGGCCCAAACTCCGTGACATATCAGCCATTTCCAGTCTTGCACTTGGTGATTGGAGAAGGAACGTGGAGTCCGGCCAGCTCTTCAGAACTCAGGCCTGCTCTGGTCTCAACCGCACTGAACTTTCACAGGAGAAGCAAAAGCTTCCTCCTTGCACACTTCTGAAACGTCTAGACTGTCGGCTGCTGCTCAGGAGTCCAAGGGGCACGTTTTGGCTTGTCTCTTCTCAGAAGCTAAGAAGGACTGTAGCAAGAACGGCTGCAGCCTACCAGGAATCACCATCTGCCAGCTTGGGTCTTTCTCAGTTTATTTTACTCATTCCCTTTTAAATTTTATAAATTATACTTATTTACATATTTGTATGGTGTGTGTGTGTGTGTGTGTGTGTGTGTGTGTGTGTCTATCAGAGGAGTACTTACTTTCAAGAGTCCTCTTCTTCCACCATATAGGTCATCGAGAGTGAACTCGTGTGTGAACACTACACGTGTGCCACAGTGCACGCATGAGTCAGATGGTCCTCACCTTCCACCCCATCTGCCACAGCACATGCCAGAGCAGTGCTCCAGGGCCTGCCCTGTCTCTCCTCCCTTCTCCCTGTAGGAGACTGGGATTGTAGCCTGGCTTTAAGTGGGTTCTGGGGAGCTGAACTCAGGTGCTCACACCTGCAAGCCTGTGCTTTAACAGGAGTCATCTCCCCAGACCTTCAGAAAAGATTTTTGTTTGCTTTTTCCAGTAGCCTTAGGGCACCATCAATCTGAGAGCCTTTAAAAATAGGCAGCTTGAGGCTATTCAGGTCACCTGGGTCACTTGATGCTGGAGTCAGTTCCTTCAAAGACCATTTGTGGTGAGGGATTTTTTTTTAGGGATAATTTTTTTTCCCCTCTCCATGTAATCAAATTTCCTCCTCTTCTTGAGGACAGGTTTACTTCTTACACAGGGTTTTAGTTTTAGTCTTTGAATCTTCTATTAGACGCCCCACCTGGGGGAGACTTTGTTTTTCCCTTCTGTTCCCTGTGCCCCCGCTACTGTCAAAATAAATAAATAAATAAATAAATAAATAAATAAATAAATAAACAAACAAACAAACAAACAGACTGAGCACGTCATGAGGAGCAAGCCAGAAAGCATCATTCCTTCATGGCCTCTGCATCAGCTCCTGCCTCCAGGTTCCTGCCCTGTTTGAGTTCCTGTCCTGACTTCCTTCAGTGATGAACGGTGATATGGAAGTGTAAGCCAAATAAACCCTTTCCTCCCCCAAAATACAAAAACAAACACCTGGGAGGGCCTTGGCTGCTGGAGAGGCAGAGAGTGCATGCAGATGGCTGGGTGAGGTTTGTGTCCAGTGAAGCAGCGTCACCTTAGGACTTAGGGACCACCTCAGCATGCCTTTGTCCCTCTCCCTCTGAGGCCTCTGAGTTTTCTTGTCAGTTCAGTGATGCCTTTGAAAAGACATTGCTTACAAAATTGGCTGAGCATTTGAAGTTGTTCTTTTTTTTTTTTTTGGTTTTTCGAGACAGGGTTTCTCTGTGTAGCTTTGCGCCTTTCCTGGAACTCACTTGGTAGTCCAGGCTGGCCTCAAACTCACAGAGATCCGCCTGGCTCTGCCTCCCGAGTGCTGGGATTAAAGGCGTGCGCCACCACCGCCTGGCTTGAAGTTGTTCTTAATGATTGAGTTATTTGCCATGCTGCTAAAAAGTAAAGCCTCATGTCCTTCGTTTGGGCAGGGGTGTCCCTTGTTTGGGAGGGGGTCCCTCTGGGAGGAAGTATCCCTCGTTTGGGAGGGGGTGTCCTCTGGGAGGGGGTGTCCCTCGTTTGGGAGGGGGTGTCTCTTTAAGGCTTGGATCTGGTTGTGTTGTATATTAATCTACAGGAAGAAACAATTCTTTTCCCAGCAGCCCCCAGTCTGTTCAACAGAGCCGGGTTGGGATGGGGAGAACACTGCAGTCTTTGGAGTTTCACAGCCTCAGTTGGACCTCACTCTCAGTTACTGTCTGACCAGCCAAGTGACTTCAGTCTTTCTCCATCCAAGTTTCCCCTCTGGAGAAACTATCTCTGCGAGAACAATTCACACCATAGTCCTCAGGAGCAAAGGCCGTCAAATGTTAGCACCGCTCAGCCCCTAAACCTCACAGAAACAACTCTGATCGGAACGACATTTCATCTGAATAGCAGAAGTAGACTGAATTCCTGCTGAATGATGGTCCTGAATTATTCCCAGACATTTAACTACTAGATTTCAGCGGTAGCCTCAGCCTGGAGACGGAACTAGAGAAGGCTGTTTTCTAGGGGCATGAATTCAACCTTTGCAAAGCCCAGTTAGGAAGAACTGTCCTCACTTCTATTTCTGAGGGTTATTTGTGTCATATTCCTAAGCATTCCTCCCCAAAGCAATCATCTTGCTTCACACAGTGCACAAGGCTGCTGTGGGTAGTCAGCATGAAAGAAATGCTAATGCATGCGAATGTTGATCCAGCTCAAAGGAAGAGCCGGCCTAGAAAGTCAATAGCGTCCAAAGCAAATATATGTTCTTGTGCCTACGTATTTATTTAAATTCTAGACAGTACATTTATAACTTGCATAATTAACCAGGGCTACAAAGTTGCCTTTTCAGAAGGCATATTTACCCAGAGAAGATATGCATATTTCATAGAGAGCAGGCGATGTTAGAACATAGTGTGCCCTTGGTTTGGTATCTGATGTGGAAAGCGTTTGTTCCTTAATCAATGATTTAATTTTGAGGCAAAACAAGTTGCAGTAAGAAGACTCAGACACCATTTTCATAATTTACACCAGAGACCCAAGAAAACACTAATATATTTTGATAACCTGAAAAAAGAAGTTTTAAAATATTTAAACCTGTTTAAACTATTAGTCGTTAGAACATCTTCAAAAAGAAATCATGTAAGAAGTTGACTTGATTCTGTGGCCTCTTGTGTAGAGGAAATGGAATAAGAACGTGGAAGAGAAAACACGAAGGAGATTGTGTGTGACCGTGTATGATGGCAGGCTCCTTCCCTTGTAGTTACAGCTGGAGCACACTGTCAGGGCAAGTCCATCCAGTTTAAAGGGAGGTTCAGAGGTGAAACGTCCCAGTGCTCACACGCTTGTTCCAGTCACCTTTTAAATAAAAGCCATGGATTCTGAGCTGCGGTGCTGATAGTGCTAGTGTGTGTGGCGTTCTTAGAGGAACCAGGCAGCGCTGTAAGCCCCACACCGCAGCCCTGTGAGGTGGGTGTCAGCGGCTCATGTTAGAGGCTCGGGCAAGGAAGACGTGGCATGTCTTCATCTGCGGACAGCAGCAGTTACCCGTGTGGAACCTCTTAGCCTACTTGTCGGCCTTCACCTTAGTACTTGGTCAGTGCCTTCCCAGTGTCTCAGCTGCTCATGTTCTGAAGTACAGCCATGCAGGAACTTGTAAGATATAGATAGCCATGCATTTATTACTCAGCTTTAGCAACCCTTAAGTTACTGGAAGCAAATATTTCAAAATGATAAATAAAAATACACCGTGTACGAGCCACCCACACACCACTCCCTGTCCCTCTTCATTCCTCTCCAGTGCTCATCAGAGCCATAGCTTGTCATTGTCCTTGCCATGCCTGTCCTAACGTGTGACGCTGTTATTTTTAACATCTGGAAGTGTATTAAAGTGTTAACACTTTCCAGAGTTTTCTGTTGCTGTTTATAGTCAACCTAATGCTTTTGAGACAGCGTCATCTAGTCCTGTTCGTTTTAGAATCTGTTCACTTGTGTGGCCTGAAACTTGATGTAGCCATGCTTGTCTAGGTCATGTTCGGCTCCTGGCCTTTGGAACATGAATGGTGTGGTGAAGGTTCTCGCTCACCCGTCAGTACACTCCTGCAAGAATTTCTCTGGTTTTCCACAGGTATCCCAAGGTTTTGCTCTTGACCTTTTGGGAACGCCCAGGGACCTGAGATCTGAAGAGCCGAAGAGCTGGTTCCTTAGTGGTGAAAAGTTTATCCTTATACTCGGGTGGTTCAGGGAGTGAGAAGAAAGCAGATTGTTGTTTCTGCATGGAATCTACATATGAGTGCGTACAGGTGATTGTCCTCTAGGAGAGTGAGCCAGGTCCATGCCTGTGACAGGTCGAGGCTCCTACCTGCTGAAAGGCAGTGCTGAGGAAGAACTTGGGCTTTACGACTGGGCAGATTTGAATCTTACTCAACCTGTAAGCTGGGTGTTTGTATCTTACCAGGGAAAAAACCTTCAGATAAGCACAAAACAATCCTTATCACCCTCAGTTTTTTATTACACTCGTTTTTAAAGGTTGTTCTTATTTTATGTGCTCATTAAACCCACAGTGGAACTGCTGACCTCAAGTACTCGCACCCAGTCATCTTTCCCCTAAAGATGCTTGCCACGCAAGCCTGGCAGCCTGAGTTCGATCCCAGGAACCCACTCCACAAGGTTGTCCTCTGACCACTACACGTGTGCCACAACACACGTGTCACCCCCCACCCGCACCCCCAAATCAGGGGCACACAAAGATTTTTATTAAATTTTCTTGTTGTGTATTTACATGTATGTTTTCATGTTTGTGTGGATGCATGTCTGTGTCCCTTGTGTTGAGGCCTGAGGACAGCCCTGGATGTCATTCCTCAGGTACCCCCCCGTGCGCACACACACACACTTTTTCAGACTTGGTCTCTCACTGGCCTAGAACTAGCTGAGGACTGGCCACATCGGCTCTGACCGGCCAGTGAGCCTGAGATCTTCCTGTGTCTGCCTCCCCGGTGCTGTGGTGATGGGCATGCACCACACCTGCCATAACATAGGCTCTGGATTGAACCCTGGCCTTCACATCCGCAGGACACTTTAAAGGCGCTGCCTCCCCAGCCTCCTAAACTTTCTTAAGCTGAGTAGCTGCTGCTTACAGATGGCTTCGCTTTTCTGACTTTACCTCAACCTTTTTTTCTTTAGATTTTCCCCTGCCTTCTCATTTTCTTCTTCCTCCTCCATTTATTTATTTATTTGTTTATTTATTTATTTATTTATTTATTTATTTATTTATTTATTTATCTATTTATTTTTTCTTTCAGAGCTGAGGACCAAACCCAGGGCCTTGTGCTTGCTAGGCAAGCGCTCTACCACTGAGCTAAATCCCCAACCCCTTACTTATTCTTCTAGTGTTTCCTCTGTCTTCGGGACCCCGACCACCTCGGCAGTGGTTTTCATATCTTGGTTTCTTATGCTTACTGGGCATCTTCCATGGGCATCTTTCCTTTGTGTTTCATGAAGATTCATTTTCTTCCGTATTATAGACTTTTTGCACTCAGTTGGCATGTGTGGCCCAGGAAAACCTTGAGTGTGGTCAACTGCAGCCCCTAATTTCCCAGCACTAACACTTTGAGCTGGTGGTCTTGGGCAGTTTTCTTACAATCTGTCTGCTTCCGTTTTCTCCTGTGCCAGAGAAGGATGATAGCCCACACTGTGTTATAGACGTGGTCTGAGAATTAAATCAGTTTGTGTGTGGTGGACCTCTTTTGAATGCCACATGGTCCCATTATAGGCCATTTAAGAGACAGTGTTTGCTTTTATTGTAGCTTACATCTTATTTTTTCTGTGAGATAAGCATGGAATGGAATACACAGATTAAAACACTATATTCCACTTTATGCTCATCCCACGGGAAAACCAAAATGATTCATGTCCCTTGTTATCAGTGTGGTCAAACATCTTGGATATTGGCTCTTGTGTTTCTTATTTCCCTTGTCGGATTATTTTTCTTATGAACTGTAGGAATTCTCAATAGTTTCTCAAAATATTCTAAACACTAATTCTTTGTCAATTAAATGAGAGGCAGCGATATTTTATAACCCTGGGGCAAGATTTTCATTTATTGAACTACAGAAGCATTCACTGCAACTTAGTAAGTTATTCATTTATACATGTGTTATTTATGAATTCACCCCAAATCAAGATCAGAATGATACTCTCTTATATTTCCTTCTGAAGTTTTTCTTTTTATTCATTTTACCTGCAATTTCTGTTGAGGTGTGGAGGGAAAAAATAGAAAAAGTTCGTATTCTCTCTCTCTCTCTCCCTGTCTCCCCCTCTCCCCTTCTCCCCCTCTCCCCCTCTCTCCCTCTCTCCCTTGTTGTCCTGGAACTCACTCTATAGACCAGGCTGGCCTCAAACTCACAGAGATCCGCCTGGCTATGCCTCCCAAGGGGATTAAAGGCGTGCGCCACCACCGCCCGGCCTGAACTCACTTCTTAATGTGTAGTTCTATTCCATTGTTGTCTGAGACAGTGTACAATATTGTTTCAACTTTTAAAGTTCATTGGAACTTGATTTTTGGTCTGTCATGTGATAGTCTTGGGAGATGTATGTGCTGAAGAGCAGAACATGCTGTGTGCTGCTAATGAGTGACACAGTCTATACATGTGGTTAAGCATTTGCTCTCTTGTCCAACCCCAGTGTTACTTAGTTGGTTTTCTATCTGGGTTATCTGTCCATTGAAGAAAGTGGGGTGTTAGAGTTCCCATTGTTACTGGATTAGAGTCTCTCCCTTATGTCTAATAATATTTCTTCCTGTATTGAGGTGGTCACATGTTGGGTGTGTGTATTTGCAGTTCCCATGTCTTTGTGTTGAATCAATCCTTTCTTCCTTTCATGATGACGTTCTTTGTCTCCTTGATTCTGCTGTTTAAGGCCCGCTGTGTCTGGTGAGGGCAGCTGCTCCTGTCCCACACTGTTCCCGTGTGTGTGATTGGGTTTCCAGCCTCCTCCTTTAGATGCTGTGTATCCTCACTGGAGTGAGTCTTCTCATAAGCAGCACATCATGGGGGCTTGCGTTCTCTTTGTTGCATGAATCCTGATTGGTCTTAATAAAAACCCAGAGTTTTCAGCCTGATCAGAGGAACAGAGCCACCACCTCTTACCTCACCAACTCCTCAGCCTGAAAGAGCCTCTAGTTCCTGTCTCCTCCTGCCTTATATTCCTTTCTCTGCCCAGCCATATCACTTCCTGTCTCAACCTTCCTAGTGCTGGGATTAAAGATGTGTGCCACCACTGCTCTGTCCTCTGATCCTCAGGCAAGCTTTATTACAAACAATATATCACCACACTCTTTTAATCATTTAGCCAATCTGTTTATTTTGATTGAACTTAATCCATTTAAATTCAAGATTATTGTTTATAATTATGAACTCTTTTCTGTTGTTTCACTAATTATGCACTGCTCACTTTTCATGACTTTTTCTTTATGATTTAGTAACTTTGTTACGCTGTTTAATTTCTCTTCCATATATCTGTTCTTCTAGAGAATTTTGTAATGTTCATTTTTGTGACAGATTCTCAAGTATTTCTTGGATGGCTGATTTAGTACTTCTGAGGTTCCTTGGATTCTCTGACTTATTTTCTTCTGATTTTGAAGGATAATTGTGCTGGGTATAGCATTCTTTCTTGGTTGGCAGGGTATCTTTTTTCTTTTACTATTTTGGCTGTATTATCTCATCCTCTATTCTCTCATATCTCATTTGGCCTGTAAGATTTCTTCTAAGAACTCTGCCACAGGAATCTGCTCTCAGTCTTAATGGACCTTTGCTTATAATGTGACGTGACTGTTCTTCCTATTTTTAGGATTTTCTCTTTGCACTGTACCCAGTCATTGATATTTTGACTATAATGTGCTTGGTGATGATCTGTTTTGGTTGACTCTAGCGACTTTTGAGCATCTTGAATCTGTATATCGGCTTCCCTTAGAAGATTTAGGGCATTTTCCACTATTATTTTGTGAAATGGGTTATTATTACTATCATTACTGTGAGTGTGTCTGTTTGATGGGAGGGTGTGCATATGCTGCATTGTGTGTGAAGTCAGAGGACAGCTTTGGTTCTCTGCTTCTGCCTTTACCCAGGCTCCAAGGATTGAGCTTGGTGGTCAGGCTGGCGGTGACAAACACTGTCCCCACTGAGCCACCTCACCAGCCTGCAAAATGGGACTTAATACTTTTCCCCTTTTCTTTACTTTCCAGAGTTACCATGATGCATATTTGCTAACAGTCTCCCATATGTCTTAAAGGAGCTCTGTCTGTCTGTGTCTGTCTTTCTAACTAGGTTAATTATAAAAGCCCTGCTTGTGTTGGTTTGTTGTAAAAGAATTCTCTTTTATTTTTCATTTAATTGAAGTTTTCGGTTCTAAGGGGTTCCAGCTAGTTCTTATTTTCTGTCTTTTCTGAATTTTCTTCTTTATAGTGTTGATCTCTGGCCTCCTGCATCTTGAACTAGGTTTTGTTAGGAATGTTATTCTGAGTTCTTCTCAGCCTCTCGGAGGTGTTCTTCAAATTGAGATCATTTCTGGAGAATTACATTCTCCTTTGCAGGTTCCGTGTTTCCTTTGCATTCCTTGTAACTTGTTGGTGTCTGTGCAGCTGGTGTGTGTGTGTCTCTTCTGATCTTGTGAAGGACCTTCCGTAGGAAAGGATGTTTGTGTTTAGATGGGACATAGGACGCCAGTCAGCTTGGGCACTTGTGGTTGGTCACGGAGACCCCAACAGCATGGTCTTTGTGCGTTTTCTCCCTCTAACTGATACCAGCGTGGCTGTGAGCACCTTTGCAGTCAGATTGCAGCCTGAGAAAGCTGTATGACGCTGCAGTGGAGGTGTCTTCAGGCTCCACTGAGTCTGGCTGCGATGACTCTTTGGTGACAGTGGCATGTGGAGAGAACGGTCTACGTTCTGTAGGGCAAGTGCAGGTGGAACCAAGGAATGACACCAGTCGCCACAGGATCTCCACAAAGGAGATCTTCCCAGGACTCCCAGGTTTCTATGGGAGATGCCTGGGACTGTAGCAAGGCTGTCATGGTTCTGGAGATACAGGGTGGGCTGGGCTAGATGGGCACAGGTGACACCGGGCCCTGGCTTTGCAGGCTCTGGAACACAAAGGAGATTGTCCCTGGGTCTGGCTGTGTGGTTGTTATGGTTGGTCTGGTGTTAGCGGGTGGGGGAGAAGGCTTTGTCTAATTCCTCTGGGGCGGGCACAGGTGGACTCTGGATTGTAGCTGTGGCAGCCTACAGGATACCGAAGGGGATTCTTCCACCAAGTGAGACACACACTGACCCAAGGCTTCCGGCGGGCCAGGCATTTGGCTGCTGGCTAGAGCTGCGTCTGAGCAGTGACTGTCACAGTATATATTCTGGGTTTGGAGGAGCTACAAGGGAGTGCCTTCTTTGCAGCTGAGGTGTGACTTTTAGACTAACCAGCTCCTGGAAATGGGTCTAAAGCTTGTGGAGTTAGGACTGCAGGCCGCTGGTCCCAGCTACTTACACCGTTCTGCGCTGAGGTTTGTTTTTTGTTTGTTTTGTTTTCTTCAAATAAGAAGATAGACACTCAGATTCATAAGAAACCTGCCCGAAGAACAAATTGAGATTCAAATCCAAATCTTTTGGTTTTGAGACAGAGTTTCATTATGGTAACTCACTCCGTGGCCCGTGAACTTTTAGCAATCCTTCCTTGTCTCTCAAGTGCTGAAATTACAAGTCAAATTCCAAATCTTACAGCACCTAAGTTCAAGATTCTAATATTCTCTACTTCCTGTACACCCAGAGTGTCCGAATTAGCTTTATGTGACTGCCAGGTAGCCTTGGCCAATGAAGCCGTCAGGAAGCATCAGCCTCACGCAGGGGGCGGGCGGCAGCACTCAGAGCGTGATGTCTGTGGCAGAAGTCCAAGGGCATCCGGCATTCAGCCCCAGGGATCTGATCTTTGGTACCAGTCTCTCAGATTTGGGCAAGCCACCCTCCTTCCGGGTAAAGGGGTCAGAGCTAGAATGGTAACCCAAGGCAGAGATTGGTACTATGTGTGTTTTCCAGAGGAGAAAACACCACAAACCACAGCTGGATGAAGATGAGACGCTGCAGGTGAAAGCTGGGATGCTTTAAGCATCTCAGGAATCCATGCTCTTTGTTGTTGTTGTTGTTGTTATAAAAAGATTACCTTCCTGTTAATTAGCTGCCTCTTTTCAAGCATGGTTCTTTACCTGGACATGTGCTGTTCCTTCCAGAAACAAGCAGTTCAGGCTGGTGGCCATGTGAAGGGCGGGAGATGCAGGCGACAGTGGTCATCTCTGGTTCTCTCTTGCAGGTGTTCACCTTGCTGTGGATCGCCGACTGGATGGTCCATCGCTTCTGGAGGAAAGGGAAGGACCCGGACAGTTTCTCCATCCCCTACCTGACGGCACTGGGTGACCTGCTTGGGACAGCTCTGCTGGCCTTAAGTTTCCATTTTCTCTGGCTTATTGGAGACCACGATGGAGACGTTGGGGACTAATGGATCCTAGAAGCTGTTGCGGGGTCACCCAGGAGGAGAACACATGGGCAGCCACTGCGCCCCTCCCCAACGCTCTTCACCTGTTGTGTGACTTATGCCGGGGTAGTCTGCGGTTCACCCTGACTCCATAATGGCCTTAACGTGCTTTTTAAGGAATTTGTGCTGAAACCACAATGAACGGTATTTGTGCTGCTTTTTGTAGAATAAATAATTTGACAGAGACATAGATACAAGCTCACACTCTGAAGTTAATTAGGAAAGAATATAGGATGTTTACAATGAATAATTTTGAAACCACAGAGCTAGCAGAAATATACTTTATTATTAAGTTATAGCGCGAGGTTAGAGGCAAGGGAGCCTTAGCTGCCTTTGCCCTACAGCTGTCTCCCTGCAGCGGATGCTGTGACGGGAAAGGACCAGCCAAGCACCCTAAGTGTTAATTACGCCCTCCTCCGCGGGAGCAAGGCTGCCAATCACTTATTCCTAAACTGACTGATTCCTTCTGCTGAACACGTGACAAACTGACTTGTACTCGTGTGTAAAACTGCCCTGTGCCAATGTTCACTTTATTTCAAGTTCTCAACAGGTGAGGCTTTAAGAGAGGGGCTCGCCATGCCGCCCCCGCAGGTCTTCAGTTTGCGGGCCTCTTGCTCTGGTTCCCTCCTCCTGGCTCTAAAAGCAGTGGGCCGTTTTGTTCATTTGGAAAATGTTGATCTGATTTAGAAAATGGTCATCAGAGCAGAAAATCAGTTGAGCTGTATTTGTGGGCACAGGATGGTGTGTGTGTGTGTGTGTGTGTGTGTGTGTGTGTGTGTGTGTGTGTGTACATACATGTGTGAACATGTATGTATGCATGCATATGTTAAAGAGTGTGAGCATGTATGAACATATGTGAGTGTATGTGTGCTCATGTGTGCATGTATGTGCACATGCGAACATGTGTGAGCATATGTGCATGCGTGCGTGTGTGTGTGTGTGTGTGTGTGTGTGTGTGTGTGTGTGTGTGAAGAGAGAGACAGAGACAGAGACCAGAGAGAAAGACAGATATAGACAGATAAACAGACAAAGTAATTCCTTTTTCTTAAGTAAGTACCATTTAATAAAACAGAGACCTAAGATTTGGGAAGCGCAGGCGCCCCTGTTGCTCTGTTGGGCCCCCTGCCTGTCTGTCATCCCTCCAAAGGAGATGCTGTGGCTTACCTCGGTCAGCATCTCATCACGGGCCCATCTACAGGGACCATCTCATTTACGAGGCTGTAGTTCTCAAGCAGTTCCCTGAAGCTCCAGCCTGTCTTCTCACAGCTGACTTGCACCTGGCAGTCGATGGGAAGCTCAAGAGAACTGCAGTGCAGTCTTTGAAGACCGTTAAATATCTAACAATTGAAACTGCCGAGGGAGTAGAGTGCCGTGACGTGGACTGTCACGGTGAGTTGGTGGTGTGTGACCAGCGGGTGGTTTGTAAATACATTGAGGAGGTATTCTTGTTATTGTGGAGGCTGTGGTTTAGAGTTCTATATTTTTGCTTACTTTTAAACGTCATTCAATTCTTCTGCCTTATAATCAGACTTTGAAGGCATGGTTTGAACTAATTATGGATCTCTCCTTTAGAGAGTTGTAATGCCACAGAGTGAACATTCTGACAAAATAAGCATAAAGTTTACATTGATGAATATTTAGTTGCAAAGATTATTTTATGTTTTAAAAATTAATATACCTTTCTTTTTATTATAAGGTATTTGTGAATTTGGCTGTACGTTCTTTTGTTTTGAGACAGTCGTGCTGTCTCCCAGGCTGGTCTTGAACCTGAGGCCTACCCACTGAGCTTCTTTTTCCTGGACTCGCAGAGTCAGTCCCAGTGTCAGCACTGCCAACAGTGTTAGGCTGCTGTGTCTGTCACACGTTCCAAGACACATGCAGATGCCAACAGCAGTCCTCTCCTGTCTGGATCTTAGAGCAGGGACAGAGGGATGCAGAGGAGTGACATTTTTAAGATTGCACAGTTGCAAAGTGGCCGGACTGTTCTAGACCTGTAGACTTTGTTGTGTCATCTGTACCCAACCCCCCAAAGCACATAAACTATCCACCTCCTTACCTGAGAGGAAGCTGGCTGGAGAAAGTCCAGTCCAGTGTTCCTAGTCTCCAGAATTGCAGGGATGCCTCCACCGGATGTGTCTTGGTGGTCAGCACAGCCAGCTCTGAGGTAGTCATGTTCCTAATGTCAGAGAGACTGTAAAGGAAATAATGAATATTATACCTTATAAAATGTTTTCCACTTTATGATGAAGACTTTAGATTAAAAAACAACACCTCATTTCTTTTCCTTTTATTGTTGTTTTGTTTTTCGAGACAGGGTTTCTCTGTGTAGCCCTAGCTGTCCTGGAACTCGCTCTGTAGACCAGGCTGGCCTGAAACTCACAGAGATCCTCCTGTCTCTGCCTCCCGAGCACTGGGATTGAAGGCGTGCGCAGCCACCGCCTGGTGACGCCTCTAAGTACCAACTGTCTTCCTGGAGCTACTGTGCCACGGGAGACTAGCGGGCAGCTGATGCTCGGCCTTTGTCAGGACAGTAAACCGTCTAAAATGAATGCAATGGGCAAAACCAAACGCGGCCTGAGTGGGTTGTAAAAGGATATACATTTCTTTAAAAACAATTGCAGATCTTTGAAAGTCTTCATGTAAGCATATAAGTTTTATTTACCCATAAAATTTATTATCAGTCTTAGGTAAACTAACAGTATTTTTATACCACGAAAAAACCCTACTTTCCAAAATTCTTTTTCCACTAATTTACCAGGCACATTCTACACATAGCTAAATAAATCATATTTTTTTATTCTTGACCATCCACCTTTTTTTTGAAATGTCCAAAGTTTCTTAGAGGCTAATAAAGTAGAAACACATGGTGGATGTCTTGTGGAGACATCAGAAAACCTCACACCATAAGCTGTCCGTGATGTAGCCAAATGAGTCCTTTAGAGTCTCCCAGTGGTAGGGCATCCCTTCCTCCCTGTGTCTAAGATATAGTTTACCCACTGACAGTGGGCTCTGGCACCTTGGAATTGTGTAAACCCAGTCAAAATAAAATGTGAGAAGCATTTCCTTGTGCTGCTGTGGTTCCTTTTTTAATTACCCTGCCAGCTACAGAACCTGGAACATGTCTGGAAAAGCCCCAGAGGGTCCAGGTGGTCTGCACCCCCCCAACACACACTGTGTTTATGGAGCGTGGTACCTGACTTTGATGAGAGCCGCGCCTCCAGCCCACTGCTCCGCTGTGCTCCTCCGGTTGAGTGCTCCTCCGGTTGAGTGCTCCTTCGATTGAGTGCTCCTCCGGTTGAGTGCTCCTCTGGTTGAGTGCTCCTGCCTTCCCTCCATCATCTCTCACAGAGCTGGGTCATCAGTCCCTTCTAGACAAGGCCTGGCTGCCTAAACAAAGCTCACAGTCTCTGTCTGTCTGTCTCTCTCCCTGGCCCTGAGCCATGGAGCATGGCCTGTGAAAGACACATGCCCACTCGGCCCCGTCTACGTTTCTAGCCTCGTTCGGTGGCAGGAAGCTGAGTCCTCCGCGGTCACTTGTGCTTGGGACAGAGATGTGTCGCCCCCAGATAACTGAAAGTACATTCATCCAGTGATTAATTCCAACTAAGTCCAGTGATTAATTCCCACCAAAAAGTGTCACCTTAAAAAAAAATAACAAACCAGTTGGAGGCAGAGGCAGGCAGATTTCTGAGTTCAAGGCTAGCCTGGGCTACAGAGCAAGTTCCAGGACAGCCAGGGCTACACAGAGAAACCCTGTCTCGAAAAACAAAACAACAAAAATCACATGGGGAATTAAATGTGGCTGATCACATGGATGAGCACCTGGCTGTCTCTAACTCGCCTCCGGGATCTGCCCATGCTGCCTTCCCTACACTTCCTGAGGCTCCTCGTCCACTCTTCCCCCGGCTCTTTTCTTCTCAGTTTCTCAGTGTTGGGATGCTCACCTGTGTCTCCCCGGAGTCTCCTTTATTCCCCCAGGCCTCCTACATCGTTGTTACAGCATCTATGCTAATTCCTAATGTACTTTCCAGGTTCTAGCCTCTCCATTGAGTTCCTCATCTGTACCTCCCAATGGCAGTGGACGGTGCCACTTCTTAAATGATCGGCAGCTGGGCACCACAGCTGTTTGGACAGCTGTCCCACCAGCTGCAGCAGTTTTCAACAGACCACTGTACCCAATAGATACAGGGTACACCTTAAAGCCGACTTCCCTCACCCACGCAGAAGTAAGTCAGGAAGACCAACAATCCAAGGGTGAGGCAGCCCGCGGAGGGGCAGCTAAGAGACAAGAAGACATGTAGATGCTCCTCTTTACAATCAAAACAAGGCTAGGACTGGGGAACTGGTGTCGGGATCTCAGGACTTGGGAGGTAGAGGGATAAGGGTCAAGGTTGCAAGATCTTCCTCAGCAACAAGTCAGGTTTGAGGCAGCCTTGGATACACGAGACCCTGCCTCAAAACGAAACATGAATTAAAGTGATCTTAGCCTTCTGGACGCAAAACTGAATAAACCATGTTCTTGGCAAGGCTGTAGGGAGGTGGACAGAACTGATGGTAGTTGAACTGGATGGTAACAGACTGTAGAGGAGATTCTGGCCATCAATCACAAATGCACTTAGCCTTTGATTGTCCAGTTTCCCCATTACCACTGAACTCTATTTACTGCCTGCTACTCCGAATAAAGTTTTATTAGAATGCACCCGTGGCTACTTCCCATCTCCATGTAGGACTGAGGAGCAGCTAGAAACAGCACAGCTGACCCTTTAATGATGTGTTCGCCATCCCGTGCCTCAGAGAACTCCTCACAGTGGCCAGCTGGGGTCAGGCTGGGGAGGACTCCCAGCCTGGGGCTGGTCCCTTTCACAGTGTGGTAAGTCACTCTCCATAGCTTGGGAGTTCCCAAACCTGGCTGTCTCTCGGGCCCCTCTAGCTCCTTCCTCTCTTGCATAAGGCCCAGCAGACTCCAGAGACATTGACTTACGGGCTTGTTTGGGGCTTCTGGGCCAGCCCCAGGTAGGCAACTCTGTGAGTAGATCAGTCTTCCCGCCTAGAATGTGTTGTTTTGGGGTGACCCTCACGTCCGACAGGACAGCTTCAGAGCTCACTTAGACTTAAGCCTCAGCTCTCTCCTCAACCTTCTGATTGTAGCACTGTGTCTGGACCTGAGCATCTGAGGGTCTAGCCTCAAAGGGCTCCACACCCTCCTGCAGGTTCTGGGCCACATGTCTGGCAGCCCTCTGGGTGAGGGTGGGGGATTGTATCTCTAAAGGCCTTCAACCACCATTGCCCTGGTGGCCCTTGCAGATGTCCTTCCTCTGCTTGGTATGGTGATATTTTCTCTGATCAGTCTTTTTTTTTTTAGCTTTTATTTATGCGTATGCAACACGTGCAGGTACCCTTAGAGACCAGAAGAGGACACTGGATCCCGTGGAGTTGGCTAGTTGTGAACCACCTGACACTCTGACTGGGAACTAAACTCAGGTCGTCTTGGAAAACCTGGAAACACATTTGACGCCTGAACCGCGTTTCCAACCCCTCAGGTCAGTCTTAAGAGAGCTGAGCCAGGCTAGGAATGGGTTTCACGGAGCACATGTGACCACACTTAGCATTCTGTTCTGGGCCCCTCACTGTCTCAACCGCCACAAGTGAGTGTGTGAAAAGCGGAGATCCAGCCCACTGGGCAAGCTATCACAAGTTAGGAATGCAGGACACGTAGCCCAGATGTTCAGAAGACCGTCATTCTACATGTATGCTGTAAAAGCCCACATGTCAAGTTTAAATCAACGTAAGTTAGCCCAGGCACAAGCCGAGATACTCTGCGCACGACTGGCCGTTAACAAAGTGCAGTTTCTTCTGATTCACAGGAAGCCGGTATTTATGAGGGCAATGGGTGCTGGATGTTTGGAATGAATGGTCTTAAGGAAATGCTCAAGGCAAAGAAATCCACTCGGTTTCAACCAAGCCGGTTCTGAAGAGCTGTGTCAGTATAACAAGCAACACTGATGGGATCTTTCTCTCTTGGTGGAAAACAGGAAGTTAGCTGGAATTACACACTTGACAATGAGGAAAACACACAAAATATGGTCCCTAAACACTTCAGGGACCCTGAATCTTCACTTGTGCTCATTGGACAAAAGTGCCTCTTCTTAGGTCCAAAGAGGGCACCCCTCAAGCCCCAAAACGGCCGTGCCACTGACAGGGTTGCGGGTTGCAGTCTGGGCTCTACTCGGGCTGGACTGACAGGTTGCTACTTCAAATCAGCATTCCTCAGAAACCTTGTGAAGGGGGTTCCTGTTTGCCAGGAAAGGCCATTACTTTCTTATCCACCACCTACAGCCCCCCTCGCTCCGGAAAGGGGTCTAGTTCTCTATTAACTCAAACAAGACTCCCACAGATCAAAGCCTCACGCTAGTTCCCAGGCTGTCCCAGATAACTGGCCCACCTCCTGCCTCACCATCGCCCCTCATAACTGGCAGCACCCCACCCTCCTCTTCCTCTGACCCTAGAGAGAGAGGCTTAACAGCTGGAATAAACCTTCCCTGCTCTGCCCACTGAGTGGTCTAGTTTGGTGGGTATACTGCTCCTTCACTTAGGCCTGTTTCCTCCCTCTTTCTTTATGGTTTCAGGGATAAACCACTCCACAGGCGCTCAGGGAGTTTGTAAAACAGTTTAAAATCAAGTTGTGGGGGTTGGGGATTTAGCTCAGTGGTAGAGCGCTTGCCTAGCAAGTGCAAGGCCCTGGGTTCGGTCCTCAGCTCTGAAAAAAAGAAAAATAAATAAATAAAGTTGTGTATGAGATCAGGGTCCCCGCAACGAATATTTTTTTACCCAGAAGCCCCATGTCCTAGAGGGCTCTGGAACATGCCAAACATACAGCAAACCTACATCAAGCCTTGTTAACAGCAAAAGAAACAGCTGGAGACGAAGGATGAGAAGTGTGTTTGCAAACTGCTGTGCTGATGTGCTGAGGGTGAAAAAGCTTGGGATGGACAGAACGTAGTCTCCCCTTGTGTGGGACTGACCGCTACACCAGAAGGAAAAACAATAGCCTAAGCCGCCACCACAGGGGGATCTATGAGCTGGTGGGTACACAGGACAGAGACTTGCCGGTGTGGACTTTTCCAGATTCTTTTGGATCTGAAACACTTCACACATATTACTTAGGTAAAATATCTTTTCAACGTTTTCTTTGAGACTCAGCCTCACTGTGTCGTCCAGGTTGGACCTGGAACACTCTGTAGACCAGGCTGGCCTGCAACTCACGGAGATCTGCCGAGTGCTGGGATTACAGGAATGTGCCACCACCGCCAGCAATGAAAAAGCATTTATTTTTAGAGAAAATTTATTCTTAAACAAAAATTACTTCAACCGTTGGGCCCCTGTTCTCACGATCTGAACATACACAGCATTGGTATTCAACATGAACATTTTCCACTTGAAAATAAGCTGAAAGGAGAGATGGCGCTGTGGTACAGAGCCCCGGCTGCCTTAGCAGAGGACTGGGTTCGGTTCCCAGACCCCCATAGTGACTCACAACCACCTCCTGTTAAAGTTCCAGAGGACCCAACACTTACTTAATAGCTTTTTTTTACTTTCAGGCAAATAGGTCCTCAGCTCAAATTAGTATTTAATTATTATATCCAACATTAGGAATGGAAATACTTTGTTTTGTTTGGCAATGAGGACCTGTATGTGTGTGTGTGTGTGTGTGTGTGTGTGTGTGTGTGTGTGTGTGAATATAGTGTTTGCACATGTGTGGCCTCCAGAAGTTAACACTGGGAGTCTTTCTCTGTCCCTCTCCATCTAATTTTCTGAGGC
Source organism: Peromyscus eremicus (assembly GCF_949786415.1). Lineage (NCBI taxonomy): Eukaryota > Metazoa > Chordata > Mammalia > Rodentia > Cricetidae > Peromyscus > Peromyscus eremicus. The sequence goes on along the minus strand of NC_081434.1, from coordinate 40,908,960 downwards.
AGTCTCACTGAGCCTGGAGCATGCTGCTTCAGCTAGACTGGCTGGCCAGGAATCCCGGCCTCCATTCCCCATCTCCACCAGTTCTGAGGTTGCAGACACAGGTCGCCTTGTCTGGCTTTTGAGAAGGTGCTGGGAATCCAAACGCAGGTCCCCATGCATGTGCTGCAGGCACTGTAACCCACAAGCCACTGTCCTGGCTCCAGCCCCGCCCCCTTCACCCTTCGTTAAAGCTGTGAGCGTTGTTCTTACTCTTCCAGGAAATAGAAGGTGTTGTGTGCAATCGGGGCCTTTTAGTCTAATACAATTCCGGACTGTAAGTAACAAAGACTAGTAAATGAACTTGGGGCCAGAAGAATTCTTGCCCATTGCCTACCCTTAGGCGTCTAGCTTTTGGTGATTCCCACAGACAAGCTTTCTAAAGCCTTCTGCCGGATCACGGATTGCCAGTGGATTGGCATGGAATGCTCCAGCCCACGCTGCCAGCTCCACAGAGGCCCTGAGGAGGCTGCAAACAACCTCTTTGCTCGTCTCTCTCCTCCTTCCCCACAGCAGCTGGCCTGCCTGGACACTCCTCTCTTCTCTGTTGTGAAGCTCGGCCCACTCCTTTCCTGTAACACGTCCCCACATTTTTTTCTTCAGCATCAGTACGTTTCTTCAGTGAGCCCCAAATCCAGATCATCCCTTGGATGCCCAAGTCCTCATCCAAATGGCAGTGTTTGCATATGAGCTCTGAACATCTTCCCATATAGTTAATATCCTTCTGTGGTTGGCTTTGAGATAGGGTTTCCATGCTTGGCCTTTAACTCCAGTCCAGGTGTGGGCTGCCCAGCCTGACCTCCTGTGTATTTTTTTAAGATTTATTTATTTATTATGTATACAATGTTCTGTCTTCAGAAGAGGGCACCAGATTTCATTATAGATGGCTGTGAGCCACCATGTGTGTGCTGGGAATTGAACTCAGGACCTCTGGAAGAGCAGCCAGTGCTCTTAACCTCTGAGCCATCTCTCCAGCCCTGTCCCATGTATTTTTAATCATCTTTAGAATACTCACTGGACTTGGTACATTGATTCCTTTGATTATTGTGAGTTCTGCAAAGCACTTGGAAGTGAAGTTTTGTTTTGGGAACTTTCTAGAATCTAAGGATGGTGGAATCTGTGTGTGGTACCTCACTGGATATGGAAAGTTGTGTATAGCTCTCTGCTCTCTGCTTATGACCTTCATAAGCCTCCTTAGAGAGCACAGCCTCTGCTCACCCTCACCAGCCCTTCTGAGCTCCTCTTTTCCCGATAACCACCTGCAGGGCAGGACCTCCTGCCTCCACCTCTCTGTTAGCATCCCAAGCCCCCAGCACCTCCTGCCTCTGCCTCTCTGTTAGCATCCCAAGCCCCCAGCACCTCCTGCCTCCACCTCTCTGTTAGCATCCCAAGTCCCCAGGACCTCCTGCCTCCACCTGTCTGTTAGCATCCCAAGCCCCCAGCACCTCCTGCCTCCACCTCTCTGTTAGCATCCCAAGTCCCCAAGACCTGCCTCCACCTCTCTGTTAGCATCCCAAGCCCCCAGCACCTCCTGCCTCCACCTCTCTGTTAGCATCCCAAGCCCCCAGCACCTCCTGCCTCCACCTCTCTGTTAGCATCCCAAGCCCCCAGCACCTCCTGCCTCCACCTCTCTGTTAGCATCCCAAGCCCCCAGCACCTCCTGCCTCCACCTCTCTGTTAGCATCCCAAGCCCCCAGCACCTCCTGCCTCCACCTCTCTGTTAGCACCCCAAGCCCCCAGGACCTCCTGCCTCTCTGTTAGCATCCCAAGTCCCCAGGACCTCCTGCCTCTGATCCCTGTTAGCACCCCAAGCCCCCAGGACGTCCTGCCTCTACCTCCCTGTTAGCATCCCAAGCCACCAGCCTTTCATTTCTCTCAGTTCTCCGGCTTCTGGGCTACATCTCTCTTGGTCTGCCACCTTTTTTCTTGCTTGCTCTGCCTCTTCCCTTGTTTTCCTGAATCTAATGACATGACCAAATGAATGCAGCTCTCATTCTGGATTTGTTTTCCCATCTCTGAATGAAGTGCCTATCCAAGCCTTGTTATTCACTATAATTTGGCAAATATTCAAAGCCATCTCTCCCCTTGATTCAAGTCAACAAATGTTTAGGGAGCGTCTGTGTTGTGCTAAGCATTGTTTTAGGAGGTGTAGGTCATCGGAGAAGAATTTGGACACACTCTTGCAGAATGGAACTGGACAGTAACATGCACACACACAAGAAACTGAAAATGAATAGTCCATCATTTCAGACAATGACAGAATCAATAGAGTAGGGGACGCCAGGCACTCACGATGTTCAGGAAACAAGCCACCTCTCTATAGGACCTTGGGCATTGGTCTGTCTTTGCAGGAGTCAAACCTGAAATCCCCCAGGAGTCGAGAATTTAAGGTGGGAAGAATCATATTGTAAAGGCTTTCAGGAAGAACGAGTGTGATCTGGGCAGCAGCTCACCCAGTGAGGTTCTGTTTAGGACAGGAACTGTATCACATTCTTCCATTGTCCATAGCGCTGACCTTCAGCACAGACATAACCACATACTGTTTGCCACAGGCGAACAATTTTCCCAAGTCTCCCCAAGACACACTTGTGGCTTGAGAGAAGGTCTTCTGTTGCTTGCTTTGTGTGTTGGAAGGCTCTGTTAAAATGTGGGTGCTGCTCATAGGAGGTGGAGACTCCACTCCCGCCCTGGGATGTCTGTATTTCTTTTCTCTGTAAATCTGAAAGGGCAATCTCCATTTTCTTTTTTTAAAGATGAATTTTTGTTTCTGTATATGTGTGTATATGATCACATGTGTGCAGGTACCCACGATGGTAGAAGAGTGCATTGGGCCCCTGGACCTCACTTTATAGATAGTTGTGAACGTCCTGTATAAATTGTGGGTGCTGGGGATTGAACTGGGTCCTCAGCAAGCACAGCGAGTACCACCTCTCCAGCCTCTCTTGTGTTTCTTGTCACAGTGTTTAACTTAGCATGCCCATGCAGAGGAAGCAGGTGGGTTACAGACCAGTGACTCCAGTTTACCTTTTACGATTTCTCAATAGAAGTCCATCTTGGCAGCCAGCACGTTTTATCTACAGTGCGTAATGAGAATGGCTTCCCACGGTAGCCATCCCAAGCCTTACGTACCTTTGGTCTCAGCCATTCTGGATGAAGACAGCCTGTTTCTCTGAGGTGTTTCCTGGCATTTCCAAAAGACTGTTGTGAATGCCACACTTGAAGTCAGACTACTCCCAAAGCCCCCTGCACATTGTTAAAAATCATCCAGCTACTTCCCAACTGTGGGTTTTGAAAGAAAATGGCCCCCAAAGGGAGTGGTACTATTAGGAAGTGTGGCTTTGTTGGAGGAGGTGTGTCACTGTGGAGGTCAGCTTTGAGGTCTCAAAATGTGCTCAAGCCACACCCAATGTCTCAGACCACTTCCTCTTGCCTGCAAGTCAAGATGTAGGCCACTCAGCTCCTTCTCCAGCACCATGTCTGCCTGCATGCCACCATGTCGCACCATGATGACAATGGACTGAATCTCTGAACTGTAAGCCACCCAGTTAAGTTTTTCCTTTATAAGAGTTGCCATGGTCCTGGTGTCTCTTCACAGCAATAGAAACCCTAACTAAGACACCAACAAACCATTGATTCAGGAAGGTGGGTGTCCTTAAGACTAACAAGGCCTCAGGTGGGCTGTAGCTTGGGGGTCCAGGATCTCAGCAACTCAGCAACTACCAAAGCCACTTTGGGCTAGTGGTCTCCGGGTTCTTGTGAATTCAAAGAATGAAATGCATGGGCTGCCGAAGGGTGAGGTTCAGAAGGCAGGCTTATAAGGTTATAGGTAAATGTCTTGGGATGGCAGAGACACTGTATAGCAAGAGTGTGTCCCAGAAATGGCAGGCCACCGAGCTTTCAGCCCAGAGACATTTGACAGAAACTGGAGTGAGACATGCGGAGTGGGGTGGATGAGGAATGTCCCCACAGGCTCATGTGCTTGAACGCTTGGTCCCAGCTGGTGGTGCCAGGGGAGGTTATGGGACCTTTAGGAGGTAGAAACTTGCTGGAGGAAGTGTCACTGGGAGTGGCCTTAGGGCTTATAGCTTTGCCCACTTCCTGTTCTCTCTCTGCTCCCTGTGTGGATAAAAACGTGACCAGCCTGCATCCTGTGCCTGTCACCGTACCATAACTTCCACACCATTATGGAATCTATCCCTCTGGAGGCACAAGCTAAAATAAAACCTTCTTTTCTTAAGTTGCTTTTGCCAGTTTTTTGTTTGTTTGTCTTGTTTTGTTTTTCGAGACAGGGTTTCTCCGTGTAGTTTTGGTACTGTCCTGGATCTCACTCTGTAGACCAGGCTGGCCTCAAACTCACAGAGATTTAACTGGCTCTGCCTCCTGAGTGCTGGGATTAAAGGTGTGTGTCACCGCAGCCCAGCCAGGGTTTTTAATCACAGCAGCAGAACATTAACTAATAGTCTTCAGTCCAGGATGAGCAGGATCCTCCAGGTGGCAGGATCCCATGAGGTGTCCAGTGCCTCTCAGTTTCAATCACATCCTCATGTATGGTTTCCATGCAGCGTGCTCATTTAGGGGGTGGAAGGTGACAGGCCAGATCTCCCTTCTGGTATTCCCAAGGACGGAAGTGCCAGGAACAAGACTACAAGACTCGTGACTGCTCACTCCCAGGATGCCTACAGTGAATGCTTGGCCGGAGCTTTCTTCTGCTCCCAACACAAGGAACTTCATGGCAGGCATGCGGAAGACACCGGCCCGCCGACCTCACATAGCGGTCACCTGCAGCAGGCTCCATCCAGGAGCCCAGAGACTTCTTCATACCAGCCAGGCTCGGAATCAGTGCCCAGGGTGTGCTCATAGACCCACCCTCCCCTAAACCTGGGGCTGACTTTGGAAAATCAACTTTAGAGGTCTTTACATTGGCCTAGGTTCATCACACAGAGCGCTGGGTTTCACACAGACAATTTCTCTCCAGTATATCATTGTACTCTGACCAAAATCAACTTTGAGGGTCAGTTTCCTCCTCTTTAAAACAGTAGTGAGATTTCACTTAAAGATTTGAGGAATTTAGCTGGGCGGTGGCGGCACACACCTTTAATCCCAGCACTTGGGAGGCAGAGCCAGGAGGATCTCTGTGAGTTCAAGGCCAGCCTGGGCTACAGAGCGAGATCCAGGACAGACACCAAAACTACACAGAGAAACCCTGTCTCAAAAAACAAACAAACAAATAAACAAAAGATTTGATGAATTTAGGAATAAAATACACACAAGGGCTGAACGGATAGTAATTTTTTTTTGGTAACATTAAAATATATTCATTTGTTTTCAGTTTGATGCAAAATCATAGGTGATGCCCTTGGATTTGAAACTTGATCCCATTCCTTACAGAACAGCACAATCCTGGGTTGCTGTTTATTTATTTTTATTTTATACATACGAGAGTTTTGCCTACATGGATGTGTACTATATGGTGCAGTACCCACAGAGGCCAGAAGATGGCATCAGATCCTCTGCTATGTGGGTGCTGGGAACTAAGCCCAGGTCCTGCAAAAGCAGCAGCACCCTTAAATGGGGAGCCATCTCCCCAGACCCACTATTTATGTATGTATTTTTATTCCTATTTTATTTTTTTCTGGGTAGTATATTTAATCCCAAAGACTCAGGTTTCTTTCTCGTTTACAAAACGAAGTAGCAATGCCTGCCTCATAAGACAGCCAAGAAATTCAAACAAGATAAAGTCAAACTAAGTAGCAGTGAGGTGGTAGAAGGGACATGATAAATGTCACTTTCTCCAAACGATTTATACAAGTTTCAAATAACAACAGCATAGGACCCAGAATTACAGCACCCGAGTCATCCATGGAAAAAATGATTAGAAAGTGTCTCTCACTCAGAAAATAAGTTTTGTGACCTGAGAAGTCCACTGGAGCACAGAGGGCCCTTCCCAGGGGTATGGACTCCGACTCCCTAGCGTGTGCCAAGAGGCCTGGTCTTCAGCTCACTTGATAGACTTTTTAAATCATAAGTTTAAAGAATCAGGAGCCAGAGACAGAGAGAGACAGAGAGAGACAGAAACAGAGAGACAGAGACAGAGACAGAGAGAGACAGAGACAGAGAGAGAGACAGAGAGAGAGACAGAGAGAGAGAGAGAGAGAGAGAGAGAATTACACAGATATGACTGTAGCCGGGAAACTTACCCATCTGTACAGACAGTTCTCGAACAGTGGATTCGGTTGCTGATACGAAGCTGGAAATGCTTCCGAGGAGAAATGAAGGACAGGCCCGGGCCGTTTTCATATTTTCAAGGTCTGACCAGTTTAACGGAAGCAGGCTGGCAAACGCTGAAATCTTACCTTTCTCACCAAATCCAAAGAAATTACAGTTTTAAAAAATGGATAGTTTTAGAAAGCCCCCCCCCCCACCATCTGTAAAGGCGCCTATTTCAAGAGGTACGCATCCCACCCCCACATTTCTTTAATTCATCACAAAGCCGGCCCTGTCCAAGCTGCCTCTGAGAGCTAAGGGGAGGGGCCCCCAGGTGCTCAGGGCACTGCAGGGCCACCTCTTCGGCAGTAGTCTCGCTCAGAATGAGAATGGGAGCGCACCTGAAAAGTCAAAAGAGGTGGGCATTTCAGGTTAAAATCCAGCCTGGGCTACACCAGCACTCCAAGGTCAGGGTGGACTCCATAAACAGCATTAAAGAATCAAAAAGTAGGGTCAAGAGCCCGGAGGCTAAGTGTGCTGACTGCTCTGCATTTCCAGAATCCACATGGCAGCTACAGCTGGAGTCTGTAATTCTGGTTTCAGGGACATAATGCCCTCTTCTGGCTGAAATGGGTACTTCATGCTCGTGGTGCACAAACTTATGGACAGACAAAACACACATACACATAAAAATAAAATAATTTTTAAAATTAAGAAGAACAAATAGTAAGATAACCAAATACCTTTATGTTTAAGAGGCGAAAAAGGGGAGGCAACAGCTATGGGAGAATTCACTGGAGGGCTGAAGCTTAGGTGGGTGTGGCTTGTCTAGCATACAGCAAGCTCTGGGTTTGTCTCCAGTACTGCAGAAACCAGGCACAGTGATGCATGACCATGGTCCCAGCACTTGGGAGGGGAAGGCAGGCGGATCAGAAGCTGGAGGTCATCCTTGGCCACATGAAGAAGGTAGCCTGGGCTACATGAGATTCTGTAAAAAAAAAAAATACAAAAACAACATCAACAAAAAGAAAAGAAAAGAAACAAAAGAATCCCACAGGAGTAAGAACCACAAGAAAGAAAGAAATAGACTAGTTGAAGCCCTCCATCCTGTCCTTGGAAATTTCCAGAAGTATTTCACTTTATTTTTAGTATATGTATGCATGTGTGTCCATGTGTGTCCATGTGTGTGTCCGTGTGTGTCCGTGTGTGTGTGTGTGTGTGTGTGTGTGTGTGTGTGTGTGTCCGTGTGTGTGTGTCCGTGTGCATACATGTGGATGCAAGAGGTTGACATCATATGTCTTGTTCTACCACTGTCCACCTTATTTTTTTGAGGCAGGGTCTCTCACTAAGCTAGAGTTCACTGATTGCCTGGACTGACTGCCATTAAGTCCAGGGTGCCTCCTTTCTTTGGCCTCCTAGCCCCGGGATAGCAGGCATGTGCCACCATGTCTGGCTTTCATGCGAGTGCTAGGAATTCTTGTTATTTATTAAGTGGCGCTGTTTACTGTGTGAGAAAAGCCATGAGGTACAACAAAGCCCACTACAAGAATTTATTAAGGGGAGGAAATAGAAGGGGGTGCTTAGGCCTATGGGAAGATCATGCAGAAAGGGGAGGAGGGATATATGGAACCTGCTTCTATAGAGTCCCCTGCACATGCACATATTGGACATAAGTAGCCACGCCACACATGCACATAGATTACATGATCAAGCTACATGCAAATCACGTGATGCGTGGATTATGTAGGAGGTAAGGCCTTGGGATGACTAAGCATCTTGCCAGAGCATGCATGTGGTTATGTAGCTGGGGGAGTGGCTAGGAATTCTAACAATCCTAACTCAGTTTCTCATGCTTGCATGGCAAACACATTGCCCACTGAGTCATCTCTGCCACCCCCATAAATATGGGGAATTGTTACCATCGGTGGGATGAAGCTTGTGTTCTTCAAGATAGGATGGGGTGAGGCCCAATGACTCCACACAGTAAGCTTGAAGCCAGGTGTGGCTCATGAGGTTCCCCTTCCTACACAGCTACATCATCTTCAACACACAACCTCTAACCTTGGTGCCTTGGTGCAGAGGAAAAACGTCTGTCTCCCACCAGAAGCTGTTGCACGCTACAACCTTTTCACAGAAAACTCTGACACAGTGGAGAAAGACAACGTCACAACATGCAACAGGGGGCAGTTTACATTGGTCATTAGACAAGTGAAACTCCAGCTGTCCCACGAGGTACTGTCCCAGTGTGGATACTGCCAAACGGGAGCTGAACAGTTAACTGTGCGGATGGCTGATGGGGGAGACCTGGTTTCTCACTGCCAGGGTGGGAGGAAATCAGGAGGAGCTGGAATGACCCAATGGAGTAGAGAAAGGAACTGAGGGGGACCAGGCATGGGAATGGCTTGCATCACTTTTATCCATGGCCCAAGTTAGCGGCAAGGGATGCTGGGAAGTGTGGACTTTCTGTCTGCCCAAGAAGAGGGAAAGGAAGTAAGGACTGACCATAAACCATTAGTCTTCACCTCAGAACTCAAGACATTTGACTTGATGTTCAAGGATGATGCAGTCAGAAGCCTGAACAGCTTGAGGCTTCAGGAGACACAAAGCCAAGAGTCAGTGTTTCCAGCTACTCATGAGTCACAGGGGCCCTGGCCAAGACAGCAATAACCACATGTAACTGGACTGCCTCTCCCAGCACCAAGTCCACTACCAAAAAGTAAAGAAAGAGGGTCCCACACCAGGCCAACCTGTGTACCATTCCTTTGTTTTCTATTACCGTGACAAGACACCATGACAAAGGCAACTTATTAAAGAAAGCATTTAATTGGGGGCTGACTTATAGTTTTGGAGAGTGAGTCCATGAGCATCATGGTGGGAGCATGGTGGCAGACAGACAGGCAGGCATGGTGCTGGAGCAGTAGCTTACATCTTATCCACAGGTTGGAGATGAGGGGGAGGAGCTGAGCCTGGCATGGACTTTTGAAACCTCAAAGCCCACCACCATGATATATCTCCCCCAATAAGGCCACACCTCTTGATCTTTCCCAAAATAGTTCCACCAACTAGGGACAGAGCATTTAAACATCCACCACACCACAGGAAGGTGACCAGGGTCATTGTGTGAATTTCTCAGAGCAGACCAGAAATCACTTCTGCCTTATACTTCACACTTTCCTGCATCCAAGCATCTTCAACAGGAAAAGTAGCAAAAGACACTAAAAGCACCCATGAACACGTGATCAGGGAGAAGGAAGAAGAGAGGGAGGGAGGGAGGGAGGGACATTATGCACAGCAAATATGTAGAAAGCATTTCCTCAAACAAAGACGGCTTTTCAAAATGTTAAATCTCTTTTAGTTTGTTCAACAAATACGTTACCCTTCCAAATCCTTTTCCATTCAAATCAAAATGACAGTGTCTACAGAGGAACCCGGAGCCTGGCTCAGCCCTTCCCAGGGGAATGGAAAGAGTTCATCCGAACCTCACTGCAGAGAGCCTGCAATCTCCCGCCAATTCGGGGCTCAGAGCAGCCCTGCTCAGCTCAGCCTGCTTGAGGGAACTAGTCTTTAAAGGCTGGCTTCCAGAGGACACCTTTTTGCTTTGGGACGATGGTCCCCACTTACCTGGCTTCACATCTCTCACTGAATCGACAGCTGATGCGCACATCCATTATTGGAACATCACCATCTCATAGGCAGCCATGTGTGTACACACATGTGGGATCATCCAATCCAGACTTCATGAAATGGTCTGCACACACTCAGGTGTATCCAACCTTTTTATACTGCAACATGACATCATCTACAAAGAACACACTTAGGAACCATGCAGCCAAGTTACAAGAAAGAAAAACTAAAAGAAAATTCTCCTAACACTTTAAGGAAGCTTTAGAATTTTGTGTAGTTCAGCACCCATAGCTATCTATGGGTCACAGGTTGAACACACCTGCCCGCGCAGCACGGAAAACTCCAGAAGGTAGCTTGAACGAAGGATTGCCTTTGGTTTGCCACACAGCTCCTCTTTTAGTTCATTTCTTTGTCTTATGTGTATGGGCGTCTTTTTTGTCTGCATGTCTGTCTGTGCATCATGTGTGTGCCTGGTGCATGCAGAGGCCAGAGGAGGGCACTGGATTCCCTGGGACTGGAGTTACAGATGGTTGTGAACCTCCATGTGGGTGCTGGGGATTGAACCCAGGTCCTCTGGAAGAGTAGCCAGTGCTCTTAACCACTGAGCCAGCTCTCCAGCTCCACAGTTCTTCTTGCAAGGACACCCTATGGAGATGGAGTCTGTCACAAATATTCATGATAGAGTCATTACAAAGCATCTGGAAATGGTGCTTTGCTTCTCTGGCACTTGGATGATTTCTGCTAATAGCCATTTCCAAACTTGAACAGAACAAAATGGAAAATGCCTGTTTGTGGAGAGGATAGCTTGTAGTGGATGGCTACTTGGATTTGGCACACTTTTGTGAGTTCATATGGCTTCGTATTAAAGAGACAGTTCTTATTGGGCACCAATGCAAGCCACTAAGGACCATAAGTGAAGTTAATACGTCTTTATTACATGCCATATGTGAAACTGCTCCTTCTCTTGACAGAGGAGTTCAAATGGAACTCGGTGTTCAGAGCAAGTAACACATGGGAAGGCCAATGATTTGCATGTGAAAAAAGTATATGGTGTCAACAAGGGTGACAACTGGAAAGACACAGAACAGTCAACACATACTGTTGTGTACAATTCTATTTCCCCCAAACATTTCATGACATGGAAGTGGAAAAGCAAATTGTGTATGTGCACCTTGACACACCCAGGGCTCAGGTGCAAGGCAAAGGAACCCACACAAATCAGGCGGGAGCAGCTACTGCCTCAGGAAGGGAACAAAGCCTCCTCAGCGTTGGCCTGTACGTTCATACCTTATTTTAGGGTGGACAGCCACATCCATCCCTGGTCCAGCTCACTGGAAGCCAGTGCCAGCTGCTCACGGCTGCCCCTGCTGGAGGAAACAGAAACTGCAGAGAGTGCCTTCTGAGGGATTCTGGGGAGCTCAGGGTGAGCATCCTTTTTGGCAGATGAGGAGCAAAGAGTCCCAGGAAGGGAGGTCGCTGGGGAGGCCACAGGGAGGAAGGAAGTACAGTAGGATCCACCTGCCTTGGGAGCATGTGGAGGCAGAGGCTACATACATCTGGTGTCTTCTTCTATTGTTCTCCACCTTATTTAATAATTACTTTTGTTACATTATTTATTAGGAGGATGGAGTGGGGTATTGTGCATGCTACAGCATGCCCATGGAGGTCAGAGAACAACTTCCTGAAATAGGCTTGAGGATTCTGGGGACTGAGCTTGGTTCTTCAGCCTTGGAGTCAGGTACCTTTACCCACTGAGTTATCTCATCAGCCTCATTTTCTGAGACAGGGTCTCTGAGCCTGGAGCTCAATGACGCAGCTATGTGGGCCACCCAGCAAGCCCCTGGGATTCATCTGTCTCCCAGCACTGGGGTTACAGACACAGGCCAGCACACCCAGCTTGGGTGGGTGCTGGGGATCCAAACTCAGATCCTCACGTTTATTCAGTAAACGCTTTGACGCTGAGCCATCTTCCCAGCCCTGCCATCCAAGTTTTGCTGGAAACATACTAAGCGGGTCTGAGCTTGAGTTCAACGCTATTGTGAATAATTCCATCTGAGGAAGAATGTTGGATTCTGTGATCCTTTCTCCGGAGCCTTGCTGCAGATCCAGGCACTTTATGGATCCTGGGCAAAGGACAATGTGGTTAGCGGCCTCAGAGGAATAAACACATTAACCATTCTGCAGGAATTTAAAACCATCCTGTGTGGGTTAATGGGCACAATTAACACCAAAATTAGACAGAATATGTAAGTAATTGAGACTATTGAACATAGCTATTGACTATACCACCCCTGGTCCCTGGATTAGGCAGCCTCACAATTTATTAGAGAATGCAATTAGCAAGACCTTATTGGATTTTATTATTGACTCCAGGACGGATTTGCATGGAAAAACTTGGGAGGTGGCTTTCCAAGAATAACCAAGCAGCCGTCCTTCTAGCTTTGAGTGGATAAGTACTGCCAGCCGCGGGTAAGTTTACCAATCTAAACCAAACCTGCAGCTCCCCCGCCCTCCCCACGTCTCTCCAGTCGCCCATGGCTCCTTTTCTCCCCACCACATCGAGTGGCTTCCTCAGCTCAACCACCAGGAGCTTTATTATCCGTTTCGCTTTGATTTAGCTGGCGTTGCTCATCTTCTGTTTCATCTCCCAGCTCCTGCGTGGCTGACTCCTGTCCACACTGGGCAAAGTGCTATTTATTGAGAGAGAGAGAGGGGAAAAAAAAGCCTCGAGTCGATAAGGCACAGTAGGGGAGAAACAGATAACTCTTTGAACTGTCGGGAGGGCTATCACTGCCACAGAGCATCAATCAGTTTCCATTGCTGTGACAAGGATCTAAACTAATCAACTTATAAAGAGGAAGGGTGTATGCTAGCTCACGTTTCCGAAGGTTCCAGTCCATGATCCGTTGGTCCCAGGGCAAAGGAGCAAGTCACGATGGAATGTATGGCAGAATGAACAGGTTCCCTCACGGCTGGGTACAGAAGTGAGAGAAGAAGGGTCTGGAGCCCCTCTGTAAGGGCACAACACACATGCGCGCGCGCACACGCGCACAGACACACACACACACACACACACACACACACACACACACGAGCCAAGCTTCCTCAGGTTAATGTGCAGATCAACCACTTGGGGCTCTGCTGGGGGAAGATGCGAATTTGATAGGTCTGAAACAAGACTTGGTAGTCTGCAATTCCAGATGTTCTCAGATCTGCTACTGTCTACACATCCCTCCAAAACGACACCACTCAATGATGAGAATGGTGAAGGGGGATGGCATGTGCAGACTGGAAAGATTTTGCATTCAAAACCAAGTTGGGACAGAGCAAACCTGCTGTGCTGATAAGAACTGTAAGCCCAGACAAAAGAAAATAAGTTTCCTCAGACCTCCCCATTGTGGGTGTAAATAAGACCCCAAGTTGGCAATTGTCTTTATACCCACAGCTTCTGCTCACTGCCCAGTTTGCTCAGCACAGAGACCCTGGCTGTCTGTTAAATTATTTCTAAGAATTTGGGGGTCTCCTCTCTCTTCAACTAGCATCCTCTTGGCTCTGTAGCTCAGGATCCCTTCTGTTCACAGGCAAAGCTCAGGACCGCATTTGGAGAGGGAGGTGACTGGTGCTGGGACTGGACCTTGTGTCACCCAGAGGCCAGAGCCAGTCTCTGTCCCTGAGCCGAGGAGCCAGCCCCCACCCCAGTCCCTTCTCGGCTTTTCAGCTTGGCCCCTGCGGAGTCAGGTTTTGGTCTCTTTGGAAGTGGTATCAGGTTCCAGCTGCAGCCCTCCCTGGGCCAAATCCACAGCTGGCAAAGAAACAAGCATCCTATCTGTCTTGGCCAAGAGGAAGGGATTACGTAGGGTTTTCTACTGGAACAGAGCTCACAGAAGGACTCTATATTCAGAAGGGGATTTACTGGAATGGCTTACACAATAGAATGGTCTGTGAAGTCCAGCAGTGGCCATCTGCACGGTGGGGAGGCTGAGAACCCCGTGCCTCGGCAGTCCCAACCTGGTGCTGAAGGCCTCGGAGATTTCTGGAGAGTCACTGGTCTTCGGTGGTCTTCAGTCTATGCTGGAGGGCTAAAAAAGTGGTGTCTGATGTCAGTGATGGGGAGTGGTAGCCACACGGGGTGGCTGCATTCACCAGCAGGCAGCAAGGCCTGCAGGTAACACTGCTTCTTACTCAGACCTCTTTAGGTCTGGGCCATGCCTGCCAGTGGGTGCCACCCGCTCCGGGAAGGGCTTCTCCACTCCTCCTTACTGGAAACACTCTCACAGATCCACCCGGAGGCATGTCTCTTAGCTGATTCCAGGCACTATTAACCGTGAAGAAGAAGAAGATAGTGTAGCTAAAACTGTACAATCTGCTTCTGGGAATTGAGGTCCTCATCCCAAGGAGGACAGCGGTGGGGAGGACGGCCACGGCTGTGCCGACTGCAGAGCTGCAGTGCCAAATGACCCCCTCCCTCTTTTTAGTGTGGGGATCTCCACTTTTTGATCATTTCACACTGTGGTTGGCAGGATGGCTCAGTGGATCTAAGCGCCTGCCCCCAAGGCTGAGGACCCGAATCCAATGCCCAGAACCCACGTGGTGGAAGGAGACAGCCAGCTCCCACAAGTTGTCCTGTGACCCCCACATGTGTGACCCCTCCCCTACAATTCTTTTTTTTCCCAATCGTTATTTCACATTGCTTTGAGGGATGAAAACTCAAACAGCATGGAGATGAAATTCTGTTCGCACTCATAGGCTAGTTAATTCACTTACGGCGTCTAACTTTGTTGTTAATCGTACACATTAACCACATGATTTCAGATTCTTGGGGCATGTTTAATATGCCGATACATTTATGGTTTTGCACATCTGGAAGTGGGTTTTCGCATATCTGAGCTTTTGCAGTAAGTTTTTGCACATGTGAAAAACGTGTTATGATCTCTAACACTTGATTCCTATTTAAGTTAATTCTGCATTAAAAACCTTTTTATTCCGTCATAACTTTGGAAGAATTTCTAAAAGCTTTCTAAAAGGAAGTGGTGATTTTGGTGATCTGGCAGACTTTGGGATCTGAACCCTGTTTTTCCATGAACCATCTGTGTATGTATGGATAAGTTCCTCTGTTGCATGAATCCTAAATGGTCTTACAATAAAAACCAGGAGCCAGATATTGGGGTAAATGCTGAAAGATCAGAGAAAACAAGCCACAGCCACTTCTCACCTCACCAACTCCTCAGCTGGAAAGAGAAGATCCTGTCTCCACGAATCCTCAGACTGAATGCCTCTGCTCTGAGTCCTCAGCCGAAAGGGCCTAATTCCTGTCTCCTCACACCTTATATTTCTTTCTCTGCCCAGCTGTATCACTTCCTGTCTCAACCTTCCTAGTGCTGGGATTAAAGGTGTATGACTCCCAAGTGCTGGGATTAAAGGTGTGTGCCACCACTGCCTGGCTGGCTGTTCCTCTTTTAAACTGGATTAATCTCGTGTAGTCTAGGGTGGCTTTGAATTCACAGGGATCTCTGCCTCCCGAGTGCTAGGATTAAAGGTGTGTGCCACCACTGCCTGACCTCTGTGGCTAACTCTTCATCTTATTTGTATTCCCTGCTGGGAATTGAACCCAGGACTTGATGCATGCTAAGCAAGCACTCTACTTGGCTGGGCCGTATCTCGGGCCTACTTGGATTCTTTAGAGGGTACTTCTCAGGTTCCAGCATGGAGACGAATGCCCCATCTGCGGTGGATATAAGAGAAACCAATGTCAGATGCTTTTCCATAACATCCATTATTGTTTTCTGCTCTGTGGCTCACATTTGACCTTTACTGAGGCTGAAAGGTCCTACAAGAGAGACCCTCTACTATGTACCCTGAGAAGGTCACTTCCTTGCTCACTGGGCTCACGGTACCCATTCCCCATCCCCCATCCTCCTGTAGTCAAACTCTAAACCCACTGGTTTGGCTTTCTTTCCATTCTCAGCAACACCAGCATCTCCCTGACCTTGCTCTCTCTCACTCCCTTTTGCCATCGGGCTGCCGACGGGTTTCCAGGCAGATGGGAGGTTAAGGTCAGTGGCTCAGATGCTGGAAGACCCCTCATTACATTGCAGTTTTGAGCACTCACCTCCCCCAGTGATCTGTAGTTTTACTCATTTGTCCTTATACTTCTGCCGGGAGCTTCCTCCTAGTGTTATGAAGTTTTATAATGACACACCTCTTGTGGGTGGTTTTAATTCATGGTGTTGAACATAGACTCCATCCTTTACTTCTGGAAAAGCTTCTAGGCCTTTTTGATTACCTCCTGCTCATTATTTTATGCTCTTGGGGTCCCAATTAACTGGATATTGCACCTCCCGGGTAGATTAACCACCTCTCTCCTCTCTCTCTCTCTCTTCTGTTTGTAATTTTAAATCTTCTTTCTGTGTGTTTTCTTCAATTTTATCTCCCTATTCTTTGGCTGAATTTTTTTGGGCTAAGCTATTTTTAATTTTCTAGGGCCTCTTTTATTCTCTCGGTCTTGGCACCTCGTTTTATGTAAACAACATCCCCGCTCACCTCTGGGCTGTTTTGCTTTAGTGTTCTCTATTTCCTCTAGATTTGCTTTCCCCCTCTTTGTGCCATGTGTTTTCTTTTGCTCCAGATGGCTTTCAGAATATCCGGGGGTTCCTGGCTGTGCGCTTATATTCAGGAGTCACACACGGCCGTCGTTCGTCAGGAGGGAAGAATTAAATTATTACAACAGTTGGGTGTTCCCGGAAGGAAGATTCTCTGGGCCCACCTGGCAGGTGCATTTATTACGGGGCCTATTCCTACACCAGCTGCCCAGTGTCAGCAGTGAGTCAGCGTTGTCTATATGTGACCCTAAGCTATGTCCTGACAGTGTGCCATAGTGTGAATGTCCCCTCCGCCCTACCATGCTCATGTTGAAATTTGATTGCCATTGGGACACCATAAGCAGGACCTGGGAGAGACATTTAGGCCCCAAGGCTCTGCTGTCACCAACAGGTTGATGTCTTCGTCATGAAAGTACATTAATAATCACATGGGCTCCTGGTGAGAGGGTGAGTGTGGACTCATTTCCCCATGCTCACGTGTCTGCAAGAAGGCCTTTCCCAGAAGCTGGTACCACACTGGTGACTTCCCTGTCTCCAGAACCATGAACCAAATGACTTACTTGTAAATCACCCAGTCTCTGGCATTCTGTTATAACAACAGAAAATGGACTGAGGTACCATCTTATCTTACTCTTACATCCTTAGAGGCTGACTGATGGACAAGTACAAGAACTATGGCTTATTCATCTTGGCGTTCCCCAGAGTCTTAAGAAATGGTTTCCCAGGGCTGGAGGGATAGCTCAGCAGTTAAGAGCACTGGCTGCTCCTCCAGAGGTCCTGAGTTCAAATCCCAGCACCCACACAGTGGCTCACAGCACCTATAACCATAGTCCCATGGGATCCAATACCCTTTCCTGGTGTGCTGATGTACATGCAGACAAAACACCCATATACATAAATAAATAAATTTAAAAAAAAAAGAAGAAAAGAAAAAAACAGCTTCCATGGCATGAATGAGTGAACACCCCCTTCACTTCCAATAGATCCACACCTAACAGTGTCAGCCAGTCACTGAACAGACACGAAAAGGCCTCCGCAGGCCAGCAGGAAGCCACCCCAGCTGGGCTGGGCTCATTCCTACAGCCAGGCTGTGCTCACTGATGTGTCTTTATCTAAAACAGGGGTAGTAACGGCTTCCAGCATGAGGACCCGAGTCTCTTTACTGCTCTAGAAACTTCCTTAGTCAAGTGCTACCGGTTGCGTACTAATTAGTCGTCTTGGCGTTTGATAACCTAAGGAGACACTTGTCTTCTGAGACCCGCAGAGAACGCCACACTCCCTTTCCTGCTCCTTCTCTCTTTCCCTCTGTAAATCCGAGTCTATGGCCTTCTTCCCAGTGCCAAGATGATAAAAAGCTTTATTTACTTATTTGTCAAGAGTCAGGCTGGTGTCAAACTCAGTATACAGGAGAATATCGTCGAGGGTCTGAGTCTGCTGTCTCTGCCGCCTAAGTCCTAGAATCCAGGCGTGCATCACCCAGAGTGGCTTACAACATGTTAGGAAGCGAACCCAGGGCTTCACGTGTGCTAGGCAAACACTACCAACTGTCTGCACCCCTAGCCCAGTGAAAACTTTTCGTAGTTCCTTAAGACTTTTGGGCAATAAAAATAACGAAGCTTTCCCCATTTAACTATGCATTATTTATTTGCATCATGCAAAGTATTTACTAATGGATTTTAGGAAGCGCTCTCTTCAGAGTCTTACGACTTAGTGGAGGAAAAACACATAAACCTAACTAATATCGGTTTGGCAAATGCCGAGTTAGTACTGACACCACAAAAATAGTACTTAGGGGCGAAGAGCAAGCCCGTGGCTGTGTGTCGGGAGCCTCGCTGCATGTGCTGGGTCTCTAAGCAATCCCTGGGCTTTGGAAGCAAAATTCCAAATCCGGAAAATCACCTTGGGCTAGGCTCTTATCGTTTGCAGCTCGGCTCTGTAAATTAACACATGGAGATCTGAAGTGACAGGCAGGTGTGAACGGGAACTCAGAGAAACAGCTGCTTTCAGGGATAATATTGAAAATACATAAAAGCTGTTAATAAATAAAAAGAGGCCCATATGTGTAGTTTTGAAGCCCAAAGCACTTCATTCCTGGCTTCTTCCCACTCCCCAAGTGTAAATAGATTTTTTTCCCCCTAAAAGTTAACCAGTTCTGCCCAGCTTTGCAAAGATCCTTACAGAAGCATCAGGATGAGGCTTAGTTTAGTGTGAAAGACTAAGATGGGATGGTTCCTATCATGACCCGGAGAGTGTCTAGAAAACAACCCAAACTCACAAATACAGGGCCCTGGGGCAAGGAGTTGGCTTCCACCTGGAGCCGCTGGGACCGAAGCAAGTGGTCAGCTCTGCGACTCCCAGCATGCTCTTTGGGTCTTGTGTGGTGGTGGGCTGAAGAGACAAGAAAGCACCACACCTCCTCAGGTCCTTTCTACCGCCACTGAACATCAGCACAGACCTGGGCATGTCTCCTCTGGCAGACGTCACTTCCACAGAGGACTTTGTGTGACCCCAGTGGCCGGCCGTCCCTGCAGAGCTCCCAGGGAAGTCACCACATCAGCACAAGGAGCCACTCCACCGGGTGGAAGGCGGAAGCAGGCCACGGAAGCAGGCACTGTCATGCAAGAGAAATGGACAGGCCTTGGCTGTCCCGTCAGGACAGAGTGGAATGTCAATGGACAGAGTGGAGTAAGCGGCCGCAGTCCTTCCCACGGGAAGGCCGGGGCTATTGGAAGTCACTGAAGATCAATGTCCTGACCTGCGTGGCGAGCTGGAAGTGCAGAGAAGTGCACACACGGGAGCCGCAATCAAAGCTGACTGCAGCCGATACCGGAAGGATCTGAGAAGAAAGGGAGCGTTGAGACATAGGAACAAAACGAATTCCAATTACAGAGAGTAAAACGGAAAGAGAAAGGCCACATAGTATTCTCCAGGGCCGGCCAGGTTGACATGTAAAGGCTGGGTTGACCTTCCACTTGACCTTTAACCCAGGCCAGGCTGACCTTTCTTTTAGAACAAAAAGGTACTGAAATAATTCACTGGCCCGAGATCCCACAGCTGCAAGACCTTTCATGGGGAAGGGCAGAAGGAGGAACTTGAATTGGATGGAAGCTCTCTTGAAACGGAAATTTTCTAGAACATTCCCAGAGGCATGGTCAGCAAGAGAATGTAAATGTTTATAAATCAGACTACAAAACACGAAAAGCCACGATACAAATTCTCTAAAAAGTTTGAATTCTTGGGTTAATCCACACACCTGGCCTCCATAGATTTCCAGGCAGGCTCTCGATAATTGCTTTTTTTGAGGCATAATGTCTCAAATGTAACTCAGGATGGCCTAAAACTCAACAAGTAGCTGAAGGTGACCTTGAACTTTGATCCTCTTGCCCCTGGCTCCCCAGTGCCAGAATCGTGTCGTGCGCCAGCAGGCCTAGTTTATGTGGTGCTGCAGTAGAACCCAGAGCTTTGCGCATGCTAGGTAAACACTTTACCAGCTGAGTTACATGCCAGCCCCTGATAACTGCATAAATCTGTGTGCCAGGAACAGTACTAGACCAGAAGAAGATGATGGCAACAATGCAGTCACAGTCCGTATGTGTTGAAAGGGGGAAACAGACCTGGTGATGCCCTATAGCACCTGTGATGATACAGAATGACCTGGGGATGTCCTATAGCACCTATGATGACACGGAACAGACCTGGTGATGTCCTATAGCACCTGTGATGATACAGAACAGACCTGGGGATGTCCTATAGCACCTGTGATGATACAGAACAGACCTGGGGATGTCCAATAGCACCTGTGACGATACAGAATGACCTGGTGATGCCCTATAGCACCTGTGACGATATAGAACAGACCTGGTGATGTCCTATAGCACCTGTGATGATACAGAGCAGACCTGGGGCTGTCCTATAGTACCTGTGATGACACAACAGACATGGGGATGTCCTATAGCACCTGTGATGATACAGAACAGACATGGTGATGTCTTATAGCACCTGTGATGATACAGAATGACCTGGGGATGTTCTAAAGCACCTGTGACAATACAGAATGACCTGGGGATGTCCTATAGCACCTGTGATGATACAGAATGACCTGGTGATGTCCTATAGCACCTGTGATGACACGGAACAGACATGGTGATGTCCTATAGCACCTGTGATGATACAGAATGACCTGGGGATGTCCTATAGTATCTGTGATGATACAGAATGACCTGGTGATGTCCTATAGCACCTGTGATAATACAGAAGGTAATCAGGCCACAGTAGTATTTAAAACTGAATTTAAATGGTGATGAAAACACAAATGTATTAATGCAAGGGGGCGGGAAGAGTGAAATCCTCTGGATACAGACATTAAGACCAAAATCTGGAAGCTGATGAGGTGGTGAAGTACTTGCCACAGCATGAGGGTATGAGTTCTGAACTCCAGAACCTAAGGAAAAAGCCAGGTATGTGACAGTGAGGTGCCAGTAATGTGAGCTGGGGAGACAGAGCCAAGAGGCTCCCTGGAGCTCTCTAGCCAGCTCAGCTAGCCTTCTGAAGCAGTGAGCTCCCTGTTCAGGGAGAGACCCTGCCTCAAAAGAAATAAGGTGGAGAGCAATAAAGAAGACATTTGATGTTGACCTCTGACCTCCACATGCACACAACACCCTTCCATGAACAAAATCTAGTCATTTATGGCTTAAAGAAACACAGCCATTAATGAAAATTTTACAAAAACTACAAAGAGGATTAATGGGGAAAAAGGAAGAGAGAGAGAGAGAGACAGAGAGAGACAGAGAGAGACAGAGAGAGACAGAGAGACAGAGACACAAAGAGAGACAGAGAGAGAGACAGAGACACACAGAGAGAGAGACAGAGAGAGAGAGAGAGAGAAAGAGAGAGAGAGAGAGAGAGAGAAAGGAGAGAGGAAGAAAGAGAGGGAAAAGAGGAAGAAAACCCCCACAAGAGTGTGTTGTAGTCCTACAAAATGTCATGAGGTCCCACATTCTAACACGGTAATTCCACTTGATCTGTCATCAAAGATGAGGAATACTTTGTACACTAGGAAATCCAGACATTCATTTATCTGATGGGAAAACGCACAATTTTCCTACTAACAGAAGAAGGAAAAATAAATTGAACGATTTTCTAGGCGCCATCACTCACAGTTCCAGCTAAAGGAAAGAAATTAAGGTGGTGAAGCCCAGAGCCAGTGATCAGCAGAGAGATGTACTCCTGTTCCCAGGGCAACAGGAACCAGGAAACGGCGGCTCACTCTCCTCCTTTGTTCTGGCAACTGGATCTTAAGGAGACTGACTTCAAATGAAAAGCAGTTCTTTATAGTAACACTTGTATCAACACTGTGTCGTTTCCTAAGTGACAGAAATCATTAGGAAAACCATGGGTACAATTTTTAATTTTATTTTATTTTTTACATTTTACTAATTGTTTTAGCGTGTGTGCACGCGCATGCCACAGAGCATGTGCGGACATCAGAAGACAACTTGCAAGAGTCAGTTGCTCTCTACTGTGTGGGCGGGCCCTGGGCTCGGTGATTGGCACCTTACTCTGAGCTGTCTTACCCAGCTGTCCCACCCCCCTCATTTTTTTTTTTTTTAAATTAGAGACATGTCACTAAATTTGCGGTGTCATCCTTTGCACATGTGCTGTGGGCTCCACCACAAAGGTCAGATTTCTGCACCTGATCGTGAGACAGTGAGTTAGATCAGAATTAACCCCACACAGGTCAACACAAAGCCGGGCTGAGGCGTGGACTCAGGAAAGCGCTTGCTGTACAAGCATGAAGAAAGACCTGAGTTTGGATCCCCAACATCCACACAAAACCTGGGTGTGGCAGAGAGGAGGAGCCTGCGGCTGATGGCCCAGCCAGTCCAGCCAATCACTGAGCTCCAAGTTCATGAACTCTTATTACAAAAAATGAGGTAACGAAGCAGTTGAGGAAGACACTCATCATGGACCTCTAACTACTGCACATGTGTACATACATGCATATATGTGTACACATACAAACATAGAAAAATAGAAAAAATATAATAAACAGCTATTTTCAAGCCTGGACCCCAAGATCCACTGGATCCCCAAGGAAAGGAAACAAGGGTGTTGGGGGAGACGTGACTTCTTTTTTCACAGATGGAATCCCATGTAGCCCAGGCTGGCCTTGAACTCACTATGTAGCTGAAGATGACCTTGAACTTCAGTCCTCCTGCTTCTGTCTCTTGAGTGCTAGGATTACAGGTGTGTGCCACCACATGGGGTTTGTGAGGTGCTGGGGATGGAATCCAGGACTTGAGGCATGCTAGACAAGTGCTCTACTGACCGAGCTACGGTCCCAGCCCTGTTGAGAAGTATTTCTGTCTGGGGGGAATTAATGCCTGGCCTGTCACCACAGCAGAGGGGAATGCCTACTGTCCTGTGAATTAAAGATTGGTCCTTAATTCTGAAAGGCCAAGTAGGTTAGATTTAGGTATAGTTCCGGTAGAAGGAACTCCAGAAGAATGAACTTCAGGAATTTGGAGAGAGACCCGGCTTCAGAGCCTTTGACTGAAGGCCACACGTGTGTGTGTGTGTGTGTGTGTGTGTGTGTGTGTGTGTGTGTGTGTGTGTGTGTGTGCAGAGTAAAATCCCAAAGTCCGGTTAAGAGAGCATTTAAGAGCTGGGGCTCTTCAAGGTCCCAACACCTTCCAGTAGCATCATGGGGCCATACCTTTGACACAAGGGTTTCTGGGGGATATTTACCCAAACTGCACCAGGACACAACCCCAACCCAAGCTGAAGTTAAACAGTTAAATTTCATTCAAATGAAAGATGTTTGCTTTCCTGTGCTGTAATAAACACCGGGACCCGATGCCACGTGGGAGAGGAAAGGGCTCATTTGGTTTATAGGCTGTAGTCCATCATGAGGAGAGGTCAGGCAGGAACTGAAGCCGAGACTAAGAGGAAACCCTTGCTTACTGGCTTGCTTCCTCTTAGAAAGTCCAGGCCCATTGTCTAGGGACTGGCACCACCCTCTGGCATCAGTTACCAATTAAGAAAACACCCGGCAGACATGGCCACAGACCCACCTTATCCGGGGAGCCCTTCAGTTGAGGTTCTCTTCCCAGGTGGTTAGGTGTGTCAAGGCTGCATACTGAGTTCAAGGCTAGTCTGGGCGACAGAGCATGACCCTGTCTCAAAGCAAAACCCACACAACCAAACCAATGAACCACAGCACCAGGAAGACCAGCCTTTACACACGAGAATGGGCAAAGACTTTGAGCTAGTGTTGATTTTGGTTTTTCGAGACAGGGTTTCTCTGTGTAGCTTTGCATCTTTCCTGGAACTCACTTGGTAGCCCAGGCTGGCCTCGAACTCACAGAGATCTGCCTGGCTCTGCCTCCCGAGTGCTGGGATTAAAGGCGTGCGCCACCACCGCCCAGCGGGCAAAGACTTTGAATAGAAACTTCTTTGAAGAAGATCTAGAACCATGTATGTATAATAGTGTAAAAGCAATACAGACTGTCTAAATGTGTAATTTAGATGCACACAGTGAGACTCAGAGATGAATCACAATGTGATTTTGAGTTCAATATTCACCGCAATACTTTTAAATAGATTTTTAAAGACGTATTTTTAGGAAGCTTAAATTGATTCGGATGGGTGATGGATAATGATGGCTTTGGTGACATGATCCTGGATTTCCAACTTCTCCTGCAAAAAGAGAGGGCAGACACACTGCATGCTATGAAGCTCCTTTTCAGATTTACATTGCTTCTAGGTGGAAGGCGCTGGACCCTGTCTCTGCTGATGCTTTTGGAGGCTGGCTGTGTTTCACTGAGTAGAGGGAAGCCTTTCGGTCCTGGCTGGTGCTGAGGTCGGAGCCTGGCTCGTTCTGGACTTGGCAGGACCTGGGAGGAGGAACCCACACTGCACTCTGTATGTCCTCAGCACCTGACTCTCTGGGGCGCTCCAGTCAATCTGGGCTCACCCACAGATCCTTCCAGAATCTGCGGGCTTCCCTACGGCTGGCGTCTACTGTGCCTGGTCACCGGGCAGAGGTCGATTCCAGGAGGGGACTTTCAGCTTTGGACTGGACACCCAGGCCCCTGTGAGCCTGGTGCAGGGTTGACTTTTTGGTACCCATCCTCCTCAGGGGAGAGATAGAGTCTGTTTCTCAGACCCTCCCCTGTGTGCTGAGAACTTCCTCGTTACCAGTGAGAGGAGGCTTGGGCTCTTCACTGCTGTGTCCTACTCTACAAGCCTCTTGGAACTTCTGTGGTGAGGAGAGATGGAGACATGACCTATGACCTGGCCTTTCTGGGCCTCAGTTTCTCCATCTATAAAATCAAGGGGGCACAAGTTCCCAGCCTGAATGCGAAACCCTTGGCACAGACCTGTGTTAGGACGAAGATACTTTCAAATACAATGTAAATTGCATGTACATCTACCCCCACCCCTGCTTCCCAGCAGAGAGCGAGGGTGCTCTCCCCTGGTAAAACATGTGAATATTTCGGCAGGAAAAGCTCAGACTTTCACAGTAAGTGGGACAAGAACAGACTATAATTAGCCTGTGTTAGCTAAGGTCAGGGTTTTCCGCCAAGCGAGCTTACTTCAAATCTGTCTTTAAAAAAATCTTTTAACGATTTTTTTTTTCCCTTAATGTTCAAGGGTTTTATGAATTTTAAAACTGCAGATGAGGAGTGTGGAGTTATTCTGTTCAAGAGCTCAGCTGAATTCACATTGGTGCACTGTCTCGGTGGTCCTGCATTTGGGGCCCGTAGCTTGACAAGCAGAGTACGAAAAGGGGGACCCTCCTTTTCAGGGTAAATGTCCAGCCTGCCCCGAGCTGGACTTTGTGCAGTACACAACCTGTACAGCCAGACCCATTGCTCCCGACCCTGCGCGTCTCCAGACTTCTGAAACAATAAGCCATGATGGAAGGTGTCCTTCCTCCCTCAGAGCCGCAGCTTGACCTCTAACCCCTGCCCTCAACCAGCAAATGTGAATCCACCATGAGTCACCCCATGGAGCGTCTTAAAACTCTGGGGAGGCGAGATGGGGGGAGGCTGGGTAGCGTCAGAAACAGTGAGTGTCCGTCAGCAGCATCCATGGCCCACAGATCACCTCTCCTCTATACCTCTGAATGCCTGTCTTTGCTCTTGCTGTCCCATAGCCTTCCCTCAGCCACTTTGTGTCTGTGATTCCCATCGACAGCTGCTGTCCTCCCACATGGCCAGTGGCATCCCCAGCCACCCCCCAGTTCCCAAGGGCCATGGGTTCCATCCCCATGTGTGTTCTCGATTGTACAAGAACTCAGAGTTCCTAGCCTGGGTGCTCCTGACCCTGGGAGCACTTCTTTGCTGTGGGGATTGCTCTGCAGGGGTCTCAGATTCCCTTTGGTGGGGTACCATTCCTTCAGTCCCTCTCCTGCCTTCACCACTTGGGACACTCTTTCCCAAGCAGAATGTGGCGTCTTGTCTTTCTGTATAAATCAGCTATCCTTTAACATAGGCCCACATGGCCCAGGACAACAGTGAGTGCAGCCTCATACAGAAATAAAAACGTACCTAAAATGTTACCAGTTTTTGCTTTGTGTGTGTGTGTGTATGTGTGTGTGCACACTCGAGTGTGTGTGACTTCTTTGTGTGGCTCACTGTGTGAACTTTGTAGATGAAAACATCACATTTGAATGTCTAAAGATTGGG